>NW_027551561.1:9115778-9191234 GCF_008692635.1 Crocuta crocuta | reverse complement strand
CGGGGGTGGGGGTGGGGGGCTGGGTGGCTCAGTGGTTAAGCATCCGACTTTGGCTCAGGTCATGAGCTGACGGTTAGTGGCTTCGAGCCCCATGTTGGGCTCTGCTGTCTGCACAGAGCCCGCTTCAGATCCTCTGTCCCCCTTTCTCTTTGCCCCTCCCCTGCTCTCTCTCTCTCTCTAAAATAAATAAACATTAGAAGAGCCTGAAGGCTCAGTGCCCCTCTCCACCCCAGCATCCCCTCATCGCCCTGATCCTTAAAACTCTCGCTGTCCCCCCCCTCCTCCCACCTACGGGGATGGGATAGACCCCCTGTCCCTTCCCCCGGCTCCATCTCCCTGGCCCTCTCTTCCATTCCTGTACCTGTCCCTTGGCGGCTCAGGTCTGTCATTAGGGGATGCGCTTAGACTGCACACTTCTTTACACAGGGTGGTCATGAGGCAGGAGGCCGGGGTGCTGGGAGCCCAGGAGGGCTGTGGGCACAGCATGGCGTAGCAGAGATTGGGTGGCAAGGAGGCTGTGCTGGACTTCCTGGAGGAGGCATGAAGTGTCCGATTGTTGGCCTCCCATGTGTCTGGCTCAGAGCTGAGGGAAACAAGGGTGGCTGGGCTCTAAGAGCCTCCTGAGAGCAGGGTGGGGTGGGGGAGAGGGGCAGCGGCCTGTCTCAGCATACCGTGGGCAGTGACTGCTCATCTAGTACCTTGAAGGGGAACATGTTTAGGCTGTATCTTGGGGTCTCTGAGCCTGTGGCCGGAGGCCCCCTCAGTGGAGTATCCCATGGAAAGAACATGTGCTTTGGAGTTTGAGTCTTGGCTCTGCCATTTTCTTCCTGTGTGATCTCAAGCAGGTCATTTGATCTCTCTGAACCTCGGTTTTCTCATCTGTGAAATGGGGATAGCAACCATACTGACTTCATAGGGCCATGGAGATTCAATGCAGTTATTTGTGTGCCTCTCAAAACCTCAGCAAACCTTAGTTTCTTCTTACATCCTTTTCACTTTTGGGCACCTCCCTTCCTTCTCAACAGAGTGAGCCCCAAGGGCCCCAAACAGATCACAACTGCCAGGTTCCCAGGGCCCTGTCTACACCCTGCCCAGCAAGGTTTCACCAGCCATACCCTCCCCTGAGCCATACTAGGGTCTAAGAGTTCAATCCCCTTTGCTCCTACTCTCTGTCCCCACTCTCCCTAGGGACCAGATTGCTGTCTTCTTGCTCATGCTCCCATAAAATTAAAGGCTCCTCCCTAAGGAAAATGCCCAGTTTGGGGAATGTTGGCTCACGTCCTGGGGCCTGGGAAGACCAGACTAATATCCTGAGGTGGAGAAAAGGCTCTGAATGAGTCCTCCAAGCCCAGGCCCTCTCTGTGGTGTAGACACCCAACCAAGACATGCAGATGTGATTGGCACTCAGGTGGCCAAGCCCCTCCCTGTATAGATGGAGACGATGGGGGCCAGAGGGGGCCATGGCTTGCCCAGGGTTGACTACAGAGTGCAGTGGTGGCTGAACTGGGACCAGGAACTAGTTTTCCCCAAACTCCGAATGTGGAGCCCCCGACGCTTCTTCCTCCAGCATCTTCTGGGTGTCTCTTACTGGTTTCCAAGCCCTGAGAGGACTCTCAGCCTTAACCTTGACCCCTTCTTTAGGGAATGTGGCTTCCAGAGCTGTGCGTAAGGTATGGTTGATGGGGCTATGCACCGAAGTGGGTTCGGGGTCTATGGGGGTCACCACGTTTGGGGGGCCGATGGCTTTTCAGAGGTGGTGGGAGATTTCTTGGGAGTCCTTAAATCCCTCCTTCACTGCAGCTCTGCAGGGGCTTTCCTAGGTTCAGAGAGCTGGAGGTGAGGCAGGGGCAGGAGAGGTGGGGATCTGGGGAGGAGGGTGCTCCGTGGTGCCATCTGACATTGCCAAATTTCATCCTCTGTGTCTTGTTCCAGTTCAGAAAACATAAAAATGGCCCTATGTCCTTTGCCCTGCCCTGGGGGTGGGAGCAGAGGTTTTGAAAGGGACAGACTCAGCTTAATTCCCCCACCTGCCTGCCTGCTTCATGGGCTGGGGCAGTGGGGTGGGGGGGGTCATGTTCTGTTTCTCCACCTCCACCCTGGGAGCCACCAACTGGAACTTTCCTATGTAGCAGGCCGAGTGCAGGGTCCCCCTATAAGGAAACTTGGCATATATTAAGGCATCAGTAAAAGTGAGATGTTTGGCTCTGATGAGTTTGTGCATGATGGAAGCCGTGTGTTTGAGAGTTCAATGGTGTTTTTAGTTGAATTGCATAGGATGCTATGCAGTCTTTCCAGTGCTTGGTGCTTCTAGAGGTCTCATTCTGGCCCTGAACAGATCCATTTGAAGACCACTTGAAATCTAGGGATGCTCTTTCCAGAAACCGCAGGTATGTACAAACACTTGGTGGGTACTTTCGGACTTCATAATGTTCCCCCCTCATTTAGAAAGGTGCTTGCCTCCTTACCTCTATTCCTTACCTCTATTCCATAGAGGTAAGGAGGCATGCTTTCTGTCCTTAGTAGTGCCTAGATTGATGAGGGAGACATATCCTGTCCTGGGGGAGCTCCTGATCTGATGGGAGAGGCAGTCAGTACTCTCTAGGAGTTCCTGGGCTGGTGTTCATGAAATGAAGAGAAATGAACAATCACAGAATGACCTAAACTCAGTGGGGGCTGAGAAAGGTCCAGAGCTTGGGTGGTAGAGCTGGGAAATAGATGAGCATCATCTGAGAGGACTTCCTGGAGAAGGGGTTGAGGCCGATTCAAAGTGAGGTAAGAGGTGGGGACGTTGAAAAGAGGTGAGGGGACAGTGTGTATCAGCGTGCATACCCGGGAACTGGTGCAAAACCCAAACCCAGCCGAGCTGCCAAAAAAAGACACGAGGCACCAACACATCTGCACTGATTTACAGGGTTCACCTTTAGGAACATCTGCTCGTTTTCTCCCCTGACAAAGGAAAACAGTTTCAAACATAAATCCAGGGAGGGCTCAGATGGATTTTTTTCTAGCCCTCTGTCTCACTGATCGTGGGGCCTGGGGTGTAGGAAATGTGTTGTCTTCTGTTTATCACAGCCAAGCAGAGCTTGGGGTGACAGACCTGACAGCCTGGTCATGTGGAGGTGATATACGGAGGTTTGGGAGAGGGCCCCAGAGAGGAGACTTGACATTTGTCCTTCAAACACAAAGTCACGCTCGCTGTTTGTTTATTTATTTATTTGCTGCATGGGGAGAGCCTGCTCGTCACTCCGCTGGGGCATGAAGCAGACACTGGGAGAGGGGACGCTGGGGGCCTGCTCCCCTGGGCGTCTCCATGAAGAAGAAGACAATGGCCCCCGCGGTGGGTGGGGCCTTGCTGGCTGAGTATATGGGTGACCCTGCTCTCCTGTTTCTTTTCCCCCCAGGACTATCCTATGGCTTTAAGTCTCCTATCACTCAGGAATCTGAGCTCTGACTGTAGACTCCGTGCTCGATGCTAGCATCTTTGATTTAGGATTGGGACAATCCAGATTTAGTCAGGAAGTTTGTGACTTATTATTTTTTTTAATGAATTACAAGTTCTGTAGGATTCTTTTGGTCTGTAGTGATGAGAAAGGGTCCATTTCTTTCTCACGTTCTGGAGGCCCCTCCAGGAGAAGGGAAGGAGAAGTCTGGGCTGAAGATTTGCCGTTGGGAAGGAGGAAAACCCAACTGTACCAAATTGCTTAATATCCTCGGTATAGAGGGAACCCTAGAGTAAAGCCCGTACCCACTTTCTTCTTGATTCTGAAATCCCTGATTCTTCTATCACTAGACCATTTTCCCTTTGTAGCACACCAAGCAACAACTCCCCTCTGGTTCCTGAGAATGACTGGTCCCTCACTCTCTACACTGGTCCCTGCTGTTGGGACAGATCTCGGGACTCTACACTTGGTTTTGAGCTCCTCACTTGAAGGGAGCATGGTGAGGGGGCTTTGAGGGGATTGCTCACCTCCTAGTTAGAAAGCCATAGGGTTATTCTTCTCTTACTAGTACTATAAAGCAATGACCTCCAAGATCCTTTATTTAGAAAAACCATCATTTGAATACTTGGGGGGCAATAACTATAAAGGGCAGGAAAAACCAGGTTATGCTGTGGTAACAATAACCTGCAGATCCTAATGGCTAATCCAGACACGGCTTACCTCTCACCTCTGCAGAATCCACTGGGCGTGTCTTCCGAGTGGCAATTTGACAATCTGGGCTGCTTCTGTCTCAGCTCAATTCCACCATCTCACCACGTGGCCTTCTTGGCCACGACACTGGAGAGGCCCCGGGAGCAGTCACGTCCTAGCTGATTGGTGCTCTGTCCCAGAAGCGACTTTCTGCCCACAGCCTCTCGGCAGGTCCACACTGACTAGGCCAGCTCTCCCATCCCTGTGCTCTTCCGCCGGCTGGTACTATTGGGCAGCTTGGAGGGCAGGTGGAGGCCCGGGAACTCACCGGGGCCACGCAGCTCGGGTCCTAGGGCCCGGTCCTGGCTGGCCTCTGTTCTCTGACTCCATTCATCCAGGGCGCAATAGCCAATTAGTCAGCATGCACCATTATGCCACCTTAACAACTACTTTAGATGCGGCCAACACGGGCGTTGTGTGGCAGCGGCGATGGGGCGTTGTGTGGCAGCGGCGATGGACGGCAGCAGTTGTAATTAGCAGAGAAATCGGGGAAGGACAAATGGAGGCTTTTATAGTCAAGCAAAGCTCAGAATCGAAATAACTCTGCTAATTGTGCCTCGGGTGCTTTTTAAATGACTTGAGACAGTAAATAATGCCCCCCCATCTGCGAGTTTCTCTCTCCATTGTCTTTGGGGCTGAGAATTAAGAGTGAAGTGCATACTGATTGACCACCTACCACATGCCAGGTACTGCTCTGTTTTACATGTGTCACCTCATTCAATTCTCACAGGAAACTGAGGCACCGGACAGCAAGTATCTTGCCTGAGGCTCCGCAGCAGTAATGGTGTGAGTGGTCTGGCTTCTGTGCTCTTAACCCCTGCGCCTTGAAGACAAAGTGGGTTCTTTGTGTCAGGTGGGGGCTTCTCTCTCTGTATCTTTTTTTAAAAAATTTATTTTCATGTTTATCTATTTGAGAGAAAGAGAGACAGGGCATGAGTGGGAGAGGGGCAGAGAGAGGAGACACAGAATCTGAAGCAGGCTCCAGGCACTGAGCTGTCAGCACAGAGCCTGAGGTGAGGCTCAAACTCACAGACCTCAAGATCATGACCTGAGCCAAAGTCAAACGTGTAACTGACTGAGCCACCCATGTGCCCTTCTCCCCATGTCTTAGAGATCCGAGGAGACGAGAGAATTCTGCAGGTCTGTGAACTTGGAAGCAAAAAAATCACGTCTTTATTTTCACTAACCTTTTACTGCAGTGGAGTAGTTCTTTTTATTATGATTGCAGGGACTGAACTACAGTAAGTAGAATTAACAGTACTTTCAATCTATCACCGATAGAAATCACAGGTATTTTCATATCATATTACGGTATTGAAAAAATTTGTTAAATGTTTATTTATTTTTGAGACAGAGACAGAGCCTAAATGGGGAAGGGATAGAGAGAGAGGGAGACCCAGAATCGGAAGCAGGCTCCAGGCTCTGAACTGTCAGTACAGAGCCCAGCACAGGGCTCAAATCCATGAACTGTGAGATCATGACCTGAGCCAAAGTCGGACGCTTAACCAACTGAGCAATCCAGGTGCCCCATGATATTACAGTATTATTTCTTTATTTATTTAAATTTTAAAAAATCTTTATTTATTTTTGAGAGAGGGAGACAGAATGCAAGTGGGAGAGGAACAGAGGGAGAGAGACACAGAATCTGAAGCAGGCTCCAGGCTCCAAGGTGTCAGCACAGAGCCTGATGCGAGCCTCCAAATCACGAACCAAAAGATTGTGACCTGAGCTGAAGTCGGATGCTTAACCAACTGAGCCACCCAGGCACCTCTATTTTTTTTTTAATGTTTTATTTATTTATTTTTTTACAGGTAATTTATTGTCAAGTTGGTTCCCATATAATACCCGGTGCTCATCCCCACAAGTGCCCTCCTCCATGCCCATCTCCCCCCTCCCCCCCCACACCCATGAGTCCTCAGTTTGTTCTCAGCATTCAAGAGTCTCTCATGGTTTGCCTCTCTCCCTTTCCCCCACCATTTCTCCCCTTCTTCTCCCCCATGGTCCTCCATTAAGTTCCTCCCAATCCTCCTATATGTGCAAACATGATATTTGGCCTTTTCTGCCTGACTTGTTTCTCTCAGCATAACACCCTCAAGGTCCATCCATGTTGCTACACATGGCCAGATTTCATTCTTTCTCATTGCAATGTAGTATTCCATTGTATAGATAAACCACATCTTCTTGATCCATTCGTCCGTTGATGGACACTTAGGCTCTTTCCATGTTTTAGCTATTGTTGAGAGTGCTGCTATGAACATTGGGGTACATGTGCTCCTATGAATCAGCATTTCTGTATCCCTTGGGTAAATTCCTAGCAGTGTTATTGCTGGGTCCTAGGGGAGTTCTATTGTTAATTTTTTGAGGAACCTCCACACTGTTTTCCAGAGGGGCTGCACCAGTTTACATTCCCACCGACAGTGTAGGAGGGCAGGCACCTCTATTACAGTATTTTTTTTTTTTACAAGATTTTGTTTTAAGCAGTCTCTAAAAATTAAGCCCCAGTCGTGGGGGCTCGAACTCATAACCCCAAGATCAAGAGTCCCATGCTCTTCTGACTGAGCCAGCCGGGGCCCCTCCATATTATAGTTGTTTTAATATCTTGAGAAACAATGTTTGCTTGGCACTACTTCCTGCCACTAGATCTTGTCATTTAATACACTATTAAAGAGACACTTTATTACTATGAACACACATATATTTATTTGTTCATTTAAAATTTGTATTGAAGCGTAGTTGACATATGATATTATATTAGTTTCAGATGTACAACATAGTGATTCCACATTTCTATATATTAAGGAGTGATCACAAGAAATCTAGCTACCACCTATCACAAAGTTGTTATATATTATTAACTATATTCCCTATGTTGTGTGCTATATCCCCAGAGCACATATGTATTTAAAAAAATCTTTTGATAATAACTACTTTACTATAATTGGTTCCCTTTGCAATTCTATATACTTTATGTTTAAAAAAATTTTTTTTAATGTTTTTATTTATTTCTGAGAGAGAGAGAGAGACAGCGTTAGTAGGGGAGGGCCAGAGAGAGAGGGAGACACAGAATCTGAAACAGGCTCCAGGTTCTGAGCTGGCAGTCAGCACAGAGCCCGATGTGGGGCTCGAACCCACGAACCGTGAGATCATGACCTGAGCCAAAGTCGGACCCTTAACTGACTGAGCCATCCAGTTGCCGCCTATATAGTTTATGTTTTTAAAGGTGGCATCCAATAGGCTTCACCACACGGCCAGAGGCATCTGGAACACAAAGAAGATCAGGAACCCTTCTTCTGAGAGGGTCTTTCCGAGCCTCACGCACTTGCGCCAGAAGCCATTTCATCTGGAAGTAAGTGAGTTAGATCCTGGTTGACGCTCTTCCTACTTTATATGGAGCTACCGACAGTTCCTTGAATGTGTTTTTCTCTCTTTTCCACGCCTTTGTGCAAACTGTCCCCTTTGCCTGATCGCCGTGCCTCCAGCCCGAGCGGGTCACCTGGCTCCTTGGGTCCACTCCCATCAGCAGGGAGGCCTCCCTGCTCCTCCAGGCTGGGGTAGGTGGGCCTCCCTTGTGCTTCTGTAGGGTCATATTGATCACATTAGATCGGCTTAGACCGTGTTGACAATGATGGAGCACTGTGGAGAGGCCGGCTCTGGAACTCCGAGGCGCTGGCCCCAGCCTCGGTTCTGGGATACCTGGGCCCCTACTCTGCTTTCTCCTCTGGATGACCATGTGGCCCTATTAGTGCTGGGTTAGCTTTAAAAATAATCCACAGTGACTGTGAACTTCCTGAAGTATGAGTGCAAGGACTGTCAGGTGTCCGGATGGCACTGTCGCCCACAGGCACAGAAGGGTAGGGATGTTGCTCGAGTGAGCGGCCCCGACTCTAGTCGGGAGACACTAGGTCTCTAGTGGCCGTGCAACTCTGGAGACCCCAGGAGCCAGGGTCATGCAGAGCCCTGCTGCACCCGTTTCTGCTCTGGGTGAAGGTCCACGTTCCTGGTAGTGTGTGTCAATGACCCCTTCCTGCCAGCTCCCTGCAGACACCCCCTGTTGCCGTAGCTGTGGGTACTTTCTGAGCATGTTGCATGGAAGACTGCTTTAATCTTTAATCTTTAATCTTCACAAGCCCCTTAGCAGTAGGCACTGTTATCTTGATGGTATGTCTGAGGAAACTGAGGCACAGAGAGGCTCAGTGCCTCATCCAAGATCACCCATTTGTAGAATCAGGAGCAAATTCTGCACACGCTGATTCTGCAGCTGGCCGGAGCTCCAGACACCAGACCTGTTGCAGTGTGTGTGAGACACACTGCCGAAAGCTTTGTAACTTGCATAATTTAGGACAATTCCTGACATGTTGGTAGGTGTTTCTGTTTATGGGCTAAGGTGGCGTTGCCGTGTGGTGAGCACGCAAACACAGTTTACGATTCACTCGGCCTGCCAGATTCAACATTCCTCATGCTTAAAAAATATTTGGGCTACACATTCTTGAAAATTTTGCATATGAAGTGAGACTTTATTAATATCTTTATCACGGTGTCAAACCACATACACAAAATTTCATGAAACACGAAGATACTAGACTGCTGAGTAATTGGAATTTAATCTGTTGAGGGAAGCTGGGCTGGGAGCCGCTCCAGGGAAGTTACCTCTTTTTTCCTGTATGTCCCTGGGCCTAGCACAGTGCCTGGCACCCAGAAGGTGCCCCCCAAAGGGTTGTGAAGTGAACATGGTCTAATTCAAAGTTATACAGCACAGCTGGTTATGATTTCTTTCTTGGAAGGGAGCCACCTTTAAATAAGATTCTACTTCCTGGTAGTTTTGTTCGTTCTGGATTTACTACCTCCTTCTTTTCCATTCTTAGAAAGGGAAAGAGGAGGCACCTGGGTGGCTCAGTCAGTTAAGCATCTGACTTCGGCTCAGGTCATGATCTCACAGTTTGTGGGTTCGAGCCCTGCATCGGGCTCTGTGCTGACAGCTCAGAGTCTGGAGCCTGCTTGGGATTCTGTGTGTGTGTGTCTCTCTCTCTGCCCTTCCCCCGCTCATGCTCTGTCTCAAAAATAAATAAACATTAAAAAAGAAAAAAAGAAAGGGGAAGAGAAAGAAGAGCCATCAGTAACTGATAATGAAAAGGGACAGGGACAGAAGACCTGAGGATGAGTAATAGGGTGAGGATGTCATCCTAAAGAACAGGGCTGCAAGTCTAGGGCATGGGCATGGTTTATGTGTAGGTCAGGGGTCTGCAGTGATGGAAAACCAATTCTGCATAACTTAGCAGAAAGGGGGCTCATGGCAAATGAGGTGAGGGGGCTAGTTTTAGGGACAGCAGGGGCTCAGGGCCCAGGGGCTCTGACGAGGAGGAAGTAGGGAGAGGACACAGTGTGCAGGCCAGTCTGGTCTGGACACTCCACCAGAGGTGGACCTTGACCCCAGTACACATAGCTGGAGGTTTCCTAACAGGGAGGTTGGGTGCTAGAGGGATGGGGATGTGGGTGCTGGTGTGACAGTGGGGGGACATGTGTCCACCACTTGCATCTCCAAATAGTCGAGGTGGAGAGGACAATGAAGGTTGTCTAATCCTTTCTTGTGTCACAAATGAGGGAACTGAGTCTTTGGCTCCATTTCTAGTTGGTGACAGAAGCAGGACCAGAGCCTTCCTGGGTGTTCTGTGCAGAAAGGGGGCAGTAATGTTTAACACTTTAAATACCTACAAAGCACCATCAGTCTTGGGGTGCCTGGGTGGCTCCATTGGTGAAGTGTCTGACTCTTGATTTCGGCTCGGGTCACAATCTCACGGTTTGTGAGTTTGAGCCCCGTAATCAGTCTCTGTGCTGATGGTGTGGAGCCTGCTTGGGATTCTGTCTCCCTTGCTCCCTCCGCCTCCCCCACTTTCTCTCTCTCTCTCTCTCTCTCTCTCTTTCAATCTCAATAAATAAATAAATAAAACAAAGCACCATCAGTCTTTGTCATGATGGGTCAAAGGCCTTCTTACCAATAGACTCCCTCCCTCTCACCCCATTTCTTTCAACTCAGAGGATGGAGGGTCTGGAGTGGCCCTTGCAAGCATAGGGACAGACTCCTGATCAACTCTAGTGGGCAGATGGCACCATCACACCTGGGCGNGGCAGGGTATATAGCCATAGTGGCCCCTAGCCAAGCCTACCCCTGCCATGCTTACAGGTGAGCAAGAATTAAGGTGGGAGGAGGGCCCCAAAGGGAGGGACATCTGAAAATTATATAAACCATAGGCTTACATGGGAGGGCATTTTTATGTTCCCTTGTGTGCTACTTGCTGTATACATATGAATCCCAGATAACTTTGGCTACCAGAAGAATACAACCACTGTCCATTCTTGCCAATTCATTGGGCTTTATCCTGGGTGGGGATAGAGGAAGGGCAGGGAAACTAAGATTAATTGAGCACCTACTGTGTGCCAGTTCTTATACTTAGATAATCTCATTTAATCCAGTATTTGTACCAGTCCCATGAAACAGTTATAATGATCTCATTTTATTTTTATTTTATTTTGTTTTATTTTTTTGAGGGAGAGAGAAAGTGGGGGGAGAGGGAGAGAGAGAGAAAGATTTTTTTAAAAATAAAGTTTATTTTTAAAAGTACAAAATTAGAAGGTCATTTTAGAAGCCCATGCCAGGATATACTGGTTAACTCCAGCTACTTTTCTCATTACAAACTATAATCCTTTTTAAACATCTTGTCTAATCTGTCTGCTGTGAGACCATTGGGTGGCGAAGGTCAGAGAGAGAATCTTAAGCTGACTCCATATTCAGTGCAGAGCCCAATGCGGGACTCAATCTCATGACTGTGAGATCATGACCTGAGCCAAAATCAAGAGTTGGATGCTTAACCAACTGAGCCACTCAGGCAGCCCATATTTACCTTATTTCGTAGGTGAGAAAGCCAAGGCTCAGGCAAACCCCCCAACTGAGAAGGCTGGCACATCACTTATGTGATGCTCAGGTAGGTGTGTGTATTAGTCAGCGTTCTCCAGAGAAACAGAATTCATAGAACAGAGATTATATATATAGTTATATTTTATTGATTGATTATAAGAAATTGGCTCATGTGATTATGGAGGCTAAGAAGTCACAAGATCTGTAGTCAGTGAGCTGGACCCGGGAGGGACAGTTATGTAGTTCTGGTCCAGGTCCAGAGAACCTGAGAGCCAAGGAGGGCTAATGTAAGTTCCAGTCTGAAAGCTGCCAGGCTCAAGACCCAAGGAGAGCTGATATTTTGAGTCTAAAGGCCAAAAGGGACCGATATCCCAGCCCAATCCGTTCAGGTAGGAGGGGTTTCCTGTCACTCAACCTTTTTCTTCTATCAGGGCTTCAACTGATTACACGAGGCCCACCCACATTAGGGAGGACAATCTGCTCTACTCAGTCTACTGATTCAAGTGTTAATCTCATCCAGAAACACCCTCACAGACACACGGAATAATGTGTGACCGGATGTCTGGGAACCCTGTGGCCCAGTGAGGCAGTGAGGTTGACACACAAAATTATCCATTGCAGTGTGACACTGGGGATGGTTAAGGGAGGGGTCTTGGATGCCATTGTATTTCTTCTTTGCAAAGAAGGTTTTGAGAGGGATTAGACTAGTGAGGAGAGGGGCGGCCTCAACCCTTCTCTCTGCCCTTGCAGAGGATACTTAAGCATTCGCAGCACACGGCTAGACCAGTGCCACAGGTGGAAGCCAGATAATCCTTCTTGCAGATTAGCTCCCAGGGGCTGAGTGCTTAGAGCCAGGAACATCAGCCAAGACTCCCAGAGAGGAAGGAGTTGTGGGAGACCCATCATTTCTTATCCTGGGCTGGAACCAAGCCTGTAACCCTCTCTCCATTATCTTGGAAGTATTGTCACAGGCCCAGTGCTTGGACCTGGAGCTGAACTTCCCATACACCTTCTCTCCTTCTCTGTAAGAATCCTGCATGCACCTTCCAGAATAAAGACTACATTTCCCAGTTACCCTTGTAAGTAGATGTGGCCATATGACCGATTTATGGACAAGACACTAGAAGCAGAAAATGGTAGGTAGGCATAACTTTTAGGAAGTGTCCTTAAAGGGAGGGGTGGCCCTCTCTTCCCCAGCTTCTTTCTTGCTGGCTGCCATGCAGATGTAATGACTGGCACTGGAGCAGCCACACTGGGCCATGAAGTAGACATAGGAGAGAGACTATGAAGCAGCGAGGCAGATGGAGCTTAAGTCCCTGATACGGAAGACACCATAACAGCCCTGGACCCCCACCTGCAAAGTCGCAGCTAAGCTCAGTCTTGATTTTTATATAGCCCTTCCCTTGCTGTGGGACCTGAGGCAGTGGCTGCTCAGCCTCTCTGGACCTCTGCTGGTTACTGATAGTGGTAAGTGCACATGGTGTGACCTCCCATGCAGGGGGTCAGATGTGAGTGTCTATAGGGAGATTTCACCCCAAGGGGACAGACCATGGAGAGGCCTGGGGCTTTGTTCTGTGTCCACTGCTTGGGGAGAAGGTGGTGTAATGAAAGAGGAGGCAGCCTGGAACAGGGTCAGCTCTTGTTTTGCACGTCAAGTGACCGTGGGCAAGTTGCTTTCTGTGAACCATACTGTCTTCATCTGTAAATCAGAGACAGTGATACCTACCCCACAGATGGGGCGAGAATCAGAGACAGTGTGTAGAGAGAGCCTGTGCTCTGTGGGAGACGGGGGCACTGTGAGTGGCAGCTATGACTTTCATTGTGGCTTTGAGGGTCCGGAGACCTAGATTTTTGGGTGCGCCGTTGTGATCATGGGCAAGTCACTTACCTCTCTGGACCTGTTTACTTCCATGTAAAATGAGGAAAGTGGTGGTGATTGGATTGCATGAACTCTGAGGGCTCCTTTCCGGCCCTGGTAGTTGGCCTGGTCCCCCCTGCCCACATTTTACAGGTGGTTAAACTGGAGCTCCATGTGGCAGAGACAACTTGCTCTGTCCCCCTTCAGTGTGGGCTTCCTGTGGGGAGGCAGCTGTCCCCCAGGACTGCATTGCCCAGTCTGCCTCTCACAGACAGAATGTGAGCAGAAGGCATGTGTGAAGCTTCTGGGCAGTGGTGGCTAGCACGTGGGTGTACCCTTTCCTTCCTCCCTTCCCCTTCTGTCAGCGGAAATTCTGGGCCCTGGGGAACCTTGGATGGCATGTTGAAACTCTCAGCCTGGTTTGTCAATGACTGTCAGGGGGCATGGTGCTTGGTCCCCCTCCCCCATCCAGTGCTGCTTTGGTCTTGGCGTGAACAAGACATCACGTCACTGAGATAGAGTGATCCAGAGTCTATGCCTTGTCTCTGATTCTTGGTGACATCCTATTTGACAGTCTAGTCTCAATGGGTCTGCCGGTTCCTTGGGAGCCAGAACCACGGCTCACATTCCTGCAGGCTTACAACCCCCAGCACCCATTGTTCTCCCCCTATGGAGGACCTACCTGCTGGGACCAGCAGTGACCAGTAAAGACTTGTTGATTTGCACTGAGCATCTACAGGGCACCTACCTGAGTCCCACTGGGCTGCGAGCTGGCCCCACAGACCAGGTGCTGCACCCTTCCCACATCCCCGGAGGCGCCAGCTAAACACTCAGAAGAGGCATCTGTATGAAATGGGGGCTTTGCCACTTTGTGGAATTGAGGATGGACATCTGGACTGGGGTCAAAGCCCTGATCTGAGTCTAGCTCTGCCTCCAACTTGTATGTGGCCTACAGAAGTCCAAGGTCACCAGAGAGTTGGTGACAGGAGCAGAGACCAAAACCCATGCTCCCCTCCAGCCACGGATGGGTTCTTTCCTGAAAACACACCCCCCCCCCCCGAAGTCTGGGCATCCCTGATTAGGATGCTAATGGAAGGAGGGGGTGAGGAAGTGAGGGAGCTGCAGAGCAGGAGAAATACCGGGGGACTGGGGAGCCAGTGGCTAATTAAAGGCTCCATGTCAAAGAAGAATGCCAAGTAGGTAATTTCCATGCCATTTGAATAATGGGAAAACGTTTACCATTTCTCCAGTTTGCTTGTTGAAGAGAGAGGGGAAGAAGGAAGGAGAGGAGAAGATTGTGTCTGGAGGGGACTCTCCATGCTGCTGGGGAGGGTGCGGGTAGTGCAGGGGGCAGAATTACTCTAGGCAGGGAAGCAGGGAGTGGGAGGGGGATAATATTCTGCCTTTTCCTGGAAGGTCCTGTGAAGTTCCTGAAACCGGGCTAGGGGAGAGGGCAGCCAGGCAATGTGAGGTCCTAGCAGAGGTCTGGAGTGCCCTCCTCATGGGTGTACCACACTTTACAGTTTACATCACTTGTCTCACTGGATCGCCTTGACAGGCAATCAGTAAGCAAGGAATGGGTGGTGGTGGTGATGATGGTGATGATTCCCATTTTTCTGAGAGATAATGCGAGCTTGGGAGCAGCAGAGAGAGAGAGGGAGTGGCAGAGAGAGAGCAAGAGAGAGGGAGTGGTAGAGAGGGTGAGAGAGAGAGAGAGAGAGAGAGAGAAAGAATCATAAGCAGGCTCCATGCTCAGTGCAGAGCCGGACACAGGGCTCGATCCCATGACCCTGGGTGAGGACCTGAGCTGAAAGCAAGACCCTGGGTGACTTAACCAACTGAGCCACCCAGGCGTCCTGTGATGATTCCCATTTTAGAGATAAATAACCAAGCCCCAGAGAGCAAGAGTGAATTGCTTAAGGCCACCCTTGTGCATTCATTCATTCATTCATTCAACAAAATGGTTTCTTGGGGAAAGAGTGCATGCCAGGCCCAGTGCCATGGGACAAAGGCCGTGGATGAAGAAGCACGGCCCTGGTGATGTGAAAGCAAACCTCACTAGGTGCTGTGGGTGGCAGGGACAGAGGGATTGGGCCTGCCTGCTTGAGGCACATGGGTGCTCCCCGGGAGGACAGTCTTTATGCTGAGGTGTCAAGCAGGGGCTTGCCAAGTGACTGAAGGGAAGAGCATATTCCAGATTGAGGGAACAGCATATGTCAAGGTGTAGAGTCCCAGGAGAGCTTTTCTTGTCTACGGAATAGCGAGGGGCCCCGTGCGAGGGGGCCATAGGGCTCATGGGGTGGGGTAGGGCTGGGAATGTGGCTGGGGGACAGATTGTGGAGGGCTGTGTGCTAAGCCATGAGGATTTTATCTTCAGGCTACAGGGCCCTAGGGAGTGGCTGACCAGCTGCTTGTGTCACATGGCCAAAGCTCCTGCTGACTCCTTGCTGGAAGCCACCCTAAGAACCTGGTTTCCCAGCCCAGCCCACCCAGCTCAGGCCCCTGCACTCCTTGCAAGTCAGGGGGCCCATGAGCAGAAAGCCAAGGCACGGGGGAGGGTCCCTGCTGCCCCCGCCTGCTCTTTCTTGTAGCAGTCAACCCCTTCGTCATTACGAAATTCTCCCAAATGTCAGTGGCTTAAAACAGCAGCCAATGTTTATTGTCTTTCACACTTTCTGTGGGTTAGACATTTGACAACAGCCTAGCTGGGAGCCTCTGGCTCTAAGTCTCTCATGAAGCTATAGTCAAGATGTGGTCCTGGGGCCACAGTCATCCGAGGGCTGGACCAGGGCTGGACAGCCTGCCCCAAGATGCCCCATTCCCAGCCGGCTCCCTCGCATGCCTGGCCAGTTCATGCTGGTGTGGCTGGGGACAGGGGGGCTCAGCCTCAGTTCACCGCTACACGGACCTCTCCAGGGTTGCTTGAGGTCCCCGCAACACGGTGGCTGGCCATCCCCAGGGAGAAAAAGAGAGGACTAGCTGGGAGAAGCAATATCTTCAGCGACCTAGCCTCGCAGTCTCATGCCCTCATGCTGCCGCAGCCCCGTGGTTACACAGTGTGGGAGAGGATTACACGGAGGCGGGAGCCAGGAGGTGGGCTCACTGGTGGCCATCTTGGAGGCTGCACAGCACTTCCTCCTGCAGGGGCGAGCAGACAGCAGCCCCCGTAGCAGCGCGAGGAAAGCCGGGCTGGTGAGATAAGGTGGCTTCCCTGGAAAAGGAGGGCATGCCTCGCCTGGCCCTGCCTCCGACTTACTGTGTGACCCTGAGCAGTTTCCCAAGCTCTCCAGGCCTCTGTTTGCCATCTCTGTGATGTGGGAAGAGCTCGTCTGCTCTGCTGGAAAGGCACGGAGGACCCAGCTTCTGAGGGATGGATGAGAATTGCAGAGCATGGAGTCTTCTCTCTTCTCATCCTTAATCCTGTTTCTTCACACAGTCGGAGAATCAGTTTTCCCAGAAGTCTTTGCAGCAATGTATTTGCATAGCCCCAAAATAAGCACCGTTTCTTCCTTTAAGCTAACTCTCAGCTGTGAATCTCCGACAGGCTTTTGTGCATTGGGACCAGTGTGGTTTCACTTTCCTCTTCCGAAGGCCACATCACTCCCTGGGTGGCTTGGAGCAGAGGCAGGACCCTGTGTCAGTTCTACTTATTTCCCTCCTGTTACCCAGAGCACTGTGTGTGGCCAATGCCTGGGGGTCAGGCCAGGCCAGGCCAGCTCTCCTCTCCCCTCAGCTTTCCTTTGTAGTCGGGGTGAGGGGTGAGGGCTTGGTGGTGAGGGCCTCAGGACTCCAGAGCCAGAGGGACATTGAAGACATCTCATGTAACCCTCCGTTTTACAGCTAAGACTCAGAAAGGGCCAGTCACACAGCAAGTAGAGGGCAACACTAGGCCAAGAATCAGGCCTCTGGACTCCTATGCTGAGCTCTTTCTGGACTCACCTCTGGGCATGCATAGGAAGTACTGTGGTTATTCTAGATGGGCCCTGGGCCACCTCTCTCTAAGAGAGATGGGTGCCGGGGCATGAAGAGCAGGGGCAGGGCATGGAGCAAGCATGCCATCAGTGGGCCAGCCAGACCCACACCTAATGGGCACACGGAGGGGGACTAGGCAAGAGAATAGGAAGTGGACCACATCTTTGAAGACTCATGGTCCATGGAGGAACAGCAGAGCAAGAAATAATCAGAAAGCTAAGGCAGAATGACCTAGACTCCATGTCCTTGGGGGCTCGCTTAAATCTCAGAAGCTCATGTGAAGGAGAGGGGTGAGTTGAGTTCTTGTCCCTGGAGTACAGAAACGGGCCAGCCAGGAAGAGGCACAAAGGCATGGAGTGACTTTGTGGGCCACCAGCCATTCTCCGCCGTTGCTATAGGCAGACATCCCTTGCGCTCACAGCAGCGGGAGTGCCATCTTTCTCTCTGGCATGGAGGGCCTGTTTGTGCCGGGCATGTTGTCCCTTTGTCTTTACTGTGAGAGAGTGTCTGTCTCTGTTTTATGGCCAGGGAGCCTAAAGACCAGAGGGGGCAGACACTTGCCTAAGCTTGCACAGACAGTTTGTGGCAGAGGTGGGTTTGGAAGCTGGACTTAGGTGACACCACACTAGGTGCTTTTCTCTCCATGGTGCCAGCAGGAGGGGTCCCTCCCTCTACCCTCTAGCTCTGCCGTTGTTGGCCTTGTCCAGGTCCTCAAGGAGCTGGTGACAAGTGGGGACCCCCGGGGTAGCTAGATTTGCCACCTGCTCAGGGCCGGGATAAAGAGAAGCACTGACACTAACTGGGGTCAAGAGCACTAATATCTTTATTTCTCATCTCTGCTGCTTGGCCCAAAAAAAGGCCTTCGCCTTAGTTAGCCTGGTGACAGCATCATGTCATGCTCTCCTGCTCCATCAGCCTGCCTCCTTCTCAGGCCTTTTAGGGCTCCCTGCAATTCCCCATTACCATTGCACACATAGTCACAGAGCGGAGACTCGAGGGGACCGCCCACCCAGCTACCAACCAGCTGTGTTATCTGGAACAAGCCGCTTAACCTCTCTGGGTCTCAATTTCTCCGCCTGCAAAATGGGGGTAGATGTTGGAGCCGACGTTTGCCAGGTTTCTCTGGTGTCTTCCTTCCTTCCCATCTTGATGAAGGAGGTCAGTGGGACATTAAAGTCGGGGCGCTTCTGCACTCAGGCTGCAGAGGGGCGACTTCGCTAGGCAGAGGCATCTTTCATCCAATCACATGACTGGTAGAGAGTGATGCGATTTGCATATAATTTGCACTTTCTTTTAATGTCAAAATGCTCTGACATTCCCATCCTAATTTGTCCCTCCCTCTCCCTCTGCTTCTCACCACCTGTTTTCTGCTTCCCACCCTGTGCCAGTCCCAGCCCGTTGTTGCCCGGTTGTGTCAGCCGCAGCCCCTGCCTGCCTTCACAGGGTGACCCAGCCCAATAGCATCCACAGCATGTCTGGAACTGTGCAGTGTGACCCTCACGCTTGGCTCAGAGAGGTCGAGCAACTTGTGCAAACTTCCAGAGTGAAGTGGCAGAGGCAGCATTCAATCCCTGACTGTGCTTTCCTCACTGCTTCTCAAAGTGAGGTCCATGGCCCAGCTTGTGAGAGGTCAGGCCCCACTGCAGACCTGCTGAATCAGAATCTGCACTTCATCAGGATCCCCAGGAGGTCATGTGCGCAGTAAAGGTGGAGAGAAGCATTGCTCTTGAACTCTGCTTGCCTCCCTGGTTCTAGGTTCCGGAGCTGCCTGATACTTTCTGGAGGCAAAATTACATGGTAGCAGAGCCAGAAAGGCCCTCAGTTGTCCTTAATGCTGGTGGTTTCGCCAACTGTACTCTTTGGAGCACTGGTGTTCCCAGAGATGTCTTTGTGGCTTCTCTGCTGTGGGGTGGGTCCCCAGCAGGCAGGACTCTGGAACTCCCAGGCTCACTTGACTGCTAACCCTTGAATTAGGTTTATAAACTCATGGATGCGGTGCCTGGGTGGCTTAGCTGGTTAAGTGTCTGACTCTTGACTTCGGCTTAGGTCATGGTCTCATGGTTTATGAGATCGAGCCCGGCGTTGTTGGGCTCTGTGCTGACAGCACAGAGATTGCTTGGGATTCTCTCTCCTTCTCTCTCCGCCCCTCTCCTACTTGTGCGCACACGCTCTCTCTCTCTCAAAATAAATATAACAAAAAACCTCATGGAACACAATTTCATTGGACTGAGGTAGGATTATTAGGGTCTATTGGCTAAAAAAATTTTTTTTAAACATCCTTTGTTCCATCCTTCTATTTTACAAGGGAGGAAACTGATACTCAGAGAGATGTAGGGAACTTCCCAAAGTCACACAGAATTTGAGACCAGATTCCAGCGATGTCATTTAGGATTGTTTTTGACTGCAAGTAGCAGCAAAGGTGAGTAACAGAGACTTATGCAAGTAAAGACTTTCTTACAACAAGGTCAGGCATAGACTGCTGATGCATCAGTGGCCCAGGCTCTTCCTGTTTTCCATTTTGCCTGCCCTCCTCCCTGCCACAATGCCCCCTTGCCCATGCCCTGCCTGGAGCTTTTATTCTCATGGCAGAGAATGGTTGCTATTGCTCCATACCTTACATCCATCTTCCAGACGGGAAGAAGAGGGATGGATAAGTGAGCAGAGGGTATTCTTCTAGTTAATTTTGCTTTTTTTCATGCAAGGAAGAATGCTCTCCCCTGAGGCTCCTATTTGTTTTAGGTCAGGACTGGGTTACATGGCCACTCCTAGCTGGAAAAGAACCAGGAGTAGGGGAGTAGGGAATGGGCTTAGGTCAAACCATCTGATGGTGATGCCTCCCTATCTAGGGATCCTGTCCTGCTATCCCGAAAGTCTTCAGGTCCCAGAATTGCAGCCTTTGGCATGGAATGGGATATGTTTGAATCAGAGAGGCATATGCTCAAGCCTTGGGGCCTGACTTCCCCAGGATCAAAATGGTCCTTTACAGGAACCATTTGATGCGGGGACTAGAGCTCTGCTAAACAAAGACATACATACTTGGGGGCTCAGGGGCAGAGGGATCAGGTTACAGGGAAAACCACAAGGGCTAATTCTAATTCTCCGACTATGTCTACAGCTCACAGCCCCTAATGAAAACATGTGTAAGAAACCCACAGGGTTAATTTTGCCAAAAAAAATTCCAATAAAGCCCCATTAGATTTTCACGTTAAATTAATGTAATGGATGCTTAAAAGCCATGCTAATTAGGCTTTGTTATTAACAGGAATGTCAGGTGGATGGGATCTGGCCCAGAGCTTACATTTCTTCCTGGCCACCTATGGGAGATGGATTTGTCTGTGGCCGAGAAGCGCCACACCATCTGGCCCCAACAACCTAGCTCCCGTTCATGCCTTAGAATGCCTTTAGTCATTTACATTCATTTGCCTGGAACTGGAATATTTGTTTCACCAAGATGACAGGCAACAAACTCTGTTTTGTGTTGGTTTTTATTTTTATTTTTTGGCACATTTCCAGATTTTCCCTTCTAGGGGCTGTCCTAGTGTTTCCGCTAGGGACATGACTTTGATGGATTCCTCCCTTGCTCAGAAACCTTTGATAGCTCCTTATTGTCTATCTGATAAGTCCAGAGCCCTTTGCTTGGCATTCAAAGCCTTCTGGGATTTAGCCCTAATTTACCTTTTTGCCTCCTACCCCCCATTCCTCTCCATATGTATTAAGGGCAGGCTTCTTGCTGAACTTGGCCTTCCCAATTCTCCTTGACTTTGGCCATAAGTCAAAACCCATCATCTCAGCCTTCCAACACTTGTGTTTTTCCTTCCATTTTACAGATGGCAAAACTGACCCTGATCACTCAGATCACCCCTTTATATAAGCACCAGGTATGTTTTGGGTGCTCAAATAATTCCTGTCTCTCACTTTTCTCCCTTGCCCTCCACCTGTCTGCTGGGCCAGGTAGGACATCTTTAGGGTGGCTACCTGTCCTGCCCGAGGGCTTGGGACTTCCAAATGCCACATGGCATTTGGTAAGAGACTATTTTGGAAAGGGGAGATGCACAGAGCCAGGATGGACAAGAGAAGGGAAGGCCTGGCGCCTGCTCCTCCCATCCCAGGCTGTCCGGGCCCAGGCCATGTGCTCCACACCAGAGGGAGTTTGCGTATCATAGGGAGACACTGACCCCCAGTCCCAGGCTCCTCTGCTGTTTCTGGGGGACAGAACCTATACTGCTTGCCTGGACAGGCTGGACTGGGTTGCTGGCTGCTGAGAGGAGCTGGCTGTGAGATACCTGCCCAGCATCTGGGGCATTGGGGCCTATGGGAGGTTGCAGTCGGAGCAACCTGGGGGAGCCTCTGCCCTGTGGGAAGCTGAGCTCGAGTAGAGCCACATATGGGCAGAAGGGGTCCCAGGGTTTCTTTGCAACTGTCCTATTCCTGCATCATAGTCCACGGCCACCCCTGAAGCTCGGGAACATAAACCTCTTCTCCAGGGCTACGGATCTCTCCAGATCTGAACTAGGATAAGAGAGATGTCATTTTAAACCTCTTCTTTCTCTGTACTTTGGGATCTCACATGTCTATGTCCAACCCATGGCGTCTGATAGGAGAGCTACGGGGTAGACTTTGGTGCGGGGATGAGTCTCACTCGGCTAGAAGCGGCAGGAAGGGAGAAGGTATGAGTCTTGGGAGCCTTATCAATCAACCAGATGCCTATTTGTTGAGCCCCAAGCACTCAGAGCAAGGAGGAAGGGACACAAGAGCCACACGGTCTCCAGGAGGGAGCTTGAGAAGCTTAATGCTTTAGCAATTGCTCAGAGCCTTTTTGAGGAAAATCCAGCCATGATAAGGATGTGACAGCACAGGGAGAGCAAACGGGGCTCTTCTGGGTCCAAACCGCAACCAGATTGAAATGTTTGCTTCCATCCAGGAAGACAAGGAAAGTCAAAGGCCAGCAGACTGTGTGTGTGTGTGTGTGTGTGTGTGTGTGTGTGCGTGTGCTTGCACATGCAGGTGTAGTTAATGCAAGGCCTCACACTGCAGAATAAATTGTCCGACTGACCCATATGGGAGCAAACATGTCTCCATTCTCTTGCACACTGAAAATTTCCCCAAGACTGAGCCTCTCAGCAAAATATTGCCTGAAACGCAAACCTATACTGGCCATCAGTAGGTGGCCCGACCCCTGTGTCCCATCCGTGGAGGTGACAAGAGGAAAGAGGCTCAAGCTTTCCCTGGCTGAGTCCATGTATTGTCCCCTCCCCCACATAACTCTTTTTTCTTAATGAAGGCCATGTGGCCATGTGGAATTTGCCCTAGAGCCTGTGTATGACAGGTGGCACCAGGGTGGGACCTACCTTGCCTGACACCCTTCTCCACGAAACTTCTTGAAATGCCTGGGTAATCTCTCCGCCTCATAAATCCTGCCCAGATGGCAGTATGGAAGTCCTGGCAAAGATGAGTGAACCCAGATGCCCAGGGTCTAAAAGAAATGAGAAGGGGGCCACAGAAGGGGAAAGGGAGGCGTGTGGGTGGGAAAAGTATGCTGGGAGTCTGGAAGCAGAGGGTATGAATTACCAGCTTGTGCAGGGATGGAGGGGAGAAAGACCCCACGCACCAGGGCATGCCCTGCCCAGCCCAGGCCATCTGCACTGCCATTTCCATCCTGGCGTTTCGCACAAGTGGGCACAATTTGGAGCACCTCTCGGAAAGGGTGGCCTGTTGGTGCAGCCTGCTGCCTGGGGCCCCTCGGTCCTCTGCTTCTTGGTGCACAGCTTGTGGGTTGTGGGGTCATTGAACAGGAAGGTGAGAGAAATAGAGCTAAGGAGGCAGCACTGCAGGGGGCTGCCTGCAAAACTTTGGCCTTTCTGGGCTGGGATGTGGGAAAGGGGAAGAGAGGACCAAAGGCCAAAGGGTCTCTGGAGGGATTTGTGCCTCCACTTGGGGTTAATTAGAGGCCAGGCCTCTGGGGAGATGAACCCTTCCCCGGGCTTTCTGCTCCCTGAAGCAAGAAGAGGCAACAAGGCATTGAAAAGAGACATGAGGAAGGTAGGCTGTGTCTATTTCCTAGACCTCAGGGGTTGGGACTCTCCATATGGCCCACAGAGGAAGAATTCTAAAATTTCCATCCATTGCCTTCCCAACAGCCACCCTGCTGCCCACTTCTCCCTCGTTATCAGAACTCGGATATCAGCCCCATGCTTTTCAGGGGAGGCTGGGACCCTCCCTGCCCCAGCGGTGAATCCTGACTAATCTGAGCCAAATGTGACAATCCCATTTCCTTGGCTGGTGACATTCGCACAGGGGCATGTCAGGCAGTTTGGGCCAGTGACAGCTAAGGAGAAGGGGTGCCTTCTGGGAAAAGCTTTCTGAGATCTGAATAACTGACTCAACACAAGAAGTAGTGACCCTTACCCACCACCTTTGGATATTGTTTGGTGAGGATGTGATGGCTAGAGGTTCGGCAGCCACATTAAGATCATGAGGGAAGTGGGTAAGATGTTGAGGAATGAATAGAAAGAGAGAGAGAATCTGGTTTCTGGATGGTATCCCAGGATGCAGCTGAATTAACCAAAGCTGGAGTGGCCTTACCTCCGGATTTCTTAGTATAAGGAATTATGAACTCTTTATTATTAAAACTACTCGTAATTGAGCCTTCTACTGATTGTTGCTGCAAGCAGTCAGCCTCATCACATTTCTAAGGTCAAGATGAAATCATTCAGATTGTGTGCTACGAATCTCTCCCTGGGGACAGTGAAGGTGTTTTTGAGCTTACTGCAAGCTTAGCTCAGCTGGTACTGTCTCCTCTCCCTCCGGGCAAAAGTTGCTGAAGAGTCTGGGTTTGGGAGCCAGAAAAATTGGGTTCAAATCCCACACGTTCATGCAGGTCTAGTGTGACTTTATACTAATTATTTAAACCAGGGGTGGGCAAAATTGTTCTGTAAAGGGCCAGAAAGTAATTATTTTAGGCTTGGTGGGTCATATGGTCACTGTTGCAACTATTTCATTCCTTTTAGTTTGAAAGCAAGCCGTGGATAACATGCAACTAAACAGGCATGGCTGTGTTCCAATAAAACTTTATTTGCAAAAACAAGTGGCATGCTGGATGTGGCCTGCAGGCCCTGGTAAATCAACCCTGTAAGGCCACAAGTCTAGACGTCTAAACCAAACTGACTCCATGACAGGCTTTAAGCTTCCCCTCTAAACTAGAAGGCCTAAGTTTCAGCTTTCCCGAAACTATCAGGCAGTTACGCATTGCCCAAGGCAGGAGAAACCACTCTTGCAACACCCAATCAGGAAAGGCCAGCGACCACCCTCCACATTATTAAGGGAGAGGTCTGGAGATAGAAACTATAGATAGGACACTGTTACCTAATGTTAAAGTTAACCTGTTAGTCGTGGAACAAGACCCTAGGCTCGCTCTGTGATTGGTTGAATTTAAAGGTACTCTAAATGTTGTAATTGGATCCCGCCAAAAGTAACGAATACTCTAGACAATGTGTATGGTTAAACCCACTGTCAATAATGTTGAATAATTATGATTGGATCACTGTTCCCATGTCACAACTTCTGTAACTCCCCTGTCACAAACCCCATAAAAACCCTATTCTGCCCTTGTTCGAGGCTCTCAGCACGGATCCACGGCGCTGGTGAAGTCTGTGAGCCCGAGCTCGAGCCCGTAATAAAGCCCTTTGCCTTTGCATGCGAGACTCAGTCTCCCCGGTGGTCTCTGGTTGGTGAGGATACTGCGATCTGGGTATAACAACCCCTAACTAAATTCTTAGACTCTCAGCTTCCTCAGTAGGAAAATGAAGCTAATTTATGTTTTCCTTATGGGGCAAATCTGAGCATCAAATGAGTTGACTTAAAATGATCACTACATAAAGTATAATGTGCATATGGGACCTCTTTCCTATGAGAATCAAAGGCGCTGGCTCTCGGAATGGAGAAGCACCAACTCTACCACCTACTATATAGCTGTGTGGCTTTGGGAAAGTAACCTAACTTCTCTGAGCATCACTTTCCTACCTTAATACCTATTTTGTACACGATTGTTAAGTGAATACTGTGTGTTAAGTACTGCACAGATTGAGTACACGAGAAACTGTAGTGACTGTTATTAATGAGCAAAGCCTCCCCATTTCTGACCTGGCAGATTCCATCCTTTCTCATCTTCTCTGTATCTTGACATTTGGTAAATCTTGGTTTCCTTCCTTGGATGCCAGAGCCCCTGGGGGCCCGCAAAACTCCCCCTGCCGTGCACTCTCTCTCCCTCTACCACCCACCCATTGCCCACCCCACCACACCAGCTTCCCCATTTAACAGAACGAGTAATTAACAATGTTAATTCTAATCTCATTTGCTAATGAAGGCATTCTAATTGCACCATAATTGGCAGCGGCAGCAGCAGAAAAAACACAAAATAAACCCTGCGTGGGTAATTCGGTTTAACTTCTTTATAATTACCTTGCAGGCTGGGACCGGGTGGTTGTGAGTGGGATGGGGAGGTTGGGGAATTGAGAGAGGGGACCCGAGGGAGGGAGAAAGGGGTGAACGGGGCACTTCTCCTGCCCCACTCTCCTGCTGATACCGAGACCTCTGAGATAACTTCCTTTTCGATTCCCATTTTCTCCTTGGGTGAGTCCTCTGGCAGACGTCTTCTGCAGGCTGACTTGGGGATACACCGGGGTGGGGACTTACTTGCCCTCCAATATCCTTATGAGCCCGTCCTTCTCCAGGCCCGCCTCTACGAGACCAGAATGCAGACCCCAGATCTGGCCCAGTCTGTCTTTCCTTCCTGAACTCATAGCTCTGACCTGATATCCCAGACAGACCCAATTGTTGGCCCTGTTTCTGTACAGGCTGTGTCCTCCAATTAGGAATGCCTCCCCCATGTTCCCCTTCACCCCCTGGCCAACCCTGTGAAGGAAAGACTAACCTGCTCTCCTTTACTTCGTGCAAACCCACACTGTAACACACATCCAATTATTTTACATGGGCTTGTTTACTATTGACAGGCTTCCTTTGTCACTAGATTGTGTCATTTTATGTATGGACCCCTCCCCCTCCCTGCCCCCTGCCTGTGCCTGACCCAGAACAGGCACTTGCTTCTACTTTTGTAGAATGCTTGCATGAGATGTAGGCGACCTTGGAGAATATTCTGGAAGCAAGAACCTGTCAAGGACCTGGCTTCTGGTCTTGGCTCTCTACATACAGAGGCATTTCTCTGTAGAGTGAAAGACTTATACTCTATAATCTCTCCTTTTCCACCTGTTCTCAAAGTCTAGGACTTCTTGAATTGTCCTGGTTGAAATTCTTTCGCCCTTCCTAAATAAATAGATAGATAGATAGATAGATGGATAAATATTAAAAGTCAACCGACACAGCAGTAATATCCATTCCAGGCCATCTTTGCCGCTGGAAGTGAAGTTGCTGCCTGAACTTCCTGCTCAGCCTTCTCTATTTCCACCAGGCAACCCCACTCTGATGTTGATGGTTCTGAAGAAGTAAACGTCTTCTCTGAACCCTGATATAATGTCTCCCGCATCTCATCCAACTAAGCCATACCTTAATAGCTTCCCCTGCCCAGTTTTGGAAGAAATGAGTGCCCAAGGTATTTGTTCTGTGGATACTTAACAATCATTTCCATAGCAACCAGCTGTGATTTAGGATGAGTGGGGAGCTGCTTTCATCGAAGAGGTGGTAGGAGAGGAAATCTAGCATTTCTGGCCCAAAGAGAGCACTTGGGAAGGAGGTCCCTGCTTCTGAGCCTGGAGTGCCCGCATGCTGTGTCAGAGGAGGGCATCGGTGCTTAGGGTGTTCACAGGCACCACTGGTCTCTTGGTTCTGTGTTTTCATTGGCGGCATCCCTCTGGAGCCCTCTGTCCTGCTCACCATTCCCCTGAAATCCTGGGGATTCTTTGCCACCACCTGCAAATCTCCTTGGCTTCTCCTCGATCTGGATATCATGCTTCCCAGGTCCCACACCTCTACTTTTCCTTGGTTTATGCTCTAATTTTGGTGCAGGATGGGAGATAAAATTTCTGCGACTGCCTTTGAGAAATTTAATGCCACGCAGCTTCCTGATCTTTTTTATGTAACCAGACTTTTTTCCTTTCCTCTCTGGTGGCTTTCATAGCTTCATCCTCAGTGTTTCGAAATTTCCCAACGAAGTGCGTTGGCATCAGGGGCCCGTTAATCTGGAAACTCATATTCTCCAATGCGAAGATATTTGCTTATGTTACTTCTGTGATCATTGTCTTACCTCCGATTTCTCTCGCTTTCTGGAGTGCCTGTTAGAGGTTGGATCTCCTGGACTGATATTTTGAAATTTTTAATCATTTTTCTTCTGTTTTGATTTTTAAATTCTTTTTTTTGTTCTAGGAGATTTCCTCAGTGTTATTCACTCACCCTCCAGTGGAATTTTCTCTCTCTTTAATTCCAAAAGTTCTTTTTATTTCTTGACTGTTCTTTTATTTATATTTGTATTTGAATAGGAACCTGCTCTTTTTTTAAGGGTGCAGTATCTTCTCTTTTACAAGGATGACTGTAGGGTTTTAAGAAATCTTGCTTCTTCCTGAATCGCTTCTTTTTGATCAGAGCCCCATTCTCCCACTGCTTTTATTCTCCATGTTTTGTATTGGATGCCATGGCTTCCTGGAAGGCTTCCCACATGCATGGCGCTGGTGTGTGGCAAGAGGGCGGAGGATGTCTGGGGCACGCTAGCTCTCAGTCAGCTCTGGGGCTGTGCTGTTCCCTCAGAGAGGGGTCCTCCCTCAGAGAGGGGTCCAGCCTGAGTGGTGGAAGGCAGGCTGCCAGCGCTCAGGAGACTGAGTGGGAATGGGAAGTGAGTAGATCTTTACTTAATACCTGTTTTCTGTCATCACTTTGCCCCCAGTGAGAATGTGTGTTCTGGAACTTAAAGCCCTTCAGATCCCATTGCTCTTCTCTTTTATGAGGGAGAGTGGGGGTTGTGTCTGGAGGGTCTGATGACTTTGTATGCAAACTTTCAGTCAATGTGTCCATTAAAATTTTATTTATTTATTTGAGAGAGACAGACAGCATGAGCAGGGGAGGGGCAGAGAGAGAGAGAGAGAGAGGGCCGGGAGGGACAGAGAATCCCAAGCAGGCTCCGCACCACCAGCACAGAGCCCAATGTGGGGCTCAAACTCATGAAACCATGAGATTATGACCTGAGCTAAAAACAAGAGTTAGATGCTGAACCCACTGAGCCACCCAGGCGCCCTCCATGATTGCATTTGTAGCCTGGCCTGAGCCCCGCTTTCAGAAGCAGCTGGTCTTCCTCATACTTGAGACTTTCTGAGCTTCTGCCCTGGGAACCAGCCAGGTCCTGGGCTTCCCCACAGCCCACTGAGGCTTCAGCCTCGTCTAATCTCACTCAATAACCTCAGCTGTTATTCGCCCATCTGCTCCTCGGCGTCGGCAATTTTGTTGGCGTTGTTTCCTCTTCTTTTTCCTGGTCTTATTTGTCTTAACAAAATCCCTTAGTCATTTTAGTGGCATGTTGAGAGGAAGTAAGGTAAAGAGTGGCTTCCTCCTGTGTGCACAGCACTTTAGTGTTTACAAAGCCCATCCACATCCATTCTCTCATTTTTTGTCTTTTTTTTAAAGTTTATTTGTTTATTTTTGAGAGAAAGAGCACAAACAGGGGAGAGGCAGAGAGAGAGGGAGAGAGAGAATCCCAAGCAGGCTCTGCGCTGTCAGTGCAGATCCTGACCTGAGGCTTGAACTCACGAACTGTGAGATCCTGACGTGGGCTGAAACCGAGAGTCAGACGCTTAACTGACTGAGCCACCCAAGTGCCTCCATTCTCTCATTTTATCTGCCAAGACCCCAGTGGACCAGGCAGGGAGGGAATTTTCTCCACCATGTTTAACCAGAATTCTGAACATGACCCCTTAAGTGGCATTTAAACAGAAGTGAGCAAGAGCTGGAGACAGAGGTGAGGGGCAATTTCACTGCCATCGCCCCTGCTTCCCTGTACTCCCCATGTGGAATTTAATGAGAAGCGAAATGCCATTGGCAACGTGGACCCAGTGGGAAGAGGAATTTGGAATCAAGGCTGCTAGAAACAGCCTGGGTCTAGGGCACCTGCAGTAACATTGCTTTGATGTAGTTAACTGACGATGTGAAAATTAAAAGTTGAAAATCAAAGGCGAGGCTGATGGTGAGTGATGGGAGGCATTGAGGGGGGCGCCTTTGGGATTTCCTCCCTCTTTCCTCAACTCCCGTTTTTCTTTCCAGGGCTGTCATTTCTGCTTGCTGGCCGGTGTGCATGTGTGTGCGTGTGCGCATGCACATATGTGTATTTGTGTGTACCTGTGTATGCGATGCAGGCATCTCTGTGTGAGTGCCCTGTGTGTGTATGTGTACGTGCATCCGTGTGTGTGCAGACACGAATGTGTGTATCCTTCTGTGTGTGTGTATGTGCATACAGTTATGTGTATGTGCACATGTGCATATAGTTATGTGTATGTGCACGTGTGTATTGGGCAAGAGTGACGACCTGTGAATTTCAACTTGGTAAAGTGGGGAAGCAAAGGTTGTAGAGCTGGATTCAAGGACATACATACTCATATTATTGGAGGCAACTCTTGCTTACTCAGAGTCTCTGTGTTCTTATATGTAAAGTGAGGTTTAAGATGTTAGAGCTGGATACCACACGCAGGGGCTTGGGGCATTGTGAGAGCTCTTGGAGCGATATATGGGGAAATACTTTGTAAAGTGTCAAGGATCATGCAAATGTCATTCATTCATCCATCCATTCATTCATTCATTCAAGACATACTTTTTGAGCTTTTCCTAACAAGACCCCTCTTCCCCTCTTCTGAGGAATATACTTTCTCTTGGGAGAAACAAAGACAGAAGCACCTAAGATACTCTGTGCAGAGAGCCTGGACGAGCACAAAGGGGAGCATCAAACCCAGCCAGAGGAGGAGGAGGCCCTTTAGAGGTCAAGGCCAGAAGTGTAGGGCGGGGGAGTGGGGGGGGGAGGTAGTACGTGAGGAATCGATATTGCAGATAAATGGAGGCAGAGGCCTGGGTTCAAATCCCTTTAGGCAGGAGAGCAGAGGTACAAAGACATGGATGTGAGAGAGTGATCTTTCTGATTTGCCAGGAAGATGGCCTCAAGGGGCTGGGGACCATGAGACTTCATCCTGTCATTGCCTGCCCTCCCACTAGGGATAGTCAGGCAAGACCTGGAGAAGTGTTGGCTCCTGGGCTCATTCTCTCACTCAGCCCTGAATGTAGCGAGCGTTTATTACGGCCCCACTCTGCTCTCCCAAGGCCGTGGGGGCCCCTCTTAGCAGCCCTGCCTCTGGGTGCTCCTTCCAGGCTCAGGCTGGCTTGGGAGGGTTCTCCCGGAACAATGTCACTGCGGAGTTTTATGCTGTTTTATCCCCTTCCAGGGGAACGTCTGCCAAGGGCTTTTATGATGCCGAATAAAAAGCCCTTTTTTTTTTCCTTTAGATATTTTTATTTCACCTTTAAAGGATGTACAGTAAGGGTGAGAACATCTCGGTGAAATCTCTGCAGTAAATAACTCTTGGATGCCTTTCTCATGTAAGCAGAAGGACAAAAGGACAAGGCCCGCTGGAGATGGCCTCCTCACCTTCCTCGTCCTTACGGTGCTGGGGCTCAGCTAAGCCACAAGCTGGTGGGGAGGGATGGAGGTGACCCCTGGCATCCACGGGAAGGGGTTAAGGGTGGCCACCTATCATACACTTCACCTTGGTGTGCGGGGGGTGAAGTGGTCAGGACTCTGGAGCTGCTCTGCTTTCATTTGGCTTCTGCCTCCTCCACTTGCTAGCTTTGAGACCTTGGCCAAGTTATTTATCGCCTTTGTGTCTCAGTTTCCTCATCTGTAAAATGGGAATCACAACAGTGCCTACCTGACTAGAGCCGTTGGGGTGAATAAATAAAATCACGCAGGTAAAGCACATAAAAGAGTGTCTGGGATGCAGAAAAATGTTGAGACCTGTTTGCTATTTTATTCTTTTTATTTCATCTTTTCAGAAGCTAAGTGGACCCTGGCAATGCTCCTGTCTCATCTGTCAGCTGAAGGGCAGCCAGCTTCTTATTTCAGCCGATGAGGAAGGCGAAGCTGAGGGTGCTACCCAGGCCAGCCGGTGGGAGAGCGAGGGGGCCGAGGGGCTGAAGGAGGAGTCCCTTCTCTCAAATGCAGCCCCTGAAAGTTCTGCTCCTGAGAAATCATTCTGAGATTTCCCCTCGGAGCCAGAAGGCAGGTCCAGGAGGGGGCGATGGCTTCTCCAAGGCCAGAGTTGCCCCAGCACACAGCCAGGATCTGTGCTCAGCTGTGTTCATTGACCCCTGGTCCCAGGTTCCTTCCTCCCTGCGGACCACCTCTTGAGCAAGGATGTGTCTGTTTGGGGGGCTCAGACTTGAAAGGTTGCCCCTGCCTCCAGACCCAGGGGAGTCTGGCGGTGGGGGTGGGTGATCTGTGGTGGTAACGAGTGGACACTCTTGACTCTAAGAGTCAACACTTGACTCTAAGCTGGGCTGTCCCACGTGTTGCTGGTGGCAGGCTGGGAGGTGGCCAGGGCTGCGTAGTCAGTGATGACACGTGGCTGTGCCTTTTGCTGGACTGAGAGGCGCCAATGGCACCTGGTTTTAATGAAGCTGTCAGCTGGACTGCTAGGCGCTGGGGAGCAGACCGGGCAGAAAATCATCAATTTAAACAGAAAATGAGTCAGAGGCTTGGGTGGGGTGCGGGCCTGGGGTCAGCAGGGCAGCACTGTAGGAGCTCTGTGGGGACACCGTGGCACTGACAGGCTCGGCTCAGTGGCCCAGACCCCACCCCACCCACCGTGGGCCCCTCCCTGTGGTGTCTGGGCCGGTTCAGCAAACCTGTTCTTGGCATCGGCTCTGTACCAGGCACTGAGCCAGTGCTGGGAATGGGGACAGGAGATGGCGTCCCTGCCTGCAAGAAGCCCAGTCCTAAGGGGAAGACAGACACCTATGTAAGTCAGTGGTACTGGCTGTGGGAACAGTGGGAATTTGGATGGGGCGCAGCGGGGATGGGTGTATCTCTACTCCACAATGCGTGGGGCCTCAAGCTGGAAGACTCGAACGTCCAGGGGTGATGAAAATGGCTGCGCTGGAATCTTCTGGAGGCTTCTCTGTGACCCCAAGGCTGGGCTCAGCTGGGACTGCAGAGAGAGGCACCAGCAGTGTACCCATGAGCTTGGACTTCCCACAGCATGGTGGCTTCTGAGAGGGAGCCTCCTGGGGGAACTGTCCAGAGAGCAAGAGCCCAAGGTGTCTGGTTTTTGTCACCCAGTCTCAGAAGACTCACTGCATCACCTCTGCTGGACTCTGTTGGTTGAGGCCGTCACAAAACCACCTAGGTTTGGGGAGCCTGGGTGGTTCAGTTGGTTAAGCATCTGACTTCAGCTCAGGTCATGATCTCACAGTTTGTGAGTTCGAGCCCCATGTCGCGCTCTGTGCTGACAGCTCAGAGCCTGAAGCCTGCTTTGGATTCTGTGTCTCCCCCTCTCTCTGCCCCTCCTCTGCTTTGCTCTGTCTCTCAACAATAAATAAATGTTTAAAAAAATAAAAAAAATCTAGGTTTAAGGGGAGGCAACATTTCAAAACCATCACTCTACTCCAAATGCTGGATGATTAAATTAAATGAGAGCCATGTAATGGGTCTAGGATAATGCCTGTAAGCACTCAATAACTGTTAAGCATTATAATTAGTGCTGTCGTGGGGAGGGTGTGGTAAGGAAAGGCTTTGGAGTGAAGGGGTATCTGAGCAGGGTTTTGAAGGATGAATAGGAGTTTGCTATGTACCACCGAGGAAACACAGTTCAGGTAGAGGGAACAACTTAGGCAAAGGGAAAGAAGGCTTGTGACAATGATGTGTTCAGGGAGACCTGGAGTAATTGGTGTTGTTGGAGCAATGAGGACAAGGAAGAGCATGGCTGAGGATACTCTGGAGGGGCAGCAGCAGAGCCACTTAAGCGAGAACGTGAGCTGGATTAGGGGTAACTGGAAGTGGGAGGAAAGGGAGCGGCCCAGGTGAGGTTAGGCCTGCGGCAGGAGGCTGGATGTGGGCAGGTAACACCAATCTTGTTCCCGAGCAGAGCCCTGGAACGTGGTGGACACGCAGCCTCCTTAGCCAGGCCTGATCCTGCTGCCTCGCTGGAGGATGCCTTCAACTCACCTCTGAGTCCTTCCAGATCGACTTGGGCCACGCTGTTTGGGGTCCGACTGGCAGGGGAGGTGGGGAGAAAGAGGAGTCGGGGATACCCCCACTTGAGAGCAGGGCCAGTCTCTTATCCTTTCCGTGTGCAACGTTTGGGAGGCCCTGCCTGAGAACAGAAGGGTCTCTCTGCTCAGAGCCCTGTTCCAGGCTGAGGGCCAAGTGTTGGTGACCTTGGCTGACAGTGGCTCAGGACACAGAATAGCAGCATTCCAGAGTGTTGGATTGGGAGAGTCCTGGGAGGAAGCCCCAAGTCTGGCACCAGACAGGACTGTATTTTAGCTGTGGCTCTGCTTCTTGGCCGTGTGATCAGAGCACTGTGCAGGGATTGCCAAGGGGGCCGAGTGGGACCACAGATGGGGGAAAACACACACACATGCATATACCACTGACTCTTGAACAACACAGGCTTGAACTGCATGGGTCCACTCATATGTGGATATTTTTCAATAAACACAGTACAGTTCTGTAAATGTATTTTCTCTTCCTTGTGATTTTCTTTTCTTTTCTTTTTTAAAATTTTAATGCTTATTTACTTTTGGGAGAGAGAGACAAAGACAGAGCATAAGCAGAGGAGGTGCAGACAGAGAGGGAGACACAGAATCCGAAGCAGGTTCTAGGCTTTGAGCTGTCAGCACAGAGCACGATATGGGGCTCAAACTCATGAACTGTGAGATCATGTCCTGAGCCAAAGTTGGCCGCTTAACTGAGCCATCCAGATGCTCCCCTTGTGATTTTCTTAATAACATTTTCCTGTCATTTATTTTATTGTAAGAAAACACTATATAATACATATAACATATAAAATATGTGTTAATTATGTTTATGTTATCAGTAAGGTTTCCAGTCAACAATAGGCTGTTAGTAGTTAAGTTTTGGGGGAGCCAAAGGTTGTGCACAGATTCTCAACTGCATAGGGGAGAGGGCGTTGGTGCCCCTAACTCCTGAGTTATTCTGAGGTCAGCTGTAAATACACACACACACACGTATATATACACGTACACACATACATACACATATACATATATGTGTATATACACACACACATACATACACACACATATATGTATGTATACACGTATACACACACACACACACATAATTATTTTCGTAAATTTCACACAATTTCAGAGGCTGAGAAACCCAAGATCGCAGGTAGCAAACTGAAGACCCAGGAGTCAATAGTGGAAGTTTCAGACCATTGTTCCAGCTCAACAGTCAGGCAGAGAGAGTGAATTGTCCCTTATCCTGCCATTTTGTTGTTCTCAAGGTTGGATGAGGGCAGTCTGCTTTATTCAGTCTGTTGATTCACTTAAATTTTTTTTCTCTTAATCTTAGTATATGTGCTGCCAAAGCAAGCACTCTCTTAATCTTTACTTATTTTTGACAAAGAGAGAGAGAGACACAGAGTGCAAGCGGGGGAGGAACAGAGGGAGAGGGAGACAGAATCTGAAGCAGACTCCAGGCTCTGAGCTAGTTGTCAGCACAGAGCCCGATGCAGGGCTCAAACCCATGAACTGCGAGATCATGACCCAAGCCGAAGTTGGACACTTAAATGACTGAGCCACCCAGGTGCCCCTGTTGATTCACTTTTTAATCTCATCCAGAAATACTCATGCAGACAACACCCAGAATACTTTTTAATGAAAAATCTGGGCACCCCGTGGCCCAGTCGAGCTGATGTAAAATTAACCTTCACAGAAGAGATTGCTAAAGGCCACCCAGCAAACCTGTGGCAGACCCAGAGCACGGTCTGATCCAGGCAGAGGTGGGAGGGCAGAAAGCAGAGATTTCTACCAGTACCTCTACACCACAGCGGCAGGACAGATGAGGCCCCCTCCCCAGAGAGCACTGCGTCTGCAGCCATTTGACCTGGGTTCCAGTTCTGGCTCTGCCACTGTCTCGCTGAGTGACCCCGGGAAGTCACGTCTTGGGGCCCTGGTTTCCTCCTTTGTGTTGTGAATCTATGACTCGCTGAGTGACTATGTTGCATGTGACAGCATGACGAGGGAATCTAGGGCAGGAGAGAGTGCTGGAAGCAGCATTCTAGAACCACCCACTCTGTGTCCTTACAAGAGTTATTTACTCTTTCTGCACCTTGGTCTCCTCATCAGCAAATGGGGATCCAATTAGATAATGTGTTCTGAGTACGGAGTGTGGTGAGGAGCTCATGCAAGCCTTCCAAGAATATTAGTCATTAGGATTTTCTGAGAGCCTTCCACAAGCCATGCATTTCATTTATTTACATAAAACCCTTAGCTCATCAAATCATCCCAATAGACCAAGAGGTGGTGTGGCAGAGGCAAGACTATATGTTCCACAGTTTCCCACACCCCTCCATGACATGAAGTGGACTACATTTCCCAGCCTGCCCTGCAGTGGGGCCGTGGGACCTTGATCTGGCCAATGGAATGTGGGCAATGTAATGTCTCTTCTGCTTCCAAGCAGGCCCCCTCAGACCTCCTGTGTGAGGTGCCTTGTGTTCTCTCTTGACTCCTCCGTTGGCCAGCTGTGGAAGGTCTAAAGCAGTGGTTCTCAAACAAGGCGATTTTGCTTCCTCTTCTTCCTGGGATGTCCATTTGGCAGTGTCTGGAGACATTTTTGGTTGTTATAACTTGGAGTAAATGCCTCTAGTGGGTAGAGGCCAGGGATGCTGCTAAACATCTCAGAATGCATAGCTCAGCCCCCACTACAAAGAATTATCCTGCCCCAATGTCAGTAGAGCTGAGGTTGAGAAACTCTGGTCTAGGGGGTTCTCCCAGGCCCTGCCATAGTCTAAAAAGAAGAGCCTGTGTTCTTAGATGACTGTATGGGAGCACAGCTCTCCTTCCCCCAAGGCTTAGACTGGAAGTAAGAAATAGGTCTTTAAATCACAAGATTTGGGGGATTATTTGTTCGAACAATTGGCCTCCCTCCATTAATGCAGGCGGCTACTGCTTTGCCCATTTCACTGATAAGGGAAATGAGACAGGAGGTCACGGAACTCGTAAACGACAAAGTGTGGGTTTGAACCCAGGTTTTCTCTGTGCTAAAACCCATGCTTGCCTTAGTATTGGTATGGCCTCGTTTCAGCTCCCGGCTTTAGGGGGAAGCCTTATCACCATTTCTGTCCCTTCTCTTACATCCCCCAGGGGATTTAGGTGGAGGCGGCTACAGAACTAGTCACCGGCTTGCTGCCAGGGTTTCTGCTCTGAGGCTTTCTGCTTCTGGATGGAGCATGCTCACCAGAACAAGCTGGCTGTGCCCCCCATCCCATCCCTGGCAACCTGCGCTGGTTATGGGTGACACCGGACACCCCCTGCAAGGGGCTGGTGCCCCTGCCCCCGCATGTGTCCGCTGTCCTTTGCATGGAGTCCCCTCCCATCACATGCCCAGCCCCCACCTGCTCCAGGTTTGAATTTCCAGGCAGGTGTCTGGGGGCGTCTTGGCTCCCTGTTAATTTCCTGACTTGGCTTCCAGAAAGGCAGAGGGCTGGGAGGTGGCTGCCCGAGCGATGAGGAGATAGAAATGTCTGTTCTGGCTTCTGGCCTGTCTGTGGGGGCACCACTTCCCGTCAGCCCACCTGAGGGCTTCTTCCCTCGTAGTCTGGCAGTTGTGCTAGGTTGGTGAGCCCGGGTATGGGCGGGTGGCAGAATCCCATCAGGGAGAAACATGAGTTAAGCCTCCAAGAAATGTGTAGTGTGTGTGTGTGTGTGTGTGTGTGTGTGTGTGTGTGTGTTTACCTACACCTATGACCTTATGGGTCATAGGAGCCGCCAAGAGGTCACTTGGAGCAGAGGATTTTTCTGTGTCCACACAAGTTAGCACTATCTCAATGTTTTTTAGGGAAGGAGTCCCTCCTTTACCTACGTAACTCAAGCCCGTGCCCGTTCTCTGATGGGTGGGAAGTCCCTCTCGGTGCAGTCTGTGTCTGTTGTCTTTACTTTGTGGCAACACGTGATATCTGTTTTGCCTCCCTGATGTTAAGCCCTGCCAGTACCAGAAAATAGAGATTGAGCTCCTCCCTCTAAATACTTCCCAAGTTCTCTTCCGCAGACCTAGCAAACCTTCTTCCCCTTACTTTTATTCACAGATGAGGATGGCGTCTGGGGACTTGCGCAGTAGGGAAAGTGTGTCTGCCAGTTTCCCTGCCTTTCGGATATTCTTTTCTCCTTTAGAAGTCCTTGTGGCTGCAGAAAAAGCATAGGCCTGGGGAGCCAGGCAGATGTGCATTCCAACTCCCATGTGATCATTTATGAGCTGGACAATCTCAGCAAAATGTTTTAACCTCTCTGAGCAAAGCTGCCTTCCTGCACTTTTCTCCGAGCGAGTCCTAAAGCACAGAGCACATGCTCACTAAGTGTTTCTTTCTTCCCCCTGCCTTCCTCCTTCCTGTCTCTCCCCATCAACTGGGAATCAGGTGCCCATACTCTCCACCCTACCTCTCTTCTCCTTTCTCTCTGGATCTTCGGCTACTGCTGCCTGAGAAAGGATCAGATGTGCACATGCCTCCTACCAGACCTGACCAGCTGGGTGCAGGGTTAGCATGGGCCAAGTGTGTTAGGGAAACTAAGTAGTCATGGTGACATCCCAGGCACAGCTGTCTTATGGGGGAAGGGAGAAGGCTTTCCCGTTCCTCTGCTCGTGGAGCCCACTTTCCACTCCCTTATCTTTTTTAAAAACATTTTTAAATGTTTATTTATTTTTGAGAGAGAGAGAGAGAGAGAGAGGTACAGAGCAAGAGGAGGGGAGAGGCAGAGAGAGAGGGAGACACAGAATCTGAAGCAGGCTCCAGGCTCCAAGCTGTTATCACAGAGCCCAACGTGGGGCTCCAAGTCAAGAACCGTGAGATGATGACCTGAGCTGAAGTCGGCCGCTCAAGAGACTGAGCCACCCAGGCGCCCCACCCTCTTATCTTTGAGTCCTTCTCCTGGCACCTACTTTGTGGATTTCTGTTGGCCCCAATACCTCCTCTTGTTAAAGCTATGACCACAACCCTGCCAGTCATTAGGTATGTGGTAAGATCTCGGGTCACTTGATTGCAGGATGCCCCAGATTTCTTAGTATCCTAGAGTACTGCAGCCATTTTCCAGATGGGAAATCAGGCTCAGATCGGGGCCAAGATCTGCTCAAGGCTTCCTTGAGTTGGCTGAGACTCGGGTATCCTGACTCTGAGTCCAGTGCTCTCTCCACTGTGCTAGTTAGACGTGGAGTCCAACTGTGACTCTTACTCCCTGGGGACCAGGACGTACAAAGTTCCCTGAACATGGCGGAGGGGAGTGGGTTTGAGGGGGGTAACTAAAGAGTTTCTTTCTCCTTTTCAGGAGGAGAAGGGAGAAGGTCCAGGCATCCCTGAGCAAAGGACCCTCAGGAGGGTCACAGCTCATTTTCCTGAAATCCAGGGTAGCATTAAGTTCTTATATCTGTGAGCAGCCTTTTAAATTGGCTACTGCCACTGCTGTCTTTGTGTAACATAAATCCTCACAGAGGCAAGAAGCAAATAGGGAGCCGGTGGGGAGAGCACGCACGCAGAGACTCAGGGAGAGATGGACAGAAAAAGTGAGAGATCAGAAGGGGAGATGGTAAGACACAGAGAAACACATTCAGATACAGAGGCACAGATAGGTGGCAAGACAGAGGGGGTGACAATAGAAAGACCGAGGACAAGAGAGGGGAGAGACAAGAAACAGGAGGAAAGCGAGTGTGAGACAGAGAGACACACGGAGAGATGCAGAGTGAGGCAGAGAAAGCAGGAAACAGGGAGAGCACGGATGAACAGACAGGCAGGCAAGCAGACGGACAGCCACGCACACGGAGACACAAAGGGAGGCCGAGGCAGAGGGGAAAAGACATTGAGTTGATTAGAGACACAAAGACATAAAGCAAGCAAGGGGATCCAGAGAGATGAGTTTTCCTTTTGCAGAATTTAGAGTTTGAGGCTGGTTTGCACATGAAGGGGCAGATGAAGGATTTGTTCTCAGGATCATGGAAAAATCGGTTTGGGTGGAGGAGAGGTCAGGGACCACATACAAAACTGCATGGAAGTTTACATGTTCACACATGTGAGCTTTGCAGAAACCCGGTGAGGTACGCAGCCGGGAGCACTGTCACTCACATTTGAAAGGCAGGAAACCCCAAGGGCAGTGAGTTCCCCAGACCCTGACTGGTAAAATCTGGCCATGTGTGCACCTACATGGGTCTCACTGATGCGCTTGCTGGGCACCTCTTGCAGTGCTCCCAGGGAGGAGGACCAGTTAAGGAGCTGTTCTGGATTCTGTGCCTCAAAGATCTTCTCACAGGTGGGGAAGGAGGGCATGACGGAATGGTGGAGAATTCATAATTCATACCAGTCTCTTCTTTCTTTCTTAAAAAAATTTTAATATCTTTATTTATTTTTGAGAGAGAGAGAGAGAGAGAGAGAGATTGAGAGAGAGGAGACACAGAATTGGAAGCAGGCTCCAGGCTCCAAGCTGTCAGCACAGAGCCCAATGTGGGGCTCGAACTCACAAACCCTGAGATCATGACCTGGGCCAAAGTCAGATGCTTAACTGACTGAGACACCCAGGCGTCCCTCTTTCTTTCTTTTTTTAATGTTTATTTTTGAGAGAGCGCATGAGGAGGGGAGGGGCAGAGAGACAGGGAGACAGAGGATCCGAAGCAGGCTCCAGGGTCTGCCCTGAGAGCAGCGAGCCCAATGGTGGTCTTGAACTCACGAACCAGAGATCATGACCTGAGCTGAAGTCAGATGCTCAACTGACTGAGTCACCCAGGTGCCCCCTTACCAGTCTTTTCCACAGGGGTTGCCTGTGGGTGGAAACGTGCCTTCTCCCTCAAGTGAGTCGATATTCTCAGTTCAGTTTTGAGTACTGAGTGAGCAGAATGAGCTGTGTGCTTCTTGTCTACCTAAAATCCTGGTCTCTACTCGACTTGACACCTGCCTTTGTCTGAGATGAGACATCCAGGGCCTCAGAGGGCAACTAGGCACATTCAGAACAGACTTTCCTTCTTCCCTCCTCTGCCCCATTCATTATGCACCAGCAACTGTAGTAGGTACTGAGGGATTCAGAATGAACAACACCAGTAAAAATAAGTAAATAGATAGATAGATAGATAGATAGATAAAATTAAAAGGACAGTTTGCCCCCAAGGAATTTACATTTTAAAAGGGGTGACAAAAGCAAATAAGATACATTTTTAAAATGGCATTATTAATGATGAGTCACATGATGCAGGAAAAAAGTAAAGCACAGACGGGAGAGTGGGGGTGTTGGCACACTTCATAGATGGCAGCTAGGAGGGCCTTACCTGGCAGATGACATCCGAGTAGAGATCTGGAAGAGGGGAGGGGCATGTGAGTGTCTGTGCATGTGCAAAGGCCCTGCAGCAGGAAGTGAGTAGGCTAGTGTTACTGGAGCACAAAGAATGCAGGGGAAAGTGGTAGGTGATGAGGGCAGAGAGACACTAAGGAGCAGAGCACGCAAGGCTTTGTAGGTCATTGTCATGACTGGCTTTTACCCTGAGTGAGACAGAGCCATGGGAAGGTTTTGAGTGGAGCAGTGCCTGGACATGACTTGGATTTTAATGGGGTTGATTGCTCTGATGGCTGGGTTGGGCCTCGTATGAAGAGGGCAAAAGCTGAAGCAGGGAGACAAGTTTTTCAACATTAGCAAGGTTCTGTGACGCCGCAGGATGAAAAGGCATGGTTTCTGCTCTCAGAGCAAGTTGTACTTGGTAGAAGGTGTGGGGTTCATGTGGACAGGTGGCCTTCACCTCCATGCTGTATGCCCCAGAGGGAAGAAAGGGCTGAACATGCAATGCTAGCTTCTGAATTAGGCGTAGGAGGAGAAAGCAATTGTGTTAAGTATATAGTAGGTGCTGAGCACTGTTCTACCAGCATGATTTAATTTAAATCATCACACCAGCTTATGAGGTATTTTCTCCTCTTCCTAGACAAGAGCCCCGAGGCTCACAGTAGTAGTGAAAGAGCTTTACTGGGCTTAACACAGAGAGGAGGGAGCTGCGGTATCAAATCAAGGGGGCCCACCTGGAAAGCCCCCACTTGTGCCTCTGAGCCTGATGCCTCACCTGGATACCTCCCCGTCCTCACCCCACATCACAGAACCCTGGGGGGGCCTTCGGTCCCTCCCAGCCACCTTGGTTCCCTCTCTCTCTTCAGAGGAGGCTGTACGTAGTCCTTGAGTGAGTGAGTCAAGCTTTTTCCTACTTGGAAGCCCTACACAAGCCGTTTCCTCTATCCAGAACACTCCTCTCCCACCCTCTTTCGTGGGCAAACCTCATTCACCTGTCAGGTCTCAGATACCAAGTTACCTTCTCGGGGGACTTCTCCAGGTGCCACCTGAGTCAGCCTTTGGATCCCTGCCCAGATCTGGAGACTTTTCCTCAGCTCTCATCCACGTGCAAAGACAGGAATGGGAGAAGGGGGGAGCGATGCTCTCAGGGGAGAAGTAGGCACTGGGCGGGGGCTGGCAGGGTCAGGGATGGGCTGCTACTACAGCAATGGGGAAGGCTGGGTCCAAAGACCAGTGGACCTGGGGGGTCACATGTACAGTGGGCTGTGGGCACTGCCTGGACTCTGTCCACCTGATAGTAAGATGTCTTTGATACCTCTTGTCCCCTCTCATCTTCCTCCATGGTCTTCTCAAGTAGGGGGTGGCGGAGCTAGGCAAGTGGGGCCTGAGAAAGTGAGGGCCTCAACTTGGGCAGGAACACCACCACCTGTTCCCCCACTGGACCCCCTCCCAGCAAGCACAGCCCTTTCCCATAGGTAGGACCCTGCATTAAGGACTGCTCTTTGCTTTGCTTGCTCACACCCTTCCCAGCAGCTGGAGAGATGGAAGGGCCCACCCAGCCCAGGGACTGGACTTTTCTCTTCCCTCATTTCCCTCTGTGCTCACTCCATCATTGCAGCCCTACAGCTCCCAGCTTTTGCTTCAGGAGTGGCAGACATGTCTCATCCAGAGGGATGAGGCTGAGTGTTACTGGGGTCTGGCGGGGCTGTTGCTGACAGAGGCAGTGGGTGATGGTGACAGTGAGTGACTTTAGAGCAGTCAGGGATGCCCCAAACTCTCCTCTGGGGAATCTCAGAAAACAGCCTTGCAAATGGAACTTGACCTTGGTTGCATGGCATAAGAGAAATAAGACCCCAGGCCAAATGAAATCAGGGAGCAGCCTTAAAAGAAGTCAAAGTCCCTTTTCTTCCTTTTTAGTCTCCTACACTCGGTGCCCATGGGACTCTGAGTTTTGAGGGCGCCTTCCTGCCATCACTTAATCCTAGGAAGTGAGGGTGTCCCAGGATCCAGGGCTGGGAGACAGTGGATGTAGGTAATGAGGAAGGTCAGTGTTGGTGAAAGACAGGTTTCCCTGTCTGCTCTCAGGCGCGCTCTGGTTTGGTTTTCCTTTTGTTGAGAGAAGATCTGGTCTTATACTATGCTTATTACTTTTGTTTCTTTATAATCTGAGATGATTGCAATCAGTGCTGGCTTCTTGTAGCAAGGCACGAGAGTGGCGCAGTGGAAGGCACAGGACAGGCACTAGGAAGACTGGGCTTTGCCCTTAAAAAGCTGTGTGATCTTAGGTCTTCCCTTGTTCTCTCTGGTCCCTATGTCTGCAGGGCTGGGTTTGACAGGAGGCCCTCAGGGCCCTGGACTATGACAGGTTAATATGATAGATGGATGTGGCCAGACCCTCTGGAAGGTAACTCTCGATTCCTCGAGAGGTGAGGCTTCTGGTGGCCACCAGGTCCTGCATGTCTTATGTCACCCCCTGCTGGGAAACTCCAGGCTGGCCTCCCCTTGCCTGGCTCATTATCTTGACCTGGACATTCTCAATGAGGACTTGACCTCCATCTGTGTCTCACTACCTGCTGGGAATTTCCTTCCAATGCAGGGGTGGCCTCCATGAATCTCAGCTCCTCCAGGGCTGGGGCTGCTGACTTGAGGGTGCTGATCCCTGCCTCTTACTTACTGACCCCTAGTCAGTGATAAGTGTGGGAACAGAAGGAAATGTCAGATCTGAAGAAGGATGCTTCTGTTCTAGGTCTGGAGATCCCTACTTAGTGGTGGTGGTGGTGGTGATAGGGGAGGTGATGGGCTCCCTTGGGGAAACTGGTTCAGAAGGATGCTGTCTATGGGGTTGGCAATAGGAATGAGCACTAGTGGTGAGAAGACAGGATGCCAGTTCTGGCTTAGGTTCTTCTTCTTCCTCTCCTCCTCCTCCTCCTCCTCCTCCTTCTCCTTCTTCTTCTTCTTCTCTTAATGCTTATTTATTTAAGAGACAGAGAGAGAGAGAGAGTCATAAGCAGGCTCCTTGCTCAGCACAGAGCCTGATGCAGGGCTTGATCTCACAATGGTGAGATCATGAACTGAGCCAAAATCAAGAGTTGGACACTGATCTGACTGAGCTACGCTGGTGGCCCCAGGCTTAGGTTCTAACCCATTGTGAGTAGCCCTCCTTTCTCTGGGCCTTAGTCTCCCTATCTGTAAAATGAGGGGACTGGACAATGTCCATATTCTCAAATGATCTTTCCTGGGTGTCTGCCTCGGAGCTACCCTGGCTGCTTGTTAAAAATGCAGAGGACCAGTACCTTCCGTAAGACCTTCAGCATCAAAGCTTCTGAGTAAGGGCCTGGGAATCTGTATTTTAATAAATCCCACCAGCTGATTCTGATGCATGTGGAGTTTGCCCATGGCTGGAGCAGATGGCCCCAACGGGCCCTCTGGCATTAGTGCTCCCTGGCCCGTCTGTCTCCCTCCTGCTCTGGTGTGTGATTGAGTGTTCAGTGCCATGTGCAAACGTTAGGTCACATGAAGTCCTGTAGGAGGATGTAGGGAGGCCCGTCTCTCTCTCTTAAAAAAAAAAAAGTAATGGCAGAGCACTTTTTATTTTCTTTGATCAGAAAAATAAGCCCTGCATTTCTGGGAGGGAAGAGAATGCCTTACCTAGAGAAGAGAGCACCGAGAAGGAAGGAGTCCTGTCTTCAGGAGATGTTGCAGGGGACAGTTCTTGTTCCCAGTGACCCTGGGGACAGAGCCAGGACTACATGGGTAAATGTTGAAGGAGGGAAGTACGGTAAAACCTTGGATTGTGAGTAACTTGTTCTGTGAGTGTTCCGTGAGATGAACACACATCTCTAATACGTTTTAACTTGATGAACAAGTGATGTCTGCAGTATGAGTAGCACAGGATGCCAAACGTCACATGATCACAACTGAGCCAATGGTTCCTGAAATTCACTTTGATATAGGAGTGCTCTGGATTACAGGCATATTTCCAGAATGAATTATGCTCGCAAACCCAGGTTTTACTGTACTTCCTAACAATGAGAGCTGCAGGCCGCCCTCAGTGATGGTGAGCATGTGCCCCATCACGGAGGAGGGTAGGTCAATGTGTACCTGCCTGGGGGAAAGATGGTGGAAGAGCCTCAAGCTACAGTTGGATTTGAAGGTATTTATGAAGTTCCCTTCCAACTCAGAGTGGCTAGAATTCCATAAAAGTCAAGCAGCTTCGCCCGCCTAGGATTTAAAGCAATGCATGCACACCCATGCACACATGTGCCCACGCACATACAAAGAGACGCTCCCACAGGCACATTCCCATGTGCAGTGAGTGCACACAGGCGTGAACACGTGCATAAACACACACGCACATGCGTGAGCCTCACGCACTGCACGCATCTTCTCAGCTGCTTTCCTCTGGCTGTTTGTTTCCCTCCCCACCAGAGCTCGGGGCCTCCCTGTGCAGCTTCTACGCTGGTCTCTGGAGTCAGAGCCTTGTTTAATCTCCATTAGCTCTCTTATTTCCGGCACCAAATTAAAAGTGTGACCAAAAGTTAATTATTCTAATTCAATTTGGCCCTAATGCGGTGCGTGTGTGATGGGAGGCCCTGGGCGGAGGTGAGGCCGGGTGTGGGCAGGAGGAGGAGACCTCGGGATTTAATACGCCTTAATGATTTCTTACAGGAAAATGCCCCAAAGCCCTTTCTCTCTGCATCCTTCCCTGCCACTCCCACAGTCTCGATTTCTTAGAAATCTAAGGGTGCTCTTGGGAGCTTGGCTCTGGGAAATAATCGAGCAGATAGCTGCCGTCTCTCTGGAGGCCAGGGCAGAGGTGGAAAGGGGTGTGCGGGTGCGTGCGGGTGCGCATGCGCACGCCCACACGTGTCGTGTGTAAGCCTGTGGAGACCGGCTCCGGCTCTCATGTCAAAAAGCCTCTGGAGAGCCGAGCCGGAGCTCCTCGTGAGAATACACTGTTGAAGCCCCCGCTGAGCCTTCCTCCTCGGACAAAGCTGAGAGAAATGGAGATTACTGCCGATGCTGCCCTCTTCTCCTCCAGCTCAGAATGCTTTCCAGATCAGTCTCCTTGCTCCTGCCTCCACCCCCCGCTCAGACTTGTCTGTGCATTCCCCTCCCTCTCCTGCTCAGGGATGGAGATTTTGGGCTCCAGTCCAGCTCTCCCTAGTAACCAGGCCTTCCCCAAAAAGGATCTTCCCCACATGTGAACACGGGGGCCCTCCTTGGGTGCTGGAGCTGGGAGGAGTTAGGGTGGAGTCAGAAGAATTAGGATTCCTGTCCTGGGGGGCTTTCTGTCTGTCTCAGAATCAAATTGGGGCCTCAGAGATCCTGGACTCATGCAGGAGGAAGCGTCTTGGTTGGGAAAGACAGATCATAAAATCACAGAATCTAAGTTCCTGAAGATAGTTTCAAAATAGGAAGCTGACATCAAGCCACTAGCTGATGCTCGAGTGGCTTCTACAGCATTCCTGCCTCTGCGCACACCCCCATGATGGGAACTCACTATCTCCTAAGGTCTCCCTGCATCCACATCTTCCTGTGTTTTGAGCTGTGATCTGCATCCTTGGAAGTTTCCTCCCATTGGTCCTAAAGCTGCTTTCTGGTTTCACACAGGACAACTCTGCCCCCTGACAGTGCATAAAGTATTGAAGGTAGTGTATAAAGTTCTCTGCCAAACCTCTTCTCCAGGGCAACAGTTCCCCAAATGGCCTCGCACAATGGGGGCTGTGAGTCCATCTGTGGTGGTCAGGACAGGGCCACCGCGATGCCACACTGTGCCCAAATCTCAGGGGCTTCCTTTACATGCAGGGGTTGACTTCTCATTCAGGTAACTGATTGTCCAGTGCAGGTATTTGGAAGGCAGCCCTCCGGGTAGTAATTCCACATCCCTGTTTCCTTCCATCTTGGGTTCTGCTGCTATAGAAGGAGTCTTTTCTATTTAGCCAGTGGTTGGGCCATGTCTAGAAATGATGCACATCACTCTTGTCTACACCCTGTTGGCTAGACCCCACTCATGTGGCTGATGCTAAGAGCAAAGCAGGCTGGAAAATACAGGCTGGTGGCACGTCCCAGGAGCTGGCCAGTCTGTACCACGTGGTCACCCTTCTCCAAGGATGCTCCAGCATGGACAGGGAAGGAGGTGGGAGCAGGGACAGGCATGTCGGGCCAAAGCAGGGTGCTGGCCCTGTAGACACTGCCCACCGGCATCCCTGTGCCCCACAGCAGTGCTGGTGTGTAACCATGAGGAGCACTGATCTGTAGCATGCATTAAGAGGAAGACAGGGGAAATTAAATTTTCTTTTTAATCCAATTAGGGAAAATGCCAGGGGTGGTAGGTTTTGTGTGTTTGTTACTCACTGGCTCATAGAGCCATTCATCTAAGCTTTCTGGTTCAGCTGCATCACTCGGGCGGAGCAATTGGCATGAGGAATGAGTTTGCAGCCTGTGGGGCTGATGGATGAATGTGGACGGAGGGTGCCTGGCAGGGGTGTGTGTCTGGATGAATGAGAGGTGGCCTGAACTTCGCCTTTCATTAGGGGACCCTAATGCTGGCCTGTTGGCTGGACAGTAGGTTTCTAGATCCCAGCCAACAGGACGGGATTTGGCAAAGTTTTCCCATGCCGTTGATGGTTGGACTGGATTTATGGTTTTGGTAATCCTTTCTCCTCTTCTGCTTCCTTTTCTCGTCCTTCCTTCTTTTCTGTCTCTTCTTTATTTTCTGGAGTTATCAAGATGGTGAGGAGTGGAGAGGAGTTCCTAGCAAGGAATTTAGCATGAGTAAAGTCAGGGAGAGGCAGAAGGCAAGGGGCTAGACCATTCTAGCTGGAACAGGATTGGGTGAGGAGAACACTAGGGGGTGAGGCTGGACCAAGTGTGAAGGTCCTTGGATGTCCGATTGAGAAGTCTTTGAAGTGTCTTGTTCAATGTTATATCTCCAGGACCTGACACAATGCCCAGCATGAAGTAAGTATTCAATAAGTATTTTCTGAGTAAGTGAATGACATTGTTCTGTAGACAACATAAAGCCTGAACTTCAGTAAGCTGAAGCTGGTTGAGGGTGGAGTGGCATAATCCAGACACATATTAAGTGTCCACAGGTTTTACAGTGGAAAAGGAATGGGGAGTACAGGGTCCTTGCCCTGGAGAAGTGCAGTTGGACAGCTAATCTACTCATGCATGAAGGATTCTAAGGCAACTTGTGCAAGAAATAATAGCACAGACCTGCTGTGGGGCCCCCAAGTAAGGAGCATATAGTTGTGAAATAAATTGGGGGAAGATTCTTGGAGAAAGTCGGACTGTGATTTGGATTGGTGGAAGGGTGCTGGGAGGGCATTCCCAGTAAGGAACAGCCAGAGCAAAGGCTAGGAGCAGTAGATGTTTGTTGGGAGGGGACAATGAATAGACTGGTCCATCATATTTAATAAGATCCTAGAACCTGAAAGACCCTTCATTTTTTTCAGAGCATCAGACTCAGGCTCAGAAAGGGAAATAAGAAGCCCAGGGTCACACAGCAAATGCGAAGAGGACCAACGTTCCAGCTCTCAGCTTAGTGCTCTTTCTCCTACACCATGCCACCAGCTACCCTTTCAGGCAGAACATGGGGTAAAAATTTAACAAACCTAGTTACAATATGTCAAGGAAGGAGAAGAAAATCCCCAAACTTTGGTGCCCTTTCCAGGTATTTGCAGCATTCTAAATGTCTTCCATCTTAAATTGTTTCCCTTTGGAGATACCGAAAACATCTTGGGCATCCTGGGGATAAGGAGGAGGGTGTGTGTGTGTGTGTGTGTGTGTGTGTGTGTGTGTGTGTGTGATGGAGAGATGGCTTGGTTGGAGGCAGAGCTCCATCTCAGTTTCCCATATGGTAACCCTGGGCACCTGTATGCTTGGCTTTGACCTTGACCATGGAGGTAGAAAGTTACGCACAGGGCAGGCTCTCTTGCTCCCACTCTGGGATTTAGGAACTTGAGCTGGAGCTCTTTATTTGAGCTGTTAATCTTTTATTCTTTTGTGGTCAAAGTCTTCCACATTATGATGGCTTTGGGGTAAGTTTTGCTTTTCCTTCTACCAACTCCCCACTGGCTCAGATTTTGCAGTGTGCACATCATGTTTCTTGGGGCCAATTCTGGCTTTGTTTCTGGGACCTCTGCTGGTAAAAAAAAAAATTTAAAAACAACAACAACAACAACAACAACAAAGGTGTTCTTTTACTTCCAGGGAGTGAGTACAATTTGCTAGTACCTCTGGAAAGATAGTGCTATGTAGAGTGGTAAGGAATAGACTAGGGGGCACTGCTCATTCTCCTTGATACTTTAAGAAAAATATCAGAGTCAGAGCCTGCCACCAGTTGTCTGTGTGACCCCCTTCTCTGAGCCTCAGTTTCATCTCTTGGGTCTATGAGAGAATTGGACCAGATTTTCTCTAAAGAGCATTTTCATTTTAGATGTTTAGAATTCCATGTTTATGCCTCAATTTCTCCCTCAATCAGAGACTTTTATTGAAAATTCCTTCTATCTAAAGCACCCTGCCTTTTTCCTCCCCACCTTCGTACATGGAATGACTTAAGATACAGTTGCAAAGTAATGTATCTCATTACACATCCCATCACATAAGCAATGAGAGGGGATGTTAGCATTAGCATCTTGGTTAAGGGCATGGGGCCTGGAGGGAGCCTCTCTGGTTAGAATCCTGGCTCTACTGCTTATGAGTTATGTGACCTTGGGCTAGTTTCATAATCTGCCTGGATGTCAGTCTCCTCATCTGTAAAGAAGAGGATGTTAATAATACTCATCTTAGGGGCGCCTGGGTGGCTCAGTCAGTTAAGCGTCCGACTTTGGCTCAGGTCATGATCTCGCGGTCAGTGAGTTCTAGCCCTGCATCGGGCTCTGTGCTGACAGCTCAGAGCCTGGAGCCTGCTTCAGATTCTATGTCTCTCTCTCTCTCTCTCTCTGCCCCTTCCCGCTCATGCTCATTCTCTCTATCTCTCAAAAATTTGTAAACGTTAAAAATTAAAAAAAAATACTCATCTTAGTGGGCAGAGAGTATATGTGGTTATCTAGGCAAAATGCTAATACCAGTCTTAGCACATAGGAAGTATTCAATAAACGTTAGCAACTGGTGCAATTATAATGACTACTTTGCTGTATATTGCAGCATTCTCATGCCTAAAATTCTTCATCCCTTTCTTCTCTGTCGCACATACCTATAGTCCAGACCACTTAGCGTGGCTCACAGTGTTCCCTCAGACATGAGCCCTTAGTATATTTTGGGTTCCCAATCCCTCTTTCCTCCAAAAGATCATGAAAACTTTATACTCTAGTAATACTCAATGGCCAACAAGTCTCTGAAATAATGACACCGATTCCTCCCCAAATGTCTTTGTATAAGTGATACCTTTGCCAGGGATGTCTGTCCTCATCTTCAACACCTGGTCCACATATCCCCTCATCTGTGATTTCTCTAACCCTTCCAGCAGGGATCACCACTTTCATTAGGGGAAATGATGGACCCAGAACACACTATCACCACGTGGATCCCTTGGAGCTGACAATATTTACTGATCTATCTTGTTTTCTGTGAGCTGCACGAGAGTGGAGACAACTTCATTTTTATTTCCATCCCTGGTGGTTAACACAGTGCCTGAGTTTACTCTCAACCAAGCCATCTTTCCACTGCACATAGAGCTTAGAGATGGTGCTCAGTGAAGTTTTCTGAGCTTCATATGAAACACTGAAAATGGATGTTGGTTATGCGAGGAACAAAGAACAAGTTGAATGGTGTTGGGGGTGAGGGTGCAGGAATAATTTGAGAAGGTTTACTGAAAAGATGAGTCTTGAGCTGGTTTTGGAAGCTAGTTCAAGGTCTCCTTCATGGAAGCAGGTGCCTCTGGGGGTCTGTACCAAGTGTTCTGGTCCCCACTTAGGAACAAAGGAATAGATGATCTGCTCACCTAATCTCCATGCCCTATCTGGGTCCCATCACTAATCATTTGTTCATGTCTAGAACCTGGGAATTAGTTAGGCTGCTCTTTCTCTTTCCACCCTCTTTATTCTTCCCCACCCAAATACCAAGCCATAGATTTAACCTCCAAAATATTTCTTCAATCCATCCACTTTTCTTTCTTTCCACTGCCACCAACCCAGTCCAGTCTGCCATTACTCTTTGCCTGGATTCTTGCAATAATTTTATAGCAGATGTGTCTGCATTCACTTAGAGCCCTGTGTCATCAGTTAGAATTAGTTTGGAGTATGAGTAGCAGAGACCCAAAATTACATGGAAAAGTCTGCAGCTGAGCAGTTCAGGGCCAGTATGGTAGTTCTGCTCCACAGCATTGTCAGGCACTGAAGCTCCTTTTTATTTTAGTGCTCTGTCACTTTTACTCTCTGACCTCATGGGCCAAGATGGTTGCTACAGCTCTAGCCATTTTTTCTGCAGTCCAGCCAGCAGGAAGGAGGACCATCCTTTTACAGACACTTCCTGGATAGTGCTTCCACCACTTCCACTGATATCCTTTTGGCCCAAACTGAGTCATATGGCCATACCTAGATGTGAGAGAGACTTGGGCTGGAATCGTGTGACCATTCATAGACTAGAAGTGCTGAGGAAGGAAGTGAGTGGCTGTATTGGGGGACAATTAGTGGCTTCTACTATCAAGGTCTAAACAAACAAATTCATCATCATTTCACTCTCCTGCTTAAAACCCTTCAGTGGCTTTCAGATTCTTTCAGGGTAAATTTCAAAACCTTAACACAGCCTACAAGATTATGATTAGATCCTGCCTTTTTTTTGCTGGTCCTTCCTCAAGCCCAAATGCTCTAATCATCTTCTCTGTCATCTCTGGGGACATCTCTGGGGGCTAGGAGTCAGTGAACAAATGTCCCCACCCTCTGCCCTTAGAGTAACAATTATAACATACATTCCACATGGTCCTTTAGAGGGTCCCAGCAGGGCTGAGCCCAGTTGCCCACAGTGTAACCAACTCAACTGTGTACCTTTATTGATTTTTCTCCTTTTTTCACTGTCTCTACCTCCTCACTCTGGTTTCCTGGGATCATCTTGTGCCTAAGATCTTGTCTCAGGCTCTGCTTTTTAAAAAATTTTTTGTTAAATGTTTATTTTTATGTGTGTGTGTGAGAGAGAGAGAGAGGGAGAGAACACAAGCAGGGGAGGGGCAGGGAGAGAGGGAGACACAGAATCTGAAGCAGGCTGCAGGCTCCAAGCTCTAAGCTGTCAGCACAGAGCCCAATGCGGGGCTCAAACCCACAAACCGCTAGATCATGACCTGAGCTGAAGTTGGACGCTTAACTGACTGAGCCACCCAGGCACCCCTCAGGTTCTGCTTTTAGGCGAACCTCAAGTATGACAGTTAATAATAGAAGTGGTCCTAGAAAGTACATCCTCCCCATGGGACTCTGATACATCTCTTACCAGTCAGATGGCAATAGGGACACCATTGCAGGCAGTTAATGGGGGCATGTGATATCCTCTGATATACCAAATCATCCTAATTCCTTAAACTTTCACTTAGTGCATTGGGTGAGGTACAGTTAGAAGGCAGACAATGCTGAAGCCCAGACCAAGAAGTTAATGATAAGGGAGGCAGAACTTCAAAGGAGGCTGAAGGTGCAATCTCCACAGGTCTCCTAGGCTCAAGTCAGGTCTCTGATAGTGAAGGGATAAGACCCCCAAGAAAGGATGAGGACATTGGGTAATGCACCTGAGAACATTGAACTCCCAGATTCCTCTGAACCCTCTTGGCTGGTAACAGCAGTCCCCTCCTTTTGTTGGAATAGGTCAGCATCTCTTTGTCTGAAGACCATGCAGAAACCTTTTTCAAGGTGGCCACCTTGTAAGATGATGCTTGTCCAACCTTAAGATCTGCCCTTTATTTCCCACCCAGATCCATAGCTAGAGTCAGGTCTTAGCCTTGCTGAAGAGAAATATATAGCTTCTGTTGTGGGAGGAGATAGCTTATTCACTGAAAGAGTTGCAGAAAGACCCAGCTAATATATGACAGTGTGAACTAGGAAGTGTGTTTGGGAGCAGAATTTGATGGGTTGGACTTTGAATGGGGGGGGATATAGGCTGGAAACAGATTTATTGACATGAGGACACTCTCCCAAGACTCAGAACTGAATGTTCTGGAGAGGACTCCTGGAGCCAGTCCTAATCTGCTGCTGGAATGCCCCCTTGAAGATGTCAGAATAGCTGGCAGAACACTCAGGGAGGGGTCGAAGGCTCAGAGAAGTGGATGCATTAGAATGGATTTATTACACAAAACCATGGAAACACCACCTAAATCTATGTGCCCTGGGAAGGCCAATAGGAAAATCATTAAATTGATAAGAAATGCACTAGTGAGGGGGGCTCTAGCATCATTGAGCTGCTCAATGGTGGCTGTCTTCCAGAGACCAGAGCTGTTTTGGGAGATGCAGCCATAGAAGTGGGTCCCTTGTATCGATGGGGATGAGAAGGTTCTGGACTAGCAGGGGTCTGGTGGTGGCCTTAATCATCAGAGGCAAGGTGGACATAATTATCATAGGGGGAAGCAAGACCAGAATGGCTACCAGGGTGTCTTGACACACAGGGGACTATGGTGATGGATAACACTATGGTGTTCCTAGGGACTAGATAGGTAGATGACCAATTTGGGTCTTCCATGACTTGTATAACCAGGAAAAACAAAAAGCTGGTCATCTGATGGTCAGTATCAGCCACTGCAATAGAAAAATATGATTTTTCATCCATGCTCCAGATCTGAGCTAGTTCTCAGACCTAGTGTCTATCAACCAATGGAAAGACTGGACCCTTTTGAGGAAGAACCTGCAATGCCACCACAAGTACATATGATAAATGTTCCCTTAATTCTTTCCCAAAGGAGTCCATTACCATTCACCAAAGAAAGAGGATACCCAGACCTTTTGAAGACTATAGAATACAGGATCTGAACTATCAGTGATGCTCGGGGACCTGTGGTACCATCAAATTCACCCAATGTGAAGGCCAGGTGATAATGGAGTCTGGTTTATACTCACCTTATCATACATCTCATGGGTACACAGACCCTTCTTCAAGTCATGCCTCTAACTCTCATATGCATTACTGGGATGGGTATACTCATTCATTGGCAGAATCCTAACATCAGTGCCTTCACATATGGACTAAGACTTTTAATGGTAAGAAGAGCCAAACGGAATATCCTGAAACATCCCTTCTCTCTAGCCAAGACAGAAAGCGAAAAGCTATCCAAGTGGAATTGCAGAGATTAGTGCCACCCTCAAAGATCTAAAAGATGCAGGTTGGTGGTTTTCATTTAACCCTATTTAGTTCCCTTTTTTGGTTTTTATCCTCCTCAGATGAGATTTGTTGTTCCTGTTCACAGTGCTTCTGTTAATGTTGCTACCTGAGGGATTAAAGTGTGCCAGATTTATCAGCATGGGATACCACAAAACATCATCTCAGACCAAGAAACTCCTTTCATACTGAAGGACATTGACATGGTCATGAGAAATGTAATCCACTGGTCCTACTAAATAACACACAAACAGCTGGTCTGTTTGAATCTTGGAATAGCCTAGTAAAGTCTTAGGGAAGGTGCTGGTGTGTGATAAACCCTTTGTGGGGTTATGGTGCTGACCTCCAGGATATGGTATATGTATTGAATCGGTGGCTAATGTGTGGTGCTGTGCCTCCAATAGCTGGAATATGCATGTCTGGGAAACAAGAGATGGAAGTAGGGTTGGGTCTACTCATCATCATTATTTCTAGTAACCTCTGTGGAGAATATGTGCTTTCTGTTGCCACAACTCTAGGCTCTGGTTCCTGTGAGGAACAGTTCCATCAGGAGATAACGTAGGGGTCCACTGTGAGTGACACTGCATGTATGCCTGCTCACTTTGGGGTCTTTATGTTAGTAGAATAGCAGGAAAAGAAGAGGTGGTGGTAATTCGCTATGATTTTCATAAAGATGGGGTTGCTGCTACCTAATGAGGGCAAGGAGGACTCTGTCTGGAGCTCAGGGATTCATTAGGAATTTTTTTATGTTTCTAGGTCTGATGATAATAGTGAGTGGGCTGTTGTAGCAATCATAGCCTGATGGCAAGGTGAGCAAGGGCTTACACCCCTCAGGGAGCAAGCAACCCAGATCAGCTGAAGTCTGACTGAGGGTGAAGGAAGTATAGGGTAAGTGCTAAAGGATGTAGATTATGAATATCGATTGTAGCCTCATGGTTCCATAGACCTTGATCCACTAATCTTACCGCTTGAAGAATTCTTTTTAAAGGTTAAGATCAGTCACATATTGAAAAATTCAGTGGCAAGGTGCACTTATTTGGGGTTATGAGCAGCTCTGAGCACTACAAGGGGTGGACTGTAGCAGACATTTCCTGTGTCTCATGGCACATTCCCTCAGTTGACTTGATTTCAGTGCAACTCTGGTGGACAGTTCTAGGCATGCTGCCAGCATCTTATCTGAAGACTGCAAAGTGGTATCTCTCTGCTCTTCTGACTCAGGGCTTTCTATGCAGCCTGCATAGTGTAGTGTGGAAGTGCAGAAAAATGAATACCTGTGCGGGTCCCTCTGAAACAATGGGGGCAGGAGTCAGAGGTGAGTTTCCCAGCTTCTTTCCCTCAAAAAAGATAACTCTGAGATTCATTTTGCATGGTTATTTACAGGATCCTGAGCTTTCTATATACATGTAACTAGTTCAGTAACCTGCCCTTCATTGTTTTTCTCCTTCCCTGTCTCACGCCCCTTACTTCCTTGCTTTGGTTTCCCAGGATCATCCCCCTAAGTAAATTACCTGCCCCCAGGACCTTGTTTCAGGTTCTGTTTTGAGAGGAACCCAAATAAGAACCCAAACTCATTTTCTTCTTCTAGCTTGTACAAATCCTGTTCAGATTTTCACCTATGTTACTTCCTCCCAAATTCTTTCCTAACCTCCAGGTCTTGCTAAAAGACCCCTCTTAGCTATACTCTCAGCACCTAATAGAGCACCTGGTTTATAAAAGGCTCTCAGTAAATATTTGTTGAACAAATGGCTCCCCTGGTGGACCCTTCCCAGCAGGAGAGGAGTCCCTGAAGACAATTGTGAATCCTGCCACCCTTTGACACAATGCTGCAGTCCTCGAATACACCAGTGCCAACTCCCTATGTGGGACAGAAGTCCATTATCTGCTCATATCAGACTCTAATACACCTCAGCAAGGGGCCTCAGTAACTAGGCTGGATAAGTGCTGCACAGAACACTGTCTCCCCCTCCTGTCCTCCTCCCATGCTCCCCTTCTCCCCACCAGCCACATTAAGTGAGTAAGTAATGAGAATGGCTGGAAATTGAATTTTATGAAAAAGTAATCTGCGGCTTAGAGAACAAGCAGGGAGGAAGGGGGGAGAGATTTGATGAGATGGGGGAGATGATTTTAAGGGCCATCAGAGGGAATGAGGAACATGGGAGCTGACAAGGAGAGTCAGGTAGGAGAGTCATTCAATTAGGGAGGCTGTGACAGTGGCGGAATTTTGTCCCTCTTCTTCTGTTCTTTTCTTTTTTCCCCTTCATCCTTTTCATCGTACCTATGGGTATTTTGTCTTCGTGTTTGTGGGGTGGAGGGAAGGAGGACTAAGACAGAGACAGCAGTAGGTGGGAAGCCGAAGGTACTCAGACTGTAGAATGAATTACTCTGCCTGCCACTCAGACAATACTGGGATCTAGAATGAACAAGGGGAGGAGGCGAGGGGCTGAGGAGGTGCAGGCTTGGGTGGTTAACATAGCCGTGACTCATCGTATCCCATTTTGGCCTCCTAGATGGCCTGCCTGGTAGTCTTGCACCAGTCACGATAGGTGAGCCACACTGTTGGACAAGTGATGGCCAAAGTTGGGAGCAAGCAAGGCTAGGTACTTGTTATAGGGAGAGAGAGCATACTTGTCATGCATCCTAAGATGTGTGAACCTCTTGCTGGATGAGTATATGAGTGATCACATTACATCCTGACAACAACTTTACAAAGTTTCCACTTTCGAGATGAGCAAAGTGAGGCCCACAGAGGCTAGGTGAATCCCAGGAAGATAATCAGTCCATTCATGGAAGACTGAGAGCTTCCTGGATATACACTGGAATTGTGTGAAAGCCTGTGTTGACCAATGTCTCTGCTTCCGGTTGGAAGATGATCAATTTAGGGATGTGACTGTGGTCAGGGCAGACCTGAACCCTGGCTATGTTGTTCACAGTCAGCGGGTCTTCTTCCCCCTCCCACACACACCTCACTTGCCTTGCCAACAGTCCCCCTCCTTCCTGTCTTCTCACAAGCCCCTCAGACCCCCTCCCTGGGCTTCAAGCCCTCTCACTAACACACCCACGTGCCCCCCACTCCCCACCACCATTTGCAAACAGCTAAGTGGAGCACAGCTTGAGTTTGATGCTTGGTGATGATGAGTTTCCCAGCAGGGGAAGGGTTTGCTTTGCAGAGACAAAGACCAAAGCAGCAACATTAAATCTTCCAGCTTGTCCACACTCAGAGCTGCAAGGAGGCCCAGACAGCCTGTCTTTGGGAAAGCAGCAATGGGGTAGAGCCAGAGCAAACAGAAACCCCAGGGGGTTAAATGCAGCAATAGCGATGCCCAAAGCAGAGCTGATGGGATAATGGAGGTGGGTATATGCATGGCCATTAACAGGCAGATGAAAGGACAGAAGCACAGAGAGAAGAGGCCACAGGGAGAGAAGAGACTGGGAAGTAGGGGGCTGGCTTCTAGCCCTGACTCTGCAATCTAATCATAGAATGATTTTATGCTTCAGAATTTTAATTCAACTTTTTTTTTTCAGTGGGAGGGGAGGATTGGATGACTTTTAACTTCAGGTAAGCTGGAGTTTAACTAGCCAACAAAGCCATAAGCTCCTCTAAGAAAGGGACTATAGTTTAGCACAGTTGATACAGACGGCAGGGGCTCAGTGATTTCTTCATTCAACTACTGTATAACCAGGCCTTATGCGAGGGTCTGGATGCACAGTGGTGAGAACCACCACTTTGCACCTTGCCTCCTGGAAATCCTATTCTATTAGGGAAGGAAACATTCGTTCATAATAACACCAATAGCTATATCCTTATAATCACAATCTGTGCTCTGAAAGAAAGGGATGAGGTGATATGAGATAGCATTATATGGAGATTTAATTTGGACTCTAAGTTTGGGGCAAATCTCCCTGAGAAAGTGATGTTGAAGCTGAGATCTGAAGAATGAGCAGGACAAAACTTCCCAGGGATGGAGCCGGAAGCACCTTGAGATGAGTCTGGTTTGAGCAGAGTAGACACAAGGCCCACGTGTCTGGAGCTCAAGGGATGAAGAGGGCACTGCTGGGGAGAAGGAGGAGGATGGGGAGGTAGGTGGCTCCTGGATCAGCTGGGCCTCGTTGGCTAAGGGTGGAACTGTCCGAGGTGCTGACTGAAAAAGGATGTGAGATCTTGGGTATAGTGAACCACCTTGGGTGGTTGTGGCTTCAGAGCAGGTGGACAGAGTGGACTCTTTTTCTACAAACCCCCTAGATCACTCTTTCGCTGACCTTTGTGCAATATAACACCTCACTGTCCTTGACACCTGTCATTATTTGGAATGTTTTGTAAACTCACCTCCTGTCACCATCCTCTGAGGGAGCTGGGACAGGAGAGATATTGTCTGCTGTAGGAAGGCAGAATAATGAAGAACTTAGTGATTTAAAAAATTTTTATTTATTTTGAGAGTGAGAGAGAGAGTGAGACAGAGAGAGAGAGAGAGAGAGAGAGAACATTAATGGGAGAGGGACAGAGAGAGAGGGAGAGAGGGAGAATTCCAAGCAGACTCTGTGCTGTCAATGTGTAGCTCAGCACAGGGCTCAGTCCCACAAAATGAGACCATGACCTGAGCTGAAATCAGAAATCTGATGTTTAACTGACTGATCCACCCAGATGCCCCAAGTGATTTTTTTTTTCATAAAGAAATGGGGGGTTTGTAATCAATTAGCCAACCATATCCTCCATCTGTTTACTCATTTATTTGCAGGATTCAGAATCAAAGGACATAGGGAGACTGTGGCCAGGTTATGAGACAGAAACCCAAAGGCCCATAGGAAGGTAGCAGAAATGAGTGAAGTGGGTCAGGCAAGCATAAAAAAACTGAGGGACATATTGGGGAGAGGTGAGGCCTGGGGCAAACTGGAGAGTGTGTCTGAAGGAACAGTGGTTATGCAGCACCACATGGCTGTTGCCATGAAGGGATGTGGGCCCACTTGTCCCATATTCTAAATTTTTATGTTTATTTATTTATTTTAAGAGAGAGCACAGCAAGGGAGGGACAGAGAGAGTGAGAGAGAGAGAGCCCTAAATAGGCTCCACACTGTCAATGCAGAGCCTGATATGGGGCTTGAACTCAAGAATTGTGAGATCATCCAGAAGCCTACTAGAACTGATTCAAGAATTCAGCGAAGTTGCAGGGTACAAAATCAACGTACAGAAATCAGTTGCATTTTTATACACCAACAATGAAGCAACAGAAAGAGAAATCAAGAAACTGCTCCCATTNTCTTGAATGCTGACAAAAACTGAGGACTGATGGATGTGGGGGGAGGGGGGGATGGGCATGGAGGAGGACACTTGTGGGGATGAGCACTGAGTGTTATGTGGAAACTAATTTGACAATAAACTATTAAAAAAAAAAAAAGAATTGTGAGATCATGAGCTGAGCCAAATACAAGAGTTGGACATTTAATCAAATGAGCCACCCAGATGCCTCTTCTCCCACGTTCTTGTTTTTTATAATGTTTTATTTATTTTTGAGAGAGCACAAATGGGGGGTGGCCAGAGAGAGGGGGACAGAAGATCTGAAGTGGGCTCCACCCTGACAGCAGCAAGCCCAGTGTGGGGCTTGAACTCATGAACCACGAACCATGAGATGATGACCTGAGCTGAAGTTGGACTGAGCCACCTAGGTACCCCATCCCATCTTCTATTTTTATTTTATTATTATTTTTTATTAAAAATATTTTAATCTTTATTTTTGAGAGAGCGAGAGAGCAAGAGAGCAGTGAGGAATAGAGAGAGAGGGAGACACAGAATCTGAAGCAGGCTCTAGGCTCTGAACTGTCAGCACAGAGCCCGATGCAGGGCTCAAACTCATGAACCGTGAGATCATGATCCAAGCCAAAGTCGGATGCCCAACCAACTGAGCCACCCAGGTGCCCCCATCTTCTATTTTTAAAAGAGGCACTGGAAATTTGGATTTTTAGATGAAATCTCCTATTGTCTAAATATCACCAAATAATTGAATTAAAAAATTCCCTAGTCTTGTGAGTCATAGAGAAAATGTCTATGAGGCTCACGGGCCTGCAGTCTACAACCTCTTTTGTGGTTAAGTCCCCTTATTTGATAGAGGATTTTATGGTTCTAGGGAGAGGATGGATGCAACTCACCCAGGGTGTTAGGGAACATCTATTGTCATGGACTAGAATGTATGTTCTCCAACTTGGAGTGTTTACTACATGCTAGGCCCTGTGGACACAAAGACATGTCCAAAAGACACAGTCCTAGCCCTGCACAAGCTCATGGTCTGGTGGGGATCAGGCCCATCTCCACCCCCTCCCCGGCCCCCGACACAATATGATAGCTGTTAGAGTGCATCATATGTAGCACTAAGGAAACACAGAAGTTCACCCCAGAACTTTCTGTCACATACACACAGATGGGGCAGAGCTATTCAATGAGATTTAGTTTCCTGTAGCTCAAATAGGCAAAAGGTTCAGGTGCCCCCCTTCCAGGGGGTGTCTCTGTGCTGGCAGGTACGTCTGAGGGCGAGAATCATCACCACTGATGGCTGGAGCCTCAGATGCAGGAGTGCAGGAGGGGCACCTCAGCTGTGCCTGGCAGAGGCATGGCGGTGCCTGCAATTTACAGCCTGCTCTCTAACGCTTAATTGCACCATCAGTGCTTGGTGTCGCAGGGCCAGGGTGAGGATGGATGGGCCGCAGTTATGGGCCTAATGGCTGCAGTAAAGTGTGGTGTTTACAGTGTTAAATAGCCCAGCCCACCCATGTTTGAGGGCCACCTTCCAGCTCCATTTTGGGGCAAGGAGCTCGGTGTGCCTGGGCTGGGTCTTGAGAGGGGTCTCCCCACTCTGTCCCCTGCATCTCCTCCCTCATGCAGGCAGCAGAGCTCTGGTTGGAAATACAAGCCTGGCACTGGTCCTCTTCCCGTCCTCTCTCTGGGATCTGAGCCAGCTAGCAGCTCTCCAAGGGCTGTGCCTTTACCAAAGACTGGGGTTCTCCCAAGGTAAGGGCTAGGTCTCCCTAACAAGACAGGGATTCCCACCAGGCAAGGCTTTATTTATTTATTTATTTATTTATTTATTTATTTGTGAGAGAGAAGGTGCAAGTGAGTGAAGGGCAGAGAGAGGAAGAGAGGGAGAGAGTCCCATGAGGTAGGGGGAAGAGAGAGAGAGAGAGAGAGAGAGAGAGAGGGAGAGAGAGAAGCAGGGCTCATTTGATGTGGAGCTCAAACTCATGAGCTGTGAGATCATGACCTGAGCCAGCATCAGGTGCTTAACTGACTAAGCCCACAGGCAGGGCTTTATACCCATTATCGTATTGGGGGCTATACCTCTCTTGTCAGTTTTGGGGATCCTTGAACTTGGGACATATCCATCCTCTGTTAGACTGATTTCGCTCAGAGTATGTATTCTGTCTCCCACCAGAGTCCCTGGGGATGCAGGCTCCATTCTTTAGTTCTTTACCTCTTTAAGCTTCAGCTTCCTTGTCTATCAAATGGACTCCTAACACCCTCCTGCAGGCTTTGTTTTTGTTTTTTTAGAGTAGTCATTCAGCATTGCTCCTCAAAGCTTGGTCTGCAGACCAGCATTGCCTGGGAGCTTGTTAGAAATGCCGTGTCAGGCCCCATCCACCTCAGACCTGCAGAATCAAGGTCTGATTTTAACACAATCCCAGATGACTGTCATGCACACTGAAGTCTGAGAGCTATTGACTTACGAAGTTCCTAAGACAATGCCTGATATATAGTGGCCTCCATATAGTTTGTTTCTCCTTCACCCTCTTTGGTTTCCAGTGTCATTGTAGAGGCATTGTAGTGGCCATGAGTGGGTGGAGATGGGGAGCCAATTTCAGGGGGTAGCACACAGTACATGCTTAATAAATACTTGTTGAATGCGAGAAGGCACCATTGCATCTGAGCTCTCCAAATCATTCACCATGTTCATTAGACTTTGGCTCCTGCCTTGTTGCTATTTCTCTCCAGAGTATTTCCCCTCCTGCTGGCCAGAGGAAGGGTTAAAATCTAAGAGCCAGCAAAACTTCTGTGTCACTCTGGATGGTGCCTTTTCAGGCCACATCTGTGGGGATCTGACAGAGGAAGGGTAGTAGACAGGCATTACGCTGACCACAGAGAAGGGACTCAAGCCCCTGGACACAGCCTCAATCCACTCTGGTGGGAAGCCTAGACCACATCCCCATCCCTATGTGGACTTGCTCTGCAGCCCAAGGTAAATGACTGTCCCTCTCTGGGGAAAGGGAGACTAGCCCCTCTAAGATATGTGGGCTCAGAGGATGTGCCTCTTGACCTCACACTCAGTTCAAGGGTCCCCTTTGCAGGGCCCTGACGAGTCAATGCCAGCCTCTGCTTGAGCATTCCCAGTGCTGGGGAGTTCTCTGCCTCACAGGGCAGCCTCTCTGTGTGTGGAATGCTCCCAGGGCTTCTAGATGACTGAACTACATGCCCTCTGTATTTCAGTTCACTTTGACTCCAACAAAATCAAGGCACAGGGCTAGGCTCTGAGAAGTGACATTATCCCTATTTTAGGGAGCATTCAGGAGAAAGAGGAACAAGTTAGACTCCTCCAGCACAGGGCAGGATGTGACTATGAGTTTGATAGAGAGATCAGTGGGTCTGGGAACATGGAACAAAGAAGCCATTTTCATTGTGGGTGTGAAGGCAATCTGGGAAGCTGCATGGAGGAGAGGGTATTTGGATTGGACTTGGAAGATGGAGTAAGATTTCAGTGGATGTGTGACTGTTCTTCTTGGATGTCTCTCCGATTTGCCCCTTGTCACCATACTCACTGCCTCTGCCTTGGTTCCAGTCTTGGCCCAGCTCACCTGGACTAGTCCAGTGGCCTCTTAACACTGGCTCACTGCTCTGTCTCGTCTTCCTCCCTGTAGCCATCCTTCAGTCAGCTGCCAGGGGCAAGTGTTTGCTTACGACCGTCAGTGGCCGTGTGGCAGACTGCTGGGCACCGTGAGACCTTGAAGTTCCTCTCCTCTTCACAACCCAGTAGTCACAAACTGCTACAAGCTTCTCAAGTGTGTGCGTCCTCTATGACTATGAGCCACTGCACAAGCCCGTTCTCTTTGCTACAAACACCCTTTCCCCAGCCTTCTTACCCAGCTGCCAAACTTCTCTTTACCCCTCAGGATCCAAACCTGGGTTGCAGGTATCCTTGGTAGCTCGTCCTCTCTCCTGTCATGGCCACCACACTATTTTTAAATTGTTTATGGGGGAGATGGTCTTCTCCTGTTATATCAGTCAGGGACTTGTTACTCTCATGTTATTCAGTGTTTTATTAGTGGTGTGGATGATAGGTGCTTACTTTACTGCCTGTCGAAGGAACAGATGACTAAGTTACCGAGTGGCACCCTGGGCAGAGAACACAGTGCAGGCATAGGCGCGGAGGAGGGACAACATGGTGAGCTGCTCGCTGTGGCTGGAACAGAAGGTGAAGGAGGAGGTGAGGAAGGAGGTGAGGAGCAGGCAGGAGCTACAGCCCTTTGGATCCTTATCCTGGCCTCTGGGGAGGGCCCTTCAACCCTGGGTCCTGGGCTGGAACGAGTGGGCTCTGCCAGCCTCCTCGGCCTCTGCCTTCCTCACTGAGATTCCTCCCCAGAGACAAGGGGGAGGGAAGATGACTTAGGGGCGGCAGCTCTCAGATGCATCCTCGCCCAGAACAGGGCGTGCGCTGGTGCTCGTATATCAGGGGCTGCGTCAGCTTGTTGCTTGCTGGAAAGGGAAGTGGGGGAGATAATTGTGTCTCCTTGGGAAGAAATATGGGTGCGGGCAGCAGCATCTTTCTTCCAGCTTTGGGAGAAGAGATGTCTACTCAGCATTCTTCCCCAGAGTGGGGTGAGGTAGGAAGGAGAGTTTAGCCCTTTCCCTTTAAATGCCCTCTGCAAAATCAGTTCCCAAAGGTGAATCAAATCATGCCTAAGGATTGTGGAATCCTTCAGAGATTGGGGGAGAGTTCTTGGTGTTTGGTGGGCAGACGGCAGGTGGGAGGGGGGCGACAGTGGACAGGGGACAGTGGGCATCTCTGGAACAGCGTCAGTTGAGAAATTGGCCGTGGTGTTCATTGCAGTCTCCCACTGTCATCCTCATAGATTCTCATGTTTCACCCATCCCGGGCCATCTCCAGACATCTCTTTCCTGTTTCGCCCATGGGGAATCTGAGCCTGGCTCCAAAGCCAGAGGCTGGCTCAGCAGATACAGGAGGGGCTCTTGCCCCGGGCCAGGCCGCCCTCCCTCTCCATCACCAGATTAATTTGATTTCCAAATGAGTTTATTCATGCCATTCTCCTTCACGGCCCCAATCTGCAATTTCCATTAATTAATGATTGTAAATCGCTAAGTAACGAACCACTTGGTGGTGCTGCTATTATTAATGGCTCCGAGTGGACTTAGATCAAAATGTGGGGGAGAAGGGTCATTAGCCTTGTGTTGAGGGAATGTGTGTGGGTGCGGGGGACAGGGCCAGCGGACCATGGGGAGTGAGGGCACCACAACCCTCAGGTCCCATCTTCTCACCAGCGTGGGTGGTGGGAGGGCTTGGGGGCTACATAACACCCTTTGGTGGTGGCCCCAGGATCCTGGGTGTCAGGGTTAGGGACTGCAGGAGGTGGTGGTCAAAGCTATCCCTAGAAATGGCAGAAGGGGAGATTGCATCAGGCCTGGCCAGCTGGAGCAGTGAAGTGATCCAGCAAGATTGCTGGTGAGGGTGGAGGGGGGAAAGGCTGAGCCCCCAGCACATGCTGACAACAGATTTTATGTGCTCAGAGATGAGCCAGCCATTCATGAAACATCCCTAGAGTAGCTTGCTTCACATGCTTAACAGGGAGATGGCTATGGGGCCACCAGTGGCTGAGGGAATGGAATGGTTTATTCTGCATGGAAGAAGCTTGAAGGTCTCATGGAGAAAGCACTATTTGAATAGAAACTCGGAGGATAGGAAAACTTAACTGATGGTGAGGGAGGGAAGGGTGAGGCTGGAGGAGCTTCAGCACAGTGGGTGCTAGCACGTTCTGGCAGCAGTGCATGATCTAACACAGCCAGGGTGTGTGTGTGTGTGTGTGTGTGTGTGTGTGTGTGCGCGCCCGCGCATGTGTGTGTGCACGTATGAGATAACCAGGGAGCCGTGAGGCATGAGAAGGTGAGCTTGGTGAAGTGGGCACCCGCCAGCTTGGAGCGCAGCCTGGTGTGCTGGCTCAGAATGCAGGCTCCAGAGTCAGACCTGTACAGGTTTGAATCCCAGCTCTGCCCCTCATGGGCTGTGCTCTGGGCATGTGGCTTAACTTTTCTGAGCCTCATTTGTGAAGTAGGGATCACAGCAGTACCCACCTTACAATAAAAGTTGCTGTGAGGATCAAATGACTTAATACACATAACATGCTTAGAATAGTGCCCATCATGGAGAAGGTGCTCTGTGGTTAGCTGTTATTGTTTTAATCATTCTGTAAGACATAGCACCACTGCAAGATTTCCCAAGGAGGAAAGACATGGTCAGAGGCATCGGGAACAGGGTGCCTACCAGGGCATCAAGAAAGGCGGTGTTTTGGGTTCTCACAATGGCTGGGGACCACTAAGTAATTAGCGCATGAATTGGGAGGAGCCAGTGATGCTAAATATTTTGTAATGTGCAGGACATCCTAAGGAAGAACCAAATCCCCGATATTCTGGTAGTGCTCCCATGGGAAACTCAGCTTGGGTGACTAGCTCTGGCTCTGGAGTGAGCTTGGAGAGGGTGGAGGTTAACATCAGCCCTTGGTGCACATGACCACATGCCAGGTTGGTTGGCCAGGAACACAAGCTTGAACCCGTCACTCCTTCTTTCTTATCTTCTTTTTACCCTCCTCTCCTCTCCTTCCTTCCTTCCTTCCTTCCTTCCTTCCTTCCTTCCTTCCTTCCTTCCTTCCTTCCTTCCTTCCTTCTTTCCTTCCTTCCTTCCTCTCTCTCTTTATCAAATACTGGCAAATTCTGGGGGTAAAATGGTGAACAGGTCAGCATCTCATGGAGCTTAGAGTCTAGAGGGAGAGACAGACAGATGGGCGGTGACGGGGAAGTGCAGATGGGAAGACTGAAAAGTGCCTCTAACCCAGTTCTGGGCTCTGTGCTCAGACCTTTGGACTGCACGGAACAAAGAGACATTCACTCAAGTTTCTTCAACAAATGGAATTTATTCTAAGGCTATAGTGACAAGGGTCCTATGGGAAGTACAGGATTCAAGCTTCAGTCCTTAGATCTGGGAAAAAAATCCAAGGTCCTTGGCAACTATTGGGTCTAGTTTTCTCATTTCCCCAGCAGTATTGAGCATTGCTGGGTGTCCCTCTGCTGAGACATCATGAGTATGGCTAAGCTGTGCCCCACATGGTGGCTTCTGTCTGCCTCTATCAGCTCCTCCTGCTCTAGATAGCTTTCTTCTCCTTTTCTCAACCTCCAAATACCTCATGGTTTTTGCTTACTCGTAACCTTAATTCTCTCTGGGCAGCCTCATGGCCTTGTGACTTTGTGTATTTTCCAGTTCAAATTCTGTGAAGAGAACCTGACTGGCTAAGCCCAGCCCCTTCAGAGGAGGCCCTTCCCAGGCTGGCCCCCTCTGAGGAGGTCACGCTTCGTCCAGTTGGCTGTGACCTGCTCATCTGGCACATGTCCAGCTCAGCACAGCAGGCTTCACCGGCTTGTCCAAGATGTTGGGCTGTGTGTTTCAGATCTACACACCCTTCTTCTCAAATCAGTACCCAAGCTGCCTCACACAGGACCCTACAACCATACGCATGGTGGCAAGGGAGTTGCCTTTCTTACAGAGGATGGTGATGGCCCAGGCTGTAACTGTAACCAGAAGGTGAGCTCAGAGAGCCACGGCAAGAGCTCTCCTCTGAAAGTTCTTTTCCCCCAAACTTGTCGCATTCCTGCTGCCCTGCTAGCCAAACTCTGGATTCCTTTTCTGGCCATAGTTAGCCTTGATTCCCCTGGCACAAAGGCCCGAAGAAGTGGGACAGAGAATAATTCTCCAAGGACTTCTCCCTGGTGGGGCTATTTCCTTTCCTGGAATGTGGTCTGGTAGCAAATACAAACTTCAATATCACGTGGGGGCTCCATCCTTTACCAGGTAGGCTTGCCCAGGCAGATAGCCTCCTTGAATCATGTTTCTTCATTTGTTAAAAAAAAAAAAAAAAAAAAAGGAGATACCAATACCGACATCATAGGCTCCTCCTGAGTGACTGGCTAGTATGCTCTGCTTAAGGGCACAGTCCTCGTCGTCCCGCGTGGAGACAGGGGTGGGACCATGTGGTGCCACCAGGCTCTCAGCTGTGGATTTCGGACTGACCAAGAGGGGGGCAAGGAGTTGAGGGGGCTGAAGGGGGACGGGTCGGCCTCACCTTTTGGGCCGCCCCCAGTCCTTTCCCTCAGGCCTGTCGTGGTCCTCTCTCGGCTCGGCCAAGTGCCCGTCGCACACTCTCTCCGATTCCGCTGCTAATGCGGTGCCCCAGCCTGCTCTGCGCGGGGCCTCTCCCCGCTTGCTCGGCTCCCTCTGCGTGGAAGGAATTTCATAATCCCTCCTGGGCCTGGAAACAGCCCGCGTCTCATTCTCCCCAGATGCGCTCCCAGGAAGCCTCCCATTTGGTCTCCTTCCCGGTGTCTGTCTCCCGGTTTTCTCCACTTCTGTGTGTGTGTGTCTCTTTCTACTTCTGTCTTACCTTTGCTTCTGTTTCTGTTAGGATTCGGGGCTGATACGCCTCCCCAGGACCTGTTGTCACTTCTGCCAAAGTCTCCAGGAAGTGGGTAGACGCGTGGAAGGACGTGCTGACGTCACACGTCAGCAGCGCCGTCGGTCTGCATCCTTCTAGAAGGGGAGACAGATGCCGAGCTGCGCAGGAAAGCCCCAAGGGGCGGGTGGGCGTGGAAGGGGAGCGGAGTGGGATTTAGGACTCTGCTCGGTGGATTTGAATGCAGCATGTTCTCCAATTGTTCATTCCCCTCCATGACTGTTGGATAACTTAAAAATCTTTAAGAAAAAATGTTTTGATATTAAACAACTCTCAGTGGAAAAAACAAACCCAAACAATCCCAATTGAACAATAAGGCATTTTTATCTCTCCTCATCTCCTGCAGCCTTTGTTAATGCTTATGTTTATTTTGCTTGGTTGTAACCAACTGTGAAGACATTTTCTGTCTTTTCCGCTTATCAGTATTTTACCTGAAGGTGCCTACTGTACCCACTTAGTCTTCAGAGCTGTCATTGTCAATGACTGCAGCACATCAATATGGCCACCATTTGCTTACTGCTATAGTAGAGCATTTGAGTGCCGGCCAAATTCCCAATCTTGCAAACAGTGTTGCTTCGAACATCTTTGTCAAACTATTCCTCTTTCCCCCCTCCTCCACTGCTCCTCCTCTTTTCCTTTGGATTATTTCCCAGGGGTTGATTCCCAGAAGGAGAATTACCAGGTCAAAGGGCACACATAATTTTGTCGTTCCTATTCCATATTGCAGACTTCCCCCATTGAGGATAGACTTGAGTTGTCGCCTAACCCTCAACGTGCATAGGGATGGAGCTGTCCAGTGGGGACTAGGCCTTCCATTCCTGGGGACTTGAGTCTGCTCTCAACTTGCTGTGTGACCTTGGGCAAGTCGGTTCCCCTCTCTGGACCTAGGTTTTCTTGCCTGTAAAATGAAGGAAGTGGATGAGGTGATCTGTAGTGAGGGACATACCAGGCCCCTGACCCAGGATGATTCAAATGGTAGACACTGGAGTCTCAAGCTTGTTGGGATTTGTGTTCCTCAGCAGTGAAGATAATGCTGGGATGATTTGCTGTTTGTGTTTCAGATGAATTGTGTTGTGCTCATGTGTGTGGGATTAGGATTGTGCTGGGTGCTAGGGAGAGGTAGTGTGGCTATCCTGGTGTCCAGTCACTCAGCATCTCTTCTGTTTGGTCCAATCCATGCCATGCTGATGGCTAAGTATTTTGAGTTTCATCCCTGGGATTTCAGGAAATGTTTGAGAGTCAGACAGAACCGGGTTTGAATCCATTTTTGACACTTGTTGGCTTTGTGGGGTTTGGGCAGATGACTTAGCCTCTTGGAACCTCAGTTTCCTCCTCTGTAAAATGGGAATCGAAATACCCACCTCACAGATCATTCTGGAGATTTAAATGAGATAATGCATGTGAAATACTATGGCAGTGACTGTCTCGCTGGAGTCAGACAATATTAGTAATGGCTTCCAAGGACCTGGTGCACTTCCCAGTCTGGTGTGATACTTGTCAAGCAGGATGTCCATGACTGAGCTTGTTGCTGCTTCCTCTCCTGAGGGGGATAAAATGGACAGGCTCCTGCAAGGTGCTTGGTTGGGGGGGCTTGCCTTCCTTGGGGATAGACCAACCCTAGCCTTTTCTGGATTCTGTTCGTGATGAGCCCTGAGCTGGGCTGCCCTCTGGCCAACCTCCCCTCAGCTCCTTACAGAGCTCCTGGGCTCCCATGGCAGCTGGAAGAGTCAGAGACTCACGGGGCCCAGCCAGTACAAAGGCGGTCTGTGCTGGATTTTCTGTCTCCAGCTCCCAATTCCAGCTTTTGATCTGTGCTCCATCCACACCTCCGCCTTGTCCTGGAGCCCTTCCCACAACAGCGGGCTTTCAGAATTGGGAACCCTTGGAACAGTCTCCCGCTTCCTGGAGAGCCCTGAGCCCATCCTCAGAGCCAAGCCCCTGCCACTTGTCACTTGCTCCTTTTTCTGCCTTGGCGACGGGCCCGCAGCCAGGCTCTGCTGGGTCCAGCTGCCTGGGCTCTCCCCTTCATCCATCATGGTCTGTGGATTTTCCCAGAACACTTGCTCTACCAGTGCCTCCTCCTTCCCTCCCCCTGCCATGGGATGTTCTGCCTGGGGAGAGAAGCTGGTGAAAGAGCCTCCAAGGGACAGCTTGTCTACTGGGAGATCAAGCCAGGGCCCCAGGCCAGCATGTTTGACAAGGGTGGTAGCCTGGACAGTAAACCGTAGAAGGTATTGAGGGAGGTGAGTGAGGAGGAGCTGGGGGAGCGGAATTCTGGTTCTGGGGTCCAATGAGGACTTTCCAAATCTCCTAGATAGTTGCTTCTATGCTGTTCTGATGCCCAGACAGGAAGAGGCTATGGTACCGCTAGGAGGTATTCCTTACTCCCCAGTAGAGCCTTGGACCTCACTAGAACTGTGCTAGGTCCACAGATGGATACTGAGGGGAAGGCTAGAGGCATCGTGCCTGCCCCCACAGAGATTATAGGCTGAGATTCAAGTCCTCACCCTCCTTCCCACATGGTCACGGTCAAGCCCTCTGTTGTTTGTGTCCTTCTTGGCTCACAGAACCAGCTTCTGTAAGTGTCCACCTGTGTTGGGGACAAGAGACTGAAAAGAGACAGTGTCCTGCTCTGCCCGTAGAGACTTGTCGCCAAACCAGGGCTTGGAAAACTACGGCCTCTGGGCAGATCTGGTCCACTATCTGTTTTTGTACATCAACTTTTACTGGAACGTGGCCACGCCCATTGTTTCCACACTGTCTGTGGCCCTACTCCCTCTGCAGTGGCAGAGCTGTGACAGACGCTGTATGGCCTGTAGAGCTTGAAATATTTACTGCTGGCTCATTCAGTGTCTACTGAATGTTCAGGGAACAATTAGAACCCCTCTGGAAATTCAGGCACTCACTCTATCCTGGCTGTGAGGGGCTTGGTGTTAGGGCTGCATGTGCCCAGGAGGGTCAGGCTGGAACTAGCAGCCCAAGTACAGAGGCCCAAACTGCCCTGCTTGCCAGGCCCCGTGGCGAGGTGGGCAGCCCCAGGCTCCTTGTGGACCCCTAGGAGGTACTCCTCACTCTCCACTGGAGCCTTGGGCCTCCCATACCTCTTTGCACACACTTCTTCCTTCATGAGTGGAGAACTTTGCGGAAGAGTCTGTCTGAGTCCCGCCCTGTCCTTGCCACCGTGCTTGTTGGATCTCTTGCAGCCAGGAGCACTGGGGAAAGGCGCCCATGCTGCGAAAGCACCGGGTCCGCTTTGGTTTCAGTTTGTCCACCTGTGACATGGGGACAGGAGGATTCCTGGCCTTCCCAGAGAAAAATTCAGATCTTCATTCTAGAGTCAGGATGGCTATTAGCATAGCTCTTTTGTTGGGGGAGGAGAAGGAACAGGGCTCTTCACCCAGAGACCCATGGTTGTTCTACTGAGCCCAAGTCAGTAGACTCTCATTCTNGGGACAGGAGGATTCCTGGCCTTCCCAGAGAAAAATTCAGATCTTCATTCTAGAGTCAGGATGGCTATTAGCATAGCTCTTTTGTTGGGGGAGGAGAAGGAACAGGGCTCTTCACCCAGAGACCCATGGTTGTTCCGATACTGAGCCCAAGTCAGTAGACTCTCATTCCGAAAAGTGTCTTCCCAAGTAATGGAAACAATGTAATTAGCAGCCTTTTTGTTCTGGGTGTTAATTAACTTGTTTTTTCTGAATACACCTTCTTCCAGGTACAGCCCATCATCTCGGGGGTGCTGGCAGGGGAAAGCAATTAGATCCTCGTTACTGTACAATTAATTATGGCTTGGAAACTGCTCAAGGTGCCTGGGGAGGGTGGGAGGAGGAATTTCTTGACAGCACCAGCCCAAGCAAGAGGGCTGGCTTAGGAGTAGGCGCTGAGCTGAGCCTTGTTTGTGGGATTGGAGAAAAAGGCTATGGAGCCCAGCAGGGTATTACAGAAAGACATATCTGGGCACCTCACTCTACTGCTCAAGAACTTTCAGTGGCTCCCTAGTCCCTACCAAATCAAGACCAAGCTCCCTACCTGAACACTGAAGGTCATCTATTACCTGGCCTGAACCCATTTTTCCCGGCTACCCATCACGGCTACCCATAGTCCATTTTCTGGCAAACTAGTACTTACCTACTTGAATGTGCTTTCTGTGTCTTTGCCTGCACTATTTCCCCACCTGGGGAAAGCTCTCTGTCTTTCACCTTGAATGGCATGATCATCTTTGCAAATACCCACTCCTCCCTGGAGGCTTTCCTGAAGACAGGAGGGATCCTAGAAAGAATAAGGGCTTTGGATGCAGATAAACTTGGACTCAGGTAATTAACCTCCTAGGGCTTCTGTCCTGCACCTCCACTGCTCCCAGGGCCAGGAGACCCCAGGACTTGCTCACAGACAATGTGTGACAAGGGCCGAGCTTGGATGAGCCTCAGTGCTCACATGGTGGCTGCTAGCATTGCCTCTGTGGTAACGTCCGCACCTCACTGAATCATAGGCTCTGTTTTTTAAAAACTATTTTCCATCTTTTGTCCCCTCTGCCCTTCACATACATCAATCTGCTGAAGTGGGCAAGTGTTCTCTGGACAGTCTCAGAGAGGGGGCCAAGGTGGTGGTTCTCAGAGAAGTACTGTCCCCTGGGGGAACATTTTGGACCACCATGGTAATTTGAGGGTGCCTGGCAGTGGGCAAGGCTAAAGAGGCTACACGTCCTGCCAGACTTCATCCAGGTGAAACACGTAGGTGTATATTTGTCTGAGGCTAGAGCTTAACTCTATGTTTCTTATGCTTCCACTACTTTGGAGGAGGATTATCTATCTATATCTGTATCTATATCATCTATCTATCTGTATCTCCATCTATATCTATCTATATCTATATCATCTATCTATGTCTATCTGTGTCTGTATCTATGTCTATATCTATCTATGATCTATTCCAGGAAGTTAACAACCAAGTAAATCAAAGGAAGGTGGATTGAGGATTTTACTAAGAATTGTTTGTCAGTTGGAAAATCACATCGTGGATGGCAGTGCTGCCCATGATGATTCAGTCCCCCAAAGAAGCTACTAGATCTATCAGCATTGGTAGGTATTGTGCTCGCAATGCGTTCAGATGCAAGTTGACTCCTTTCTGTGTCTCCAAGGGTATTCATGCTAAAGCGTTCACATACTGAATTAGATTTTTTTTACATATTATTTTATTATAACTCCCCTTATTTCTCCTTTATATTATAATTTGGGCATTTAAAAATCACGTATGGAAGCAGGTTATACTCTCTACGATTTCATTTCAAGAGAGCATTCCCAAATGTTTGTTATAAGAAAGGGATGATGATAAACCTGAGGCTAGCCCAGCCTGGACAAATTCCTGGTTGGCCCACGTCCCTGCTTGGTCAGGGCCAGCGACAAGGTGGCGGTTCTGGAGGATACTGGGCGTGGGGCGGGGCATGTTGCTTCAGGTGTCCGCCTCCCCACCTCTGCACCTGCACTGCTGCGTTTGTGTGTGTGTGTGTGTGTGTGTGTATGAGAGAGAGAGAGAGAGAGACTGTCATGCATGGATGTTCTGCAGGGTATGCCCGAAGGTGAGTCAGGCTGCCTGTGCTCCTGAGTGGCAGGAGTGTCTGTGTGTGGCAGGGTGGGCCCTGAGAAGACACGCAGTGCCTGGGATGCACCTGCTTCTGGGTATACCTGTGGGAGCCGGGCCGGCGGCAGCCATCAGCTCTTCCCACTTGTAGTCTGTACTCTTTCAAAGTAGAGGGAAACACTCGTTCCACTTCGGGGGGAGCCTATCATACAGCCTTCCTGGGCTCAGCCCCAGAAGTGGCAGGGCGGGTGGTTCCTGCCAGGCCCTGGCCCAGGTCCCCCTTCCCGTCAGTCCCCTCTACTCCTTACCTCCTCCTGAGGCAAGTCTGTTAGCTAGATAAGGCATAAGCTGAGCTGAACCAGGAGGAGCTCCCCCAGCCCCACCACATCTGGACTTTGGGCATCTCCTTTCCCCTCAACGGGCCTTAGTTCCTCCCCACCCCCGGCATAAGCAGGTGTTCCCTTTGCACTCACATGTCTGTAGTCTGCTACATTTTTTTCAATTTCAGATCTTCCTCTCATATCCTTTACCCTTCTTTCGGGCTCCCCACAGCGTGTGAAGTGAATTAGAGCTTAATAAAGGGCTTCTGGAGGTGTGTTGCTTCTCCTCCCACCCCAGGCCAGTGCCTACCCTGCCCATCCTACTTCAGGGCTGTGTCTGTGCTTTTGCAAGGGGAAGTGACCCTTGCAAGGGAGCTAACGTCCCAGAATGGGAGTGCCCGGTCCTCATCACCCCCACAGCTAATTAGCTGTGGCTTGAGGTGGTGGCTTTGGGGGATGTGGGTGGAGCTGGCAGCTTGTCGGGTTTTAATCTCCAAACAGTGAAGTGTCTGATCTTGGGACCTGGGAGAGGAGCAACTGGGCACTGCTGGGAACGTTAGTATGTGTTCGTGTGTGCGCATGCGCGTGCCTGTGTTTAGGGCTTCGGGATGGGAGGGATTCACACAATGATCTGGATGATGATCTGGAACTCCTTCTTAGACCTGGGCCTGAAGTGGGTCAAGGTCCTGCCTTGTGCCATCATTTGGGGTTGGACCAGCCAAGGCGGGAGTCCCTGAGGGTCCTGCCAGTTAGAGGTCTTTCCAGTCTATAACCTGGCAGCCTTGTCCTAATTATCTGATCTCACACCCACCTCATCCTCTTTGAAGAGAGGGGAGTCCTGCTTGGTTACGGAGGGCTGTGGGGCCCGGGCCTGGTGGCTTGGGGACAATGGAGTGGTTTGAGGTGACTGTCATGAAGGGCTGGTGCTACAGACTGTTGGAAGCTGATGCCCTGATCCTCCTTCACAGATGATCTCCATGTATTGCCATCTGAAATAGCCCTCCTGTTTCTCTCTCAGAGGAGGCGGCAAGAGAGAATTCCAGGGGAAGGCCTCTCCTGCTTTCTGATGATGCCCAGAGGCCCGGAGAGCCTTTCATCTAGTTGTTGGGCCCACATCGAATGCACTTCTACCAAAAGAACTATTTGTTGAAATTAACTGGGAATCCTGGGTTTTATTTTCTAAACCTGGCAGACATGGAAGGCCACCTGGTCCACTGAAAATAGGCGAATGAGGGTGATGTGTTTTGCCCCCCAGTGTCGCCAGGTGTGCTCCTAAACTTTTTCATCTATAAACGGTACCCTGATGACAAGGTGGGAGGGTGAGGAAGACCATGGGTTTTAAGACTTGGGTCTGACCACCTCCCAGGCTCCCCTTGTGCTCCTGGTATATCCCATAGGCTCTGGGAAGGCCAGGGCTGAAGAGGTTTTTAGAGGTCACACAGCTCCCCAAATCTGGCTGATCCTCTTCCTGGAAGAGGATTGATTCCCCAAGCTGGGGGCAGGGGGGTGCGCATAGGCACCTGTGTGGTTGACAAGCTATGAGGTGACTCTGAGGCTCATCCGGGACAGGGAAGGGCAGATTCCGGCCATTCACTGTCCCCACTGCACTGAGGAAGACACGGAGGCAAGGCCACATCATGAGCTATGGCTGAGCAAGCTCTCCTGGAATCACAAGACCTTGTTCTTGCTGTCTCATGCCCAGCCCGAACCACAGGGAGAAGCGGCGTGCAGAAGAGAGCATGGAGGCCCTGGTTATTTTAACGGGAATTCTTTGTGTCATCTCAGGCCCTTCTGCTGGCATGAGGACCAGATGGAGTCATTTGTGGCATGGAGAGACACGGCATCTGTGAGGCCAGGGCCGTGCAAAGAGCTCAGAACCTTCGTCTCACCATTACCCCACCTCAGCCTGGATCTGCTGCTCATGTGAGCCTTGCATGCCCAGCTCCCATCACCAGATCTGGTTCGTATCATTGCCCCCTTCCTTTCTACTAGGCTCTTCCTCATCTTTATTTTTTTTTGTTTTGTTTTTTTTTTTGTTTTGTTTTT
>NW_027551561.1:9024216-9115735 GCF_008692635.1 Crocuta crocuta | reverse complement strand
GGGAGGAGAGTGACGGTGCTCCAGTCCCTTCTTGAACCAAGAGCTGCACCTCGCTCTTTTGAGGGTGTAAACTCCCCGTACCGGGGGCGCAGCCGAAGTTGGTTGCACTCTTCAACCCAGGCCAGTTCCAATCTCCAAATCCCAGTCCGCGCGCCCCGCTGAAGTTGCCTTAGACCATCTTCCTCATCTTTAAATATTGCTGGACACAATATGTCAGAACTCAGCCATGCATCCCCAATACCCAGGGCATGTAGTAGGTGCTCGATAAGTAGTGGCTGAACAGATGGGTGAATGGATAAAAGTTAGAGTCCGGAGACCTGGATTCTTACTTGAGCTTGACCACTAACTGGCTGTGTGTCTCAGGAGAAATCATTTCACCTCTCTGGGCCCCCAAAGCTGTTAACAGAAGTGACTTATTTTCTTATTAATGTGGTCTCTGTGGCCCTAAGTCATCAGGATGTCTTCTTCCTTGAGCTTAACTGTGCATAACCACAGGAGAACTCGTGGTCACATCCTGTGTGTACCTTGTCTTCCCCAAAAGGCGGGGTCCAGAGACTCTGCCACCTGTCCCAAGTGGCCTCCTGTCCTCTGAAATCCCCTGTCTGAACCTCCAGTTCTGCCTTCTCTCCTGAGGCAGCCTAAGGCCCAGCCACCTGTTACCTGAAACTCAACACGATGGAATCCAAATTGGGCATTCTCTGGCAAACAGACACATGAAACGATGCTCAGCATCCCTCCTCACGAGGGAAATACAAATCAAAACCACACTTAGATACCACCTCACACCAGCCAGAGTAGCTAAAATGAGCAAATCAGAGGACTCTAGATGCTGGTGAGGATGTGGAGAAACGGGCACCCTCTTACACCGTTGGTGGGAATGTAAACTGGTACAGCCCCTCTGGAAAATAGTGTGGAGGTTCCTCAAAAAATTAACAATAGAACTCCCCTAGGACCCAGCAATAGCACTGCTAGGAATTTACCCAAGGGATACAGGAGTGTTGATGCATAGGAGCCCATGTACCCCAATGTTCATAGCAGCACTCTCAACAATAGCCAAAACATGGAAAGAGCCTAAGTGTCCATCAACGGACGAATGGATCAAGAAGATGTGGTTTATCTATATGATGGAATACTACATGGCAATGAGAAAGAATGAAATCTGGCCATGTGTAGCAACATGGATGGACCTTGAGGGTGTTATGCTGAGCGAAATAAGTCAGGCAGAGAAGGATAAATATCATATGTTTGCACATATAGGAGGATTAGGAGGAACTTAACGGAGGACCATGGGGGAGAAGAAGGGGGGAAATGGTGGGGGAAAGGGAGAGAGGCAAACCATGAGAGACTCTTGAATGCTGAGAACAAACTGAGGACTGATGGGTACGGGGGGGGGAGAGGGGAGATGGGCATGGAGAAGGGCACTTGTGAGGATGAGCACTGGGTGTTATATGGAAACCAACTTGACAATAAACTATCTGTAAAAACAAAAACAAAAACAAAAACACCCAAAAAAACAAATTGGGCATCTTCTCCAGACCTGCTTTCTACCTCTCTGTGCTCCTTCTCCAGGAACTGTGCCCCCAACACCCAGTTGCCCCATTGGAAACCGGGGATCAGATTTCCTCTCAGGCTCCACCACACACAGCCACCAAGTCCTGCTGACTTAACCTCTCATCTCCTCTCCAGCCCCATGTGGCTCTGCCCCCTCATGCAGACACCTTGGCCGTGGCCTCGGGTCTCCAGTGCTGACCCCTGTAAACATGCTTCTGAAATGCATACCTGCTCCCCAAACTCCCTCATCTTTAGTCCTTCAGCAGCTCCCTGTGCTCCTCAGGGTCAAGGCCAAATCCTCTCAAGGTGTCTTATGCCCGCCCACCTGATGTATCTGGCCCCTCCCACCTCACCAGCCTCAGCTTTCAACTCCCCCACTCCTTCCCTTTAGATGCCTGATGCCACTGATTTTTTTTTTAAGTTTTATAAATTTATTTTGAGAGAGAGAGAGAGAGAGCATGCACGTGCACAAGGGGGGCGGGCAGAGAGAGAATCCCAAGCAGGCTCCCCACTGTCACACAGAGCCCAATGCAGGGCTCCAATCCACGAGCTGTGAGATTACAACCCAAGCTGAAATAAGAGTCAGATGCTCAGCTGAAAGAGCCACTTAGGCACCCCAAAATGCCTGATACCACTGTTCTGAATGAACTGCCTGCAGGCTCCTGAATTTGCTGCCCACTGGACCTTTGTATGTGCTCTTCCCTACTTCTTTACCTGGCTACCTTCAATTCAAACTTCAGATGTCTGGCTTCTGGAAGCTTTCCCCTACTAAAGCATCCCCCACCCCCACCATGGCTCAACTAAGTGTTACTTCTATACAATTCTACAACACCATGCTTTTATCATGTTCTTACCACATCTTACCTTATCAACCCTCACTACAACGTGTTGCCAGGTCCCATGGACCTTCCCCAACAGACTGTGGGCTCCTTGAAGGGACCGTGCCTAATTCATCTTTGTGTCCGAAGTAAGTAGCCCTGTGCCAGACACCAGACAGGTGGAGGCAGTCAGTGCACAGTGGTTAAGAACCCCAGCTTTGGCCCAGCACCATCCAACATAGTAGCCGCTTGCTGCAGGTTGCCATCAAGGACCACAGTGTTGAGTCCACACTGGGAACTGCAGTGCGTATACAATGTAATCCAGATGCTGAAAGCTCAGTATGAAAACAAGGATGTAAAATATCTCATTAAGACTTTTTAAAATATGGATTATATGGGGAAAGGATAGTATTTTGGATATTATGGGTTACATAAAATATCTTATCAAAATTAATGCCACCAACTTATTTTTACTTTTTAGAACGGGGTTCTCAGAAAATTAATTACACACACGGGGGCGCCTGGGTGGCTCAGTTGGCTGAGCAGCCGACTCTTGATCTCGGCTCAGGTCATGATCTCACGGCTTGTGAGTCTGAGCCATGAGCTGGGCTCTGCGCTGACTGCACGGAACCTGCCTGGGATTCCCTCTCCCTCTCTCTCTGCTTGTCTACAACCCATTCTTTCTCTTTCTCAAAATAAATAAAACTTGAAAAATTTAAATTACATACACAGCTCATATGATACTTCCATTGGACAGCACTGACCCGAGTTACAGCCCCCTGGGGTTCAAATACTCCATTACTCATGGGTCAGATGGCCTTGGGCAAGATGCTTAGCTGATCTGTGCCTCAGTTTTCTCATCTGTACAGTGAGAATAGTATTGAGGATAGTATTTGAATCCTCTGCACAGGGTCGTTATTAGTATTAAATGAGTTAACTTGTGCTCTGCAGATAGGAAGCCCAATACAAATATTAACCGCCACCATTCTGATTACTTACTCAGTTAATATTTGTCGAATAAAGCATTGAATTCTTGAATCCTGACCTCCTTGCCTTCACCCCATCCCTGCAGCTACCACTTATCTGTCATTCAACATTTATTCGGCAAATATTTATCGAGAAACTACAACGAGTCAGGCATTGTGATCGACACTGCAGGCAAAGAGGAACACTTAATCGATCAATTAATTAATTCATTGAATCTTCGTGTAGCATATCTTTTGTGCCAGGTGCTGGCTGGGCTCTTGGATACACAGAGGCTGAATGATGCCCTCTGGGATTCTCAGGCACACAGAGGAGACAGATCTTAACAAGGTCAAGGCTGGCACTGTGGGCTCTGTGCTGGGACAGCGAGACAGAGGGTGGTGGAGACCAAAAGAATGGGTCAAGCCCAGCCTGGGAGAGGAGAGCGTCAGAAATGCTTCCTGGAGGGGGCGACGGATGCATGAGCAGGGGTCCGGCCGGCGGAGGGAGGCCGCGCTCGGGAGAGGAGAGACATTTCTTCCATCATCCATCAGATGCCGAGCAGAGAGAAGCAGGGTCACACAACTTAACCTGAACGGCACAACCACATCAATACCAGTCAAGGCGGCTGTTTGTTCCTAAGTGGACAAGCCAGCTGGTTGATTGAATTTTTCACTCATCATTAGGATGTTGAACAGAATCTAGAAAACACAGCCCTGCAGCCAGGAGCCCCGGCATCCTTGGGCTTAGGCTCGGGTCCCCAGACGGCAGTATCCCTCCAGCTCCCCCAAACCCTAGAGCCAGCCTCCTCCGCCACCGCTTAGTGCACAGCTGGTAAGTTAAAAGCAGTTTAGCGATAATTCCACCTCCGCTCAGAAGACTTCCAGCGACGGTTAATGAATTTAAATACTGGGGATTTTCTCTGATGCCTCATTGCATATGCTCCTCACATTAAGATGCTAATGAGGGATCTGTTGGACAGAGGCACTCGCTCAAGCCAGACCAGGGATGGGGTGGCCCGGGCGAGGCTGCTGGCTGGTCAGGCGTTTTCTCATTCCTTACTGGCGCTTAATCAGTGAACTCGCCAAAAAGGTTAACTGGTCTGGGCCTCCGTTGGGGAATTGAGATTCCATCAGCTGGCCTGCGCTGGCTCACAGAGGACTTCTCTTCAAGCCAGAAGGCTGCTGGGCACAGGCCTTATTAAGCAAATAGGGGGAGTTGCTGTAAGACCCGAAGGCCTGGGACTCCCATCAGAGAGGCTGTGCCTTCCTCAGGGACAGAGCTGGCCTGTGAGGCAGGCTTGGACTACAAGTCCGTGTTCTTGGGTGACTCCCATCTTGAAAGGAAGCACAGATTTTCATCTGTTCCATCTCTTGGGATGTGAGGCAGGGGAGGAGGGCAGGGGAGTGCACAAGAGGTGTTTATCCTGGCTCTGAGTGGCAGAAGGGCCTGGAGGCTGGGGGATGGCCAGATGACACTTGGCGCTGCCCTTGAAGATAGAGCAAGGGGACGTTGGCCCACAATCCCACTGGGATGGGGGAAGAAACCTGGGTTTCCCTGGTCTCTCCCCTTTCTGACAGAAGCCAAACAGAGGAGAAGGAGAGAGGCAAGAGACAAAGGATGTAGACTAGAAGAGAGGTTAAGAGTACTGGTTTCTGGTGCCAGGCAGCCTGGCTTGACTCCTGTCCTGCTTCTACCACTTATGAGCTATGTAGCTGTGGGCAATAAGTGACTGAAGCTCCCTGTGCCTCAGTTTTCCCATTCACGAAATGGGGATAATAATAGCACCTGGCTCATGTATAAAGATGATATGATTGGTTTCATTTACCAATTATACTTCAATAAAGCTGAAAGAAATGTTAAAAAAAAAAAGATAAAATGAGTGAATGTCCGTTCATTGTCCAGCGTGCTGGAAGCACTTACTCGGTACCTTAGGATTACTTCTATTAGTGGCTGAAGTCGGCCCTGATCAATTTTGGGGTTCTGCTTCCTAGAGAAGAGGCTGGGGTCGGTGCAGAGAAGCAGGGGTCCTGCCTGGAGGTCTGGAAGGGGGCTGTGAGGCACGCAGCCGCGGCTGTCAGGTTCCCCAGAAGCCTCTTCCCTTGGCTTCCTGCAAATCCACTGACAATTTTGTATGTTTGTTTAAGGATTAAATTAATAAGCTGCTCCTTCTTGGCTCCCACCGCTGTACAGACCAGTACTTCTGTGCTCTGGGAAATGCCTTGTGAGGCAGTGTCTGGAAGAAGTAATGCCACTTTTAGGCTTACCTCCTCCTCAAGGGGGGCCCCAGGATTGACCCTGCTCCCTCCTCGGACATATGTGCTACTGTTTTCAGCACTGACATGTGCAGGTGTGACAGAGGGCAGGGGACTCTCGCACCGTGTGAGGCTTTGTGAGTCCGTCTTACATGTTTGTCTTTCCCTCTCAGATGAGGTTCTTGACCTCAGAACTCTGTCTCCCCCGTCAGATTGGGAGCTTTTCCAGGGTAGGGTCTGTGTCTCCTCCATCAGACTGCGCTGCCCAGACCTCAGCCTCCCACACCTCCCAACAAGGGAAGTTTAGGGCCCAGGACCCCTGCCAAGTTCTGGAACTGAGTTCTTCTGAAAGAAGGGGGCAGGGGAAGGGGGGCTGGCAGGGCTCCTAGACCACTCTGTTCCGGACATTCCCTTCCATGGCACAATCTCCATTAAATACCAAAGGTGGGAAGGGTCTTGGGGGTTGAGTGTGGGAGTGTTCTATGCATGCCACTTTTCTCCACGTTTAGGGCTGGCCGAGCCCAGAGGGATGTGGTGGTGTGGAATTGCCAGTAGGATGGCCCCCGTGTGCCACCCCCAGCCCTCAGAATGAGGCTATGCTCAGGAAGCAGTGATGGGATGGCCTCAGCGGTCCACGAGCTGGGGGCCTCCCAGCCGGCTGCAGCTCTGTTCCCCCAGCACCGTTCCCTCTCCACTGTCTCCGCCTCTGCTCCTTCTACCTCTTGCTACCATGTGAACTTCCTGCAGAGTAATTGGAGCTGGAGAAAGGGCTGCATTCATGCAGCCACTGTGCTCTGAGCCTTTGATTAAGGGTCAGCGGGTTAACTTGTTGCCATTCAACATGCGGGGTGGGGCTGGGGGCCTCCTGACCCCTCTCCTCTCCCAGCCAGTAGCTCCATCAGGAGAGCCGCAAATGAGATGAGGACATCTTGAGGCTCTGGGAGGGCCAGCAGGGACAGAAAGTGCGGCCCAGAGCCCCTCTATTAGTTACCAAGAGGGCCCCTCAGCCAGGGCAGCCCAGCCGCTCCCAGTGAACCTCATGCTCCTAGAGACTGCACAGGAACCAAACCTGGTCTTTCTATAGAGGTTCTGCTGGTGAGCCTTCAGGCTGAACTTGCATGCTTACAGGGATGGGGAACTCACTATCTACTTGTATGGCCCATTCATTTCAGAGGGGGACATTCTGTCTGTTAGAAAGTTCTTTCTTCAAACTGAGGACTGATGGGTATGGGGGGGGAGGAGAAGGGGGTGATGGGCATGGAGGAGGGCGCTTGTGGGGATGAGCACTGGGTGTTATATGGAAACCAACTTGACAATAAACTATTTAAAAATAAAAAAAGAAAGTTCTTTCTTATCCAAAACTGAAACCTGTCTCCTGATAACATCCATTCTCCGGCCTGGTTCTGGCCTGTAGAGACGAGTAGAATAAGACATGTCCCTTTTCTGTGACTGGCCTTCAAGTTCTTCCTCCCTTCTGGAGAGCTTTCTTCACTTCTCTACCGTGTAGACACTTATGTCCCTCACTCTCTCCTGGACACTTCCTTGGGCTTTGGAGTCAAAGGACTTGGTCCCTGCTCTGCCACATAGCGACTTTGTGCTCTTGAGTATAGCATTTTATACCAAGATGCTCAGCTTTCGGATCCATAAAACGGGGATAGTTGGGATGAAGATGGGTAGGAAGCATCTAGCAGATTCTGATGCAAAGTAGGTCTTCCAGACTTGATGGTCTCTTCCTCTCTCTTATGCAGGAAGCATCCCCTCCCCACCCCCTGGCCTCACTCAGAATTCCAGCCTCACTGGGACGTCATCGCACCGTTATCCTGCGTCTGTCCGCGCCTGGCTCCCCTCCGTCTCTTCTCTACCATCCACGGGCTGAGGGACACCCTGTGCTGTGGTCTGAAAGCGGCCTGTGGGGTTAAGAGAAGTTCTTGCTGACCCCGAACTCCCTCCGGTGGCTGCAGCTGGGTGTCTATTTTCTCGGGGTGAGGCCCCTCGGGAAGAGTTCTCTGAGGCTGCTTCCTCCTCCTCCACCTTCTCCTTCTGCCCTGAGGAGTCCGGGCCACGCTGGGTTCGGCGGGTGCAGGGGCATGACGCTGCGGTAGCTTCAGGACTTCCTGTTTCCAGGGGATGTTTTAATTACCCCTGGAGACAAGTCTGAATTATAGACCCCCACGGGCATGCAACGCACACTGTTTATGCTGCGCATTAAGTAACTGTATCTTTGGTGCCTTATGCAGTGTTGGGGGGTGGAATACAAGTGTGGCAGTGGAACTAGAGATCTAAGAAGGGCTCGCCTGCCTCCCGGACTGCGTGTCCGCCAGCTACTTGCCCAGGTTGGCACCAGAGGCTGGGCTGGGGAGTGGGGGGCTGTTTCCAAGGTGCTTCTCACCATTTTCTGTCTTCCACTCTGTCATGCTGGCAGGGCTTTGTGTATTCATGTTGTTGCTTGGTTTGGCCAATGCCTTAGTTTGAGGCTCTCACCCCTCGGAAGACTGTTTAATGCACTCACGTCCCTCCCATCCCTATATACACACCCTGTTACCACAGCTCCCATCCATAGAGGGGTCTGTTCCCCCACCCCCTGGGAGGCTTGTGACTTGTGTTGTGCTACAGAAAATAGCAGTGCTATGTGAGCTTTGGGGCCCAGGCCTCAAGAGGCTTGTGGCTTTCTTCTTTGCCACCACCGAGGACTGTCCGGAGGTCTCATGCAAGGAAGCCAGTCTAACTATTGCAGAATGAGGAAACAGGAGGAAGAGAATGGAGTGTCCCTGGCCGACAGCCAGCACCACCTGCCTGATACGTGGGTAAGGTCAGCTTCGACCTNGGTGTCTATTTTCTCGGGGTGAGGCCCCTCGGGAAGAGTTCTCTGAGGCTGCTTCCTCCTCCTCCACCTTCTCCTTCTGCCCTGAGGAGTCCGGGCCACGCTGGGTTCGGCGGGTGCAGGGGCATGACGCTGCGGTAGCTTCAGGACTTCCTGTTTCCAGGGGATGTTTTAATTATCCCTGGAGACAAGTCTGAATTATAGACCCCCACGGGCATGCAACGCACACTGTTTATGCTGCGCATTAAATAACTGTATCTTTGGTGCCTTATGCAGTGTTGGGGGGTGGAATACAAGTGTGGCAGTGGAACTAGAGATCTAAGAAGGGCTCGCCTGCCTCCCGGACTGCGTGTCCGCCAGCTACTTGCCCAGGTTGGCACCAGAGGCTGGGCTGGGGAGTGGGGGGCTGTTTCCAAGGTGCTTCTCACCATTTTCTGTCTTCCACTCTGTCATGCTGGCAGGGCTTTGTGTATTCATGTTGTTGCTTGGTTTGGCCAATGCCTTAGTTTGAGGCTCTCACCCCTCGGAAGACTGTTTAATGCACTCACGTCCCTCCCATCCCTATATACACACCCTGTTACCACAGCTCCCATCCATAGAGGGGTCTGTTCCCCCACCCCCTGGGAGGCTTGTGACTTGTGTTGTGCTACAGAAAATAGCAGTGCTATGTGAGCTTTGGGGCCCAGGCCTCAAGAGGCTTGTGGCTTTCTTCTTTGCCACCACCGAGGACTGTCCGGAGGTCTCATGCAAGGAAGCCAGTCTAACTATTGCAGAATGAGGAAACAGGAGGAAGAGAATGGAGTGTCCCTGGCCGACAGCCAGCACCACCTGCCTGATACGTGGGTAAGGTCAGCTTCGACCTCCCAGCATAAGTAGGACCTCTGACTGAATGTAGCCACATGAGCAAGACTCCTTAAAGGACCTTGGAGGACCTGCACCCCCACCCCCCACCCAGAATCAGGGAAAATAAGAAATCATTGCAATTTCAAGCCATCTCGGTGTGGTGTGCTCAGTAGCAGGAGTACATGAACCAGAGCCTGGGTGCAAGTCTGAGGAATGGGGAGGAGAGACAAGGGAGGGGGAGCCAGGCAGAGTGTGTTGATGCAAGGTTCTCAGGGAGCAGCCGGGGCTCAGTCTCCTGGGGGCCCTCAGACACCGTGTCCAATGTGTCTTAGATTGATGGGTTCCACAGAGGGGGAGGGAGTTGGGGAGCTCATTCCCACCAGTGGTAGGCTGACTCGGGACTAACTGCCTCACATGTTTGGCCAGCCCACTCCCGGGACCTGAGGAGGCCCATGGGCTAAGGCTTAGGAAGCTGCTAGCGTCCGGTCTGTCTGTTGGCACCCATTGGGGTTGGGTAGGGTGTGTGGCACAGATGTGGTCAGCGTTTACTGAGCATCCCTCTTTTGCCCAGCTTCTTCTAGGTTCTGGGAAGAACAGGTTCATCTGCCCTTTGGTGACTCATAGTCAGGACACACTAGACCAGAAATTCTGCATCAGGACAGTGCCAGCCTTTAGGGAGAGTTTTGGGAACAAGTGGGGACATTTTCTTTAAAAAAATTTTTTTTTAGTGTTTGTTTTTTTTGAGAGAGACNACCCATTGGGGTTGGGTAGGGTGTGTGGCACAGATGTGGTCAGCGTTTACTGAGCATCCCTCTTTTGCCCAGCTTCTTCTAGGTTCTGGGAAGAACAGGTTCATCTGCCCTTTGGTGACTCATAGTCAGGACACACTAGACCAGAAATTCTGCATCAGGACAGTGCCAGCCTTTAGGGAGAGTTTTGGGAACAAGTGGGGACATTTTCTTTAAAAAAAATTTTTTTTAGTGTTTGTTTATTTTTGAGAGAGACAGAGAGAGAGAGAGAGAGAGAGAGAGCTCAAGGGAGGGAGGGGCAGAAAGAGAGGGAGACACAGAATCCCAAGCAAGCTCATGGACTGTAAGATCATGACCTGAGCTGAAGTTAGACGCTTAACCGACTAAGCCTCTCAGGCGCCCCAAATGGACACATTTTCGATGGTTGTAGTTACTATAGGAAATGCTACTGGCATCTCCTGGGAAGGGTGAGGGATGCTCAAAGTCTTGCAGTAACAAAATAGTCCTGCACAACGAAGGATCCCCTCGCCTCCTGCATGACTTTCTAATAACCCGGTTGACATTCATGGAGGTGCAAAAAACCCACTTGTGATTATTTGAGCCTGGAACCTAACTTGTATAAACACAAAGCATTTGTGTCATGGATTTAATATACACTGAATTTTCCAGGAATATGACAACTGTGTAAATTGAAGGAAGATTGCACTGTGTTCTGTTGGAAATGTTACCAAGAGTTATTCATCATGTTTGGAAAATCACATTTCCAACAGTAACCCTTTTTGTGGTGTTTGAGTTCCAGACATGACCCCCGAGTGTCAGGCTGTATTTGAGACTGAGGCCCTCACGGTGATCCAGCATGCTGGTCCAAGGCTCCGACTTCTCCACTGTGTCTTCCAGAGTAGTCAGACCTGAGCATTTACATATTGAAATACATATTTTATTATAAATGATCTTCATTTTACTTTTCTTTTATATTACAGTCAGGACATTATATTGAATTATTTTCAAATGATGTGTCTAGGTAGGTTATACTATCCATGAATTTCATTTCAGGGTTGTAAAGGAGCCATTACAAACTATTTGTTATGAAAGTAGGGGGCCAAGAACTAAACTAGCATTTCAAGCCAGCAGCACTACTGTGGGGGGTGCACATGAGGCTTTGGGGATCTGAAATATGGTGGGGGACACTGGAGAGGTCAAGGATCAATCAGGGAGGACCTCACAGGGGAGGCAACATGTCAGCCGGTCCACAGAATGAATCCACAGAGCTCCTGTTATCCAGAATATCCAGAATGGATCTGAAGAATGGACAGGCAGGGAGTCCATGGGCACCTGGTAAATGTTGGTGCATGAATGGAAGTTTATGCTATTTCACAAATGAGCAAACTGTAGACTGAAGCTCTGAGAGGTTATATGACTCAACGAAGATCATATAGCCCCGAAGTTACCAAGCTTATCACATATTTCCTCAGCAAACAGTTTGGGGCTGCCTACTACATACTGAGTACCTATAGGCACTGCTGGTCAACACATACTTACTGAACGTCTACAAGGTCAATACGGTGGATCACAGAGAATAAGACCTTGTGTGGAGGACACGGAAAAGAAACGTATCAACCAGGATTTATCAGCCTTGGCACTACTGACATTTTGGACTAGATCATTCGTTGTTGTGGATTGTAGGGTGTTTAGGAGGGAAGTGGGAAGAGAGTTTCCTCCATTATCACTGTCATTGTCGTCATCATTATCATCATCATCACTTCTGATTATGTAACACTTCCATGTGCCAGGCCCTGCTCTTTATGCCTACTGACTCACATAATCCTCTCAACCACCTTAGGAGATAGGTGTGGTCATTGTCTCCATTTTGCAGATGGGGAAACTGAGACACAGAAGAAGAAGCAAGGGCAAAGATCTTGAACTTGGCATGTTTTAGGGGCCAAACGAAGGTCGGTGTGGCTGGAGTATAGTAAACACGTGAGAGAGTGACGGGAGCTGTGCTGGGGGCGAGGAGGCCAGGTCATGCAGGTCTGGTGGGCCAGGTGGACTGGATGTGGTGGTGGGCTGCTCTCCTCCACCGGCGGTCCGCTCGGAGAGCTGCCTGGTCCATCTAGGATGACACGTCATGTCTCTGGGAAGATAGCCCACAACCATGAGAGGTCTAGGCAGGAGGATAAGGCTGGGCCACCTTGCCTGGGGCAACTCAGAAGCGCCATCCTGCCTCAGAGCTCCTGTGGCAGTGGCACAGCTGTATCAAGGTTCAGCATTCTCCCCCATCTGTCGTGTTTCCACCTCTTTCCCCACAGCATGATCCTGAGAGTAGTTCCTGGGAAATTCCCTGCATGCTGTTTTCCATCTTGGGGTCTTTCCAGGAGAGCCTCATCTGCCACATCACGGTCAGGCATCGAAGTTTTACTCCTGTCTCAACAGGAAGCCATTGGGGTGTTTAAGCAGGGGGGCACGGGGGGACCTGATTGAATGTTTGGGAGGCCAGGGTAGGGGGGACAGATGTAATAGTGCAGGTGAGAGGGCAGCAGCAGAGGTGGGTGATAAATGGTCAGTGTGGGGATGTGTTTAGGCTGGAAAGCCAGGAGGACTCACTGTCTGGTGTGACAGAAGGAAATATCCAAGGATAGCTCTTTGGGTATCTGAGCCACTGCTGGATGGAGGTCGTGCTTCCTGAGACACAAAAGGCTTGTAGGGAGAAGGAGGAATGGATTTGAAGGGGAAATCGGAGGTTCTTTTTGGACAGATTGAGTCTGAGATGCCTTAGATTTTCAAGGGAAGATGTTGAATGATCAGTTGGATAAGTGGGTCTGTAGGCTAAAGGGATGGTCAGAGCAGGCGCTAGCGCATTTAAAGGTGGTCAGCACATAGATGATGTATAAAGTGGTGCAAATAGATGGAATCCCCTGGGGAGAAAGGGTTCATGCGAAGCATAAGGGGGCTGGGGCACCCCCAGAGTTAGGGCCCAGGCAGAGGGGAAGACAGGAACAGACAGGGACAAGGAGTGGCCCTGAAAGAAAAAGCAAGGAAAGCAGTAGTTTCGAAGGGAGGGAGTGGTCAGCCATGAGGTTGGGAACAGGAGGGCAACAATTTACTAAGTGTAGGGCATTTAGTAAAGGACATTGGTCTTGACTGCAACTGTTTCAGTGGAGAGGTGGTAATGAAACCTGATTGGAGGTCATGAAAGAATGGGGGGTGAGGAGGTGGGGAAGTGAATGTGTACATCTCTCTGGAAGAGCTCTTCTGTGAAGGCAAGTGAGAGAAATAGGGACAGAGCAGGGAGCAGTATGGGGTTCCTGGTGGCATTTTACCTATGTATGTATGTATGTATGTATGTATCTGTCTATTATCTATCTATCTATTATTTTAAAGTTTGTTTGTTTGTTTATGCCATCTCTACACCCAATGTGGGGCTTGAACTCACCACCCCAAGATCAAAAGTTGTGTGCTCCATCGACTGAGCCAGCTGGGCTCCCCCCGGTGCCATTTTTAAGACACACTGCATTAAGGCATGTTTGTGTGGTGGTGGAGTGTCCAGCCGAGCAGGGAATGATGACAGTGATGACTGGACAGGAGATACAGGGGACAATGGTAGGAATGACGCTCTAGAGTTGGCAGGAGGAGTACAGGGAGCCCGGTGGGGGAGGCTGGTGGCCGATGAGGCAGAGGCCTCCTATTTGATGACAGAGAGGAGGACCCAGTCAGTGGGCTGAGCCGCAGGTGAGAACAAGGGAATCAGAGTAGGGAAGATAGGCAGACTTTGTATTTCTGAGTCTATTTTTCTGTTATAAAACAGGAGACAGGTCATTGGGTGAGAGAAGAGGGGTGAGAGCAATGTGTTAGAGATTTGAAGAGAGATGTGGGAAATGGTTGTCTCAGGTGGTGGGAAAGTGAATTTTTCAGGGATCCATAGAGGGTGTATGTGGTGGTTTTGAGTGCCCATCGGCATGAAGTAGGTCCAGCCATCAGGGTTGCCTGATTTTCCTTAGTGGTTTTCAGTTGTTGGGAGTTGGGGCAAAGCAGGTGGACGGCTGGGTCTGGCCACACTCAAGGTCTCACCAGGTAATGTGGTGAAGGCAGAGAAGGACAAGGATGTCGAAGGTACTGGAGTGCAGACTGGGGAGAAAGTGGAAGTAACCTCACAGAGGTCAGTGCACTGCCAGGATGGGGTGCTGGGGTAGGTGAAACGGAAGGATGGGAGGCGATGGCCACAGGGTTCTCAGAGATGTTTACAATCCAGATCTTAGGGAAGGCACAGGTCCGATGATGTCAGGTTCAAAGGATCGTATGAAGGAATGGGGGAAAAGGTCACTGGCATTAAGGAGATCGAAGAGCTGACAGGTGTATTGACTGGACCCTCTTTGTGGACACTCAATCATGACAGGGGTGCTGATGGAGGGCGAGGTGGTGAGGGGAGCTGTTCAACTCACCAGTGCACCATGTCTCTCCATGACTGCAGCCGGGGAGGGGTTGAGGTGGGGGCAGGCAAGAGATGTCCACAGCTGTGCCCTTCCAAGAAGTTAAAGGAAGAAGCCAGGGATGCTGCAGGAAGGTGACATGTAGAAGCAAGGGGGTGTATGTAGTATGAGAGAAGAGATGTCACTTGAAAGAGCTGTAGGAGAATGCTGTTTTCAGAGAACTGGTCTTTGAGCAAGAAGGCCCAGAGAAGCTTCAGAGCAGAGGTGGGGGATTGGTGCATTGGCTAATGACGAGAGGGAATCCAGAGGGCTTGGCGGGAGGGCCTGGAGTCTGGGAAGGGGTGGGCAATAGGGTCCGACTAGACCATGGGCAGGACAACATTGGAATCAACCCTGGGCCAGGCTGGATGGCAGAGCGCATCAGCAGGGAGCTGATGGGTGGGGCTGGAAGGGGGTTAAGACCTACACTAGGGTCTTTCCTCAAGGATGGCAGAAGCCCCCCTAGGAGCCTCCCTGTTAAGCTGAGGCCAGGTGGCTTGTGTGGGGGGGGGTTCCTTGGAGAGTGGTGGCAGCTGGGAGCCACATTCCCTTCACCTTCTTGCTCTAACCCAAACCAGGTTTTCTAGGGAACGCTGATGCCCCTGTAGCCCTTTTAAGGGGAGGTGGTCTTTTCTTTAGCCCACACTGTATCTCTTGGCCAGGGGGTGGGATCCATTTTCCTCCTTGTGTGAAGGCTTCCAGCTCCCATGAACCCTCCTCCAGGGAGAAGGGACTGATGTCCCAGGTACTCAGCAGCTAAAAGCTGGTTTTCCCCTGCAAGTGGCCTGCATGTCCAGTGTGAATCACCAAGAGAGGAAGTGGCGAGGCTGGAAGTTTGTTCAGGGGCAGGGGACTGAATTTGACCTAAGCAAGCAGGTGGGTCTTCTTGGAGAGCTGAGGGTGTGGAGTCTGCAGGTGTGTGTAGGGGGGTGCGGACAGGTGGGCAGTGCACTGCACTCTTGGTGATCAGAATGGGGAGGAGCAGGGACCCTAAGAGGTGACCCCGATGCCAGTCCCTTGGTTCACTCACTGACGTGCAGGCAGTGGGGAGTCTCAGGAGCTGAAGCTGGGGGCTACATACAGGTTGGATTCATGTTCTAGAAGCTTCACCTCAGCAGCGGCATGTGATGAGGGAGTAAGCATTGGTGGAGAGGAGGGCAGTGTGACCCCTGAGAGAGGGTGCCACTTTGAGGATTGAATTCAGAGCTGACTGAAGCCTTCATCTTCCAGCCTAGCGGGCTTCCCATGCTCCCTGCACTCGGGGGTCTGGGAAGGAGCCCCTTTCTCTGCTGAACAGTTTCAACGTCCTCTTAGCTCCCTACCTGCCTCTACCTAAGCTTCCTCCCCAGCCTGAAGTCTCGCTCCCCAGCTTCCCCTCCCCTTTGGGAGCTGGGGGTTGGGCATTGCTATCCTCTTCACTCTGAGAATCCTGGGGCTTGGTCTCTGGCTGGGAGATGGAAGAAATACCTGGAGATTGCTTGGGAGCAGGTCCCTAGGTCCCTGTGGTCCACAGTCAGGCTTGCTGGGGGACCTTCCCTCCAGGCTCCAACCGCCTCCGGATGTCCCTTAATCCCTAGGGCTGGAGCAGATTTGGTTGACTGTTTGCCTCCTGCGTAGACAGAGGCCTGGGGTGCAGACGGCTTTGCTTGGATAGGACAGCAGCCTGGTGGCTGCCCCAGAGTTACGCCTCTCAGATGCTCACTTCCTCCCCGACCTCAGGCTCGTCCCCATTTCATGGCTGACTCATAAAGGGGACATTACCCAGCTCCCCCTCACCGGCTCCGGCTCCGGAGTCAGGGACTGCACTGCCTTCTGACCCTACGCCTGTTCCGCTGTGCGGGGTGGGGGGGCGGGGATGGAGAGGGTAGGGGATGAACAACCTCTGGCCCTGCCTTTCCTCTCTAGTCTGTGGCTAGTGCCTTTGATGCCGCCCTCACCTGACCCGAACAGGAAGTGTGTCCCCAGCGTCTGTAATACCTCACTGCAGCTCCACAAGGCGGGCTTTATTTATGCCCATTTCACAAATGAGGAAACCGAGGCTCAGAGGAGTGAACGGACTTTCCCAAGGCCGTGTAAGTACTAAGTGAAAGAGGAGTGTTGGGAAAGTAGGCTCTCCTGCCTCCAAATCCAATGCTCTTTCTGTTGCACGGGGCCTCAGTCTCCTCATCTGGTCAATAGGGTCTGTACTGTCAGTCTAGAATTTCCTCCCTGGTCTATGTTTTATGGTACCTCAGCGGGCAGGTGCATTAGGGACCAGAGCTTGTTATGGAGGGAGTGGGGGGCAGAAGGAGGCTTTCAGGCTCAGTCCCTCATTCTCTCAATCAGCTTTTGACATTATTTCCAGACAAGATATTTCTCCTCTCTCAGAGATACCCTGACAGGCTCATCCTATAACTTTATATTTGGTCCTATTACCAGACCGCACCATCTGCAGCCTATTATGAATTAATTAAAAATAAACCTGTAATTATCGTGTTAATAGAGCAATTATATTACATTGTAATTTTTGTGTTAAAGCATTAAATTGTTAAATGTTAAGATGTACTATACGCCACACGTTTTGTAAGCGGATCAGGGCAAAGTCTTCACTGTTTGAACACACAGGGAGCCTCACACAATGGAGATGCCTCTGAGGGGCCGTGTGGTCACAGGATCCATTCTTGAGCCTGGTCAGAGCACGGCTGGAGAAGGAGGCAGCCTTTGTGCTAATTGCCCAGTGTTCTTTTCAATTATTTTTTTCCTTGCCAAGAGCTGCCCTTCACCCCAGCCTGGAAGTCCAGGCTATCAAAGAACCTGCCACATCAAAGCAAAAGGAAATTGGAAAGGGGGACAGAAGGCCCGAGTCCTCAGTCTCACCAGTGGGCCTCGGGTAGGGGTCGGAGGTCAGCCTGGTGGGGACACATGATCTGTCAGCGGAAGATGTGGGCTTGTGGGCAGGGGTACCGGTGTGGGAGTGTGAGGAGGGGGCACCCAGCCAGGGATGGTCTAGAGGTTGGGGAGAAGAGGGGGATGGGCCACCATCTATTCAGCTAGACAGCACCTGGAACAATCACTGGAACTTCCTGGAGGAAGCAGCATTCCTGCCCCAAGCTGATCCAGAAAGGAGATGGTAAACCCCTCCTTTATCCTTCTCTCAGATGAGCCACCCTCTCATTTGCCTCTGGAAGGTGTTCTACCCCAGGAAGAATTGAGTGAGCACTGCTCCCGCCCTCTCCTGGCTTCTATCCTCAGAGAAATAGGTAACCTCATGGAGGAAGAAGCTTCTCTTGAAGGCCAGAACCCCAGGCTGGCGGAGCTAGAAGGCACCTGAGCAGCCTTGTTGCCACAGTCCCCATGCCCTCATTTTACAGAAGAGGAAACAGAGGTTCAGGGTAGATCAATGACTCTCCATCTGTTATCTCCCTAGTATTCCATTTTCTCAGACTTCTGGGGGGTTGGTGGGGTGAGTTTGGGAGGGTGGGATGGAGGTCAGGAAGCATTTACATTTTCTTAGAGTTTTGGCTCTCAGTACAAAGCTTGTGGAACGCTGGCTGTTGTACCATAGCCTCATTTTATACATTTTCCATGTTCCACTGCGCTACAGGCCAGCTCTCGACAACACTGCAATAAGCCAGTGAGACTGGGAGTGACCTCAGGGAGCATTATTATCCCACTCCCTATCACCCCACTTCTCTGCTCCACTTTGTTTTCAGAGGAGGAAAGTGGGACCAGAGAGGGGCAGTGACTTGCCCGGGATCACACAGCAGGCCCCCAGGAACCCTAGCCTGTAACTTCTGTATCTCCACCCAGCACTGAACCAGCCCCTCCCCAGTCTCTGCCTTCCTGTCCCATACACCTGCTTGGCCTCCCATCCACCTACATCAACTTCTCTCTGGAATTTTCAACAATAAAAAATTGGTGCCCTACGTGTCACCCGAGATTGATATAGCACTTTACGGTTCACAGTGTGCCCCAGCAACTGTATTCTCAATTAGCTTGTTGTATCGTGCTGTGTGGCAAGTGCCGTCCTTGTCCCCATTTAACACCAGAGAACTTAGGGACAGGGTTAAGACTTGAGTATTTTTGGAACTGGAAGAGGTGTAGGGCACTGGCTCTGGAGCTGAAGTGCTTGGGTTTGAGCCCAGGCTCTGCCTCGTCCTGGCCATGTGTGACCTTGGGCCAGTCACTTGCCTGTAAAGGGAACTAACAGTTGTTGTTACAATGAGGTTATGTGAGTTGATTCACTTCTAGCACAGAGGAGGGCTTGACGAAGAGAAAACCTCAATAATATCAACCCTCATCATTATGATTGTTTTGGGAACTTTTCTGCCTGTCCTGCTGCCTGGGGGACATTTTCTGGTCATGGTAGGGGGTTCATTTGCTTTGGTTCTCCCCTCCATGCCCCGTTTTGTACAGATGTGAGGGGGGCTGTGGGAGGTGACCGGGCTTTCTTTGTACTTCCTATTGGACCAACTTCTTCTTCTTCTTTTTTTTTTTTTTACAAATAGTTTATTGTCAAATTAGTTTCCACATAACACTCAGTGCTCATCCCCAAAGTGCCCTCCTCTATGCCCATCCCCCCCTCCCCCCCACCTCCATCAGTCCTCAGTTTTTGTCAGCATTCAAGAGTCTCTCATGGTTTGCCTCTCTCCCTTTCCCCCACCGTTTTCGCCCTTCTTCTCCCCCTTGTTCCTCCGTCAAGTTCCTCCTAATCCTCCTATACGTGCAAACATATGATATTTGTCCTTCTCTGCCTGACTTATTTCGCTCAGCATAACACCCTCAAGGCTGTTGGACCAACTTCTACCACTAAGCTGGGGAGAGTCACTTTCTCTGAGCCTCAGTTTCTTCATCTGTGAAATGGGGAGAGACCTCCCAGTGCTGGTGTGAAGATCAAATGAGATTGTACATACAATGTGAGTAAGTAAGCAGTAATAATATTGATGGTGGGATTACTGACTGGCAGGTGAGCTTTGTGTCTGAAAGGAAAGGAGTGGTCCCAATGAGAGGGTTTCCGGAGGCAAGAGATCCCAGCTCCCAGGCCCCATACTGGCTCACACACCATCAGTCCCCTGGGTCAGGCCCACCCTGAGGATGGGCTGGTCACCCCAGTGGTCCCTGTTTAGGCTGAGGTCACAGCCCGTGTCCTGCCCCAAACTGGCAGGGCTAGTGGGAAGCTAAATATAGCAAAGCTTTCCATCACAGCAGTGCTAATTGGGTTTTAAGTTACATCCACTTCTAAGTCCTTATTTCTCGGAAAGAGATGGGGTGCTCACAGTGCAATGCAAGCAGTGCATCATGTTTAAGCTTTTCCGACCCGACCCTCCCACCTGTGGAAAACCCAGCTCAGCCCAGGGCTGTGTTCAGGCTTGGGATGGAGTATGGAAGAGGGGAGGAGAAGGCTCAGGGAGCCGAGCACGCCTGTAGGAGTCCTCGGGGCGGCTCTGCATCTCTCCCTCTCCCCTGCTTCTTTTACTCATTCATTCATTCATTCATTCATTCCCTGGATCACTCATCACTCATCCATTCCTTCGCGTGTCCATGCATTCTCCCATCAACCCCTCAGCACTCACTGAACACGAACTGATGTCAGACCACGTTCTGGCACCTGCATCACTGAGTCGGCACTGAATGTGCACCTGCAGTTCACAACATGCTGTCTCTTCAAGGTCCTGGCGACCTGCATGTTGGCCTCTGGAGGCAGGCAGACCAGGTTCAAGGCCAAGTCTGAGCTCTTTCCACCACTCCATACTCTTCCCTGATAATTCTGCCTCCTCAGGTTCATTGGATTCACCTTGCCATGCCTGGGTGTGTGGCCTCCTCTGGCCCCTCAAGCTCACTGCCTCCCTGCTTAGCCTCCTCCTAACCGGCCTTTCCCCCTCTACTCCACTTTTGGTGTGGCCCGTCGCCTTACTGTTGCAGTCCAGCTGTGGTACTGTCTTGCTCAAAAGTCCCCAATGGCTCCCCACTGGCGACCGAATGAAGCCCAAATTTTTATTCGTGGCATCCAAAGCCCTCAGCTTGTTGCTTCTAACTTACTGCTCTGGCCTTATCTTGGTCTTTCCCATTCACACCCACCACTCTTCAGAAAAGTAGGCCCCTTTCCTCCTTCTCAACCACCTCCCTGGACTTCCCACCATGAGGTGTTGGTTTATGCATCTCCCTTTGCTTGTGGTGCTCACCGTGCAATGGCCACACTGCGTCCACAGGCCCAAATCTCACCTGCATTACAAGCCCTATTAAGTGCCACTTGCCCATGATTCTTTCCCAGGCCCTGCCCCCCAATAGCTAGTCATCTTTTCCTCCTCTGGGCCCCAGAGCACTTTACCTGAGCCTCCAATGTGACCCACAGACTTTGCAGGGTGGATGTTATGGGCCTGTCTCAGCTTGGCTGCCCACGGTCCCTATTGCCCTGGCACAAGCCATGTGTGCAGCAGTATTTCATCGTCTCACGTGCTCTTAGCTTCCTACTGCCCGGGTGCTCTTCTCCCTGAAAGGAAGCCTTTGCGGGGTCTGGAAAGGGCCCCAGGCTGAAGGCAGTGCAGTGGGGTGGCTAGTGGCATGAGCTCTGGGCAGACAGACCTAGGCCAGCTCCACTGACTAGCAGGTGACCTTGGATAGTTCACCTACCTGCTCTCACCTCAGTTTCCCCATCTGTATAAGGGCAGATGCAGACGGTAGTGATGTCACTGGTGTACTGATGGTGTGAAATGACACGTGTGAGCCCCTAATCACAGCACCTGCCACTCTAGGTAAATTAGTCTTTATCAGTTCTAGTTTCCACCATTATCAACTGGCTGGTCTGGGGGAATGAACTCAACTCTCTCAAGATTTGACTTTTTCACCTGTAAAATAGGAGTAATAATCCCTCCAGGACTGACTTGGGGCATTATTGAGATCAGATGAGATAGATGTTTTGTGAGTCAGTGACTGTGAACGGCAGCCTCCCAACTTGATTGTTGAATGAAGAAATGAGGAATTTGGTCACATAACCCAGTCATAGGAAGGCCAGACCAATGAATCTGGGCATCCACTTTTCAGATAATTTTTTTGTGCACATGACTTCATCTTGGCCAATGAGAAAGGCCGGAGTTGTGCCCACAGGCAGTTCTACCCACTTTCTTCTGGCATCATGACTCAGTAGGAAGGAGAGCTCTCCACTAGTCTCATGTAGAAAAACACCTGGGGAAAGCTCTGATTGGACCAGCCTGGTCACATGGTCTGTGCAGCAGGAAGAAGAATGGATGCCAGGTGCAGTGGGGAGATGCAGTTCCCGAAGGAGAAGAGAAGATGTTCCTGGATGAAGGGGACAGAGTATTGTGCAGACAGGTGATTGGACGTCTCCTTCAGATTCCAAAGCACTTCATCCATCCATCCATCCAAGACACTTTAAATGAGCACTTCCTGTGTGTCTAGCACTGGGGTGGGCACTGGGAGAATGAGGAAGATGAATAAGGCGTTCTCATTGCCTAGAGCGCCCCCTAGCAAAGGGGAGTTCTGTAAACTTAAACCGCCTTTACAGAGATCTAAAGTGGCATTATTTACATTCTTATTTATACACGACTTAGAGAGTTTGTGAGAATCTCCAGGAGTCAAAAGAGATGGGAAAGAAGGAATAGGAGATGGGAAAGAAGGAATTGGAGATGAGGATGGGAAATCACAGGGGCCAAGAAATAGATCACTTAACAGTTTGTAACAGGATATTTTGCACATAACATTTTTATGCCATCCTCATGATAAGCCTGTCAAAATGTTGTCGAAAAGTGACCTCCGTGTTTCAGAGCTGAAGTATAATGCGAAGACAGAGTTTGGGATAAAGCGGAACAAGAGCGCTTTTGTGCAGCAGGCCATGGCCTTCAAAACCTGCAAGCCCTCCCAGAGGAATGGGCTGGGGCGTTTTATAGGGACATACAGGATCCAGCCGCTTCTGACAGCGATGCGTAGGTGATACCAGCCTCCTTCCTCATGTCCTTAGGCTGGTACGGGTTCCTGGAGCAAAAGGCTAGGAAGGGAGGAGGGAAGTTTGAGGAAGAGACGAAGAAGGTTCCTTTAAAATCAAACCTCGCTGGAGCATTAGTGCAACCATTTTGATTTTTGTTCAACTTTATGCTTTTAAGTCATTTCAAAACTAGGAAATATAATCTGCATTTTGGAGGTGAAGGAAGAGAAGCTCAGAGATGAAAAAGGGCTCCCAGGGCTCGCATGGCTAGAATGTGGCAATGCTGGTCTGTTCCAGCCACATTGCATGCTTTTTGCTCAGTCCCAGGGAATGGCAGGAGGTGTGGCTGGCCAGTCCTCATCTTCCACTCCTTCTTAGAACTAACCAGAGCATGTTTCGGAAGAGGTTGGGGCTGACAGCTGGGAAAATCAAGAGTGGAATGAATAAATGGCCAGGAGAGAAAATAATTCAGTAGGAAAGATCAAAAGAAAAAGAATATCACAGGGGTGCATGGGGGGGGGAGGGGAGAGGATCCTGCGCCTGAGTCCTCCTTTCACTCCTCTGCTTCACCCTTTCTTCTCTTCAACTCAATTCCAATGGCAGATTTATTAGTTTTAATTAACATCCCAAATGCTGGGAAAACGTCCAAATTTCCAGCTCTCAGCGTCACTGGGTTTCCACGGGAAGGGAAGCTAGGGGGCGGTGCCAGGAATAGTAATGAGGTGGACTGCGGGTGGGACTGCAGGGGAGACGGTCTTCTCCGCTGGGCCTGGGAGTCCTCCACCCCTCTTCTGGCTGCAGGCTGATCAGCCATTCTGGAGCTAGAACTACGCTGGCTTTAAGGAAGGGAAGGCCCAGCCCAGTGCAGGATTATGGGGTTGGGAGTACTTGGCTCTGGCCTCAATGACTCTGCTTCGTGACCTTGGCCAAACCCCTTGACTTCTCTGGGATGATTGTGAAATTCTCTCCGAAATCGTGAGGATGATTTGAAACCCTCTAAGAGTCTTGGCGGGTCTAACTTGTGATTCAAAGCTTCTTGCAGGGGCGCCTGGGTAGCTCAGTGGGTTAAGTGTCCAACTCTTGATTTGGGCTCAGGTCATGATCTCTTGGTTCCTGAGTTTGATCCCTGTCTCTGCCCAGACTGATAGCACGTAGCCTGCTTGAGATCCTCTCTGTCTCTGCCCCTACCCCCACCTCTCAAAATAAATAAATAAACTTAAAAAAAAAAAGGCTTCTTCCAGATCTTCTAACTGCCTTGCTTTCCCAACTCCTCCCCTCCAGGGAAGCTCCTTGGATTCCTCTTTTGGACTGCTCCTCTTTTGGGGTGGTCTTCCAGTTTAGCATCTCCAATCCCAGCCCAGATCCATTGCTTCCTCTTGGAGTCTTGAGCACCCACCACCCACCAGTGTGATGTCTGTCAATCCTAGGCTTAGCTTGACCCCATCATCCCTTACTGGGCAGGGGTCTCAGGTAAATCTGCACTTGTGTTTCCTCATTGCCTAGTGGCGATAAACATGCTTGCTTCCTTGGAGGGGGTGTGTGTGTGTTGGGGTGTAGATGTGGCAGAGATTCAGCGAGGTAATGCCAGCACAGTGCTGGGTATGTTGATCAACATGGGACCCACCCATGACTACATATGGCACCCCATACCTTTTTTTGTATTTAACGGAAATACTCAGAACTGAACCAAATCCCATCCCAGGGATGGGATATAAGCCTGGATATAAGCTGCCCATGGGCCCTTTCCCTTTTGGGAGCTACTCAGAGCAATGCACAGAGAAAGGGGCTGCTATAATTAGCAGACCAGCAACCACAGCAGAGACCGATTTGTAGGGAGCTCTTCAGATTCCAATTCCACCCTTTGCCCGCAGAGCAAGCCCCTCATCCTTAGCTTGGCACTCTCTCATGCTGTGCTGAGATCATGCAAAATTATTCAACTAAAATCATCCAGCAGGAAAAGCAACCGAGCAATCACGGTTTACCACTGAGAAGCCATGGCCTTAACCCAGGCTGGGCAGCAGGAGCTCAGCAGGGCTGAGAGGCCAGCTTGTTTCAGTGTTTCCCAGAGACGGGAACTCAGGCCACACTGGGATCTTCTCCTCCAGCAGGTGTTTAGCAGTGAGCCCCAGGACTGAGTGGCCTGACAGTCTGGACCCACCTCAGTGCCACAACTTGTAGGTGGCTTCAGCCAAGACCCCAGGCCTTTCTGAGCCCCAGTGCTGCCAGTTGGAGTTGCTGGTATGTGTTAAGGAGTTTGGAGCTTATAGCCTTGTTCTTGGGCCCAGAGAAGCATATTCCCTCTTGGGGTCCCGAGGGCAATGGGGAAAGGAGATAGAGGAAGAAATGAGGTTCAAGGTGAGGCAGCAAGAAGGGGGAGAAAGAGGACAGGCAGAGGAGGCTATCCAGGAGCACTGTCTGTGGGAGCACTGTTAGGCATCTCTGGGTGTTGTGACTTGCTTATAGGGTCCTTACTCCAAAATTGTATGTATCTCCCCATCCCCACATGGAATGCAATGGAGACCCAGAGGATCCTGGATCCCATCCCTTCTCTCAGCTGACCCCCCATTCAGCCGTTCAGCCATCCACCTGTCCACCCACTTATCCCCCCAACTCATCCACTCATCCACCCAACCATCTACCTATCCACCCACACACCCATCCNCTGAAACAGGCTCCAGGCTCTGAGCTGGCTGTCAGCACAGAGCCCGATGTGGGGCTCAAACCCACGAACCGCGAGATCATGACCTAAGCGAAAGTCGGACGCTCAACCGACCAAGCCACCCAGGTGCCCCTAATTGCTGAAGTCTTAAAAATCAAGCTCCTTCCCATCAAAGCTGCTCTTTCCTATCTTGGATTTTGGTCCTCCATTCACTGAGTGTCCCCAGCTGGAAACCTAAGCCTGTTCTCTGAAACTTTGCCTTCTTCCTCACACCCACCCAACTCTCATTCTTCCCTTCAATCCATTTCACCTTCCATCATCCCAGACTTCCTTTGGTGATTTCTCCACCCCTCCATTCATCAGCACTATTACCTCCCAGCCAGGGCAGAGGGAGCCAGAAGCTGGTAGGAGATTGACTTCCTTTCTTGATTCCATACCAGGATTGGGCATGGGGTGAGAATAAAGAGCTGTGGAGTCAGACAGGCTCTGGCTCTTCGACTTGCCAACAGTGTGACTTTGAACTCTGAGCCTCAGTGTCTTCCTTTGGAAGATGGAGGTGTTACTATTGCTTCCAGTTGTGTGAGGAGGCTGATTCAACCAGATAGCGAATGCCAAGTGCCTCTGCGGTGCTTGGCACACGTAGGGGCTCCGCCTTCCCACCTTCTCCTTGTCCTCTCCAGGGAGAGGTACTTCCTAACTCTTGTGCTGCTGGGTTAACCATGTTGGGATTGACACAGGCTGAGGACCAGAAGTCACATCAGAGCTTGTGACAGAAGGAAGAAATTCTGCTTGGCTTCCGGGTTCTTATCTTTTTTTTTTTTTTTAAGTTTATTTATTTATTTATTTATTTGGGAGGAAGGGGCAAAGAGAGAGGGATAGAGAATCCCAAACAGAGAGCCCAATGTGGGTTTCAAATTCATGAACTGTGAGATCATGACCTGAGCCGAAATCAAGAGTCTGATGCTTAACTGACTCAGCCACCCAGGCACCCCATACTTTTTCTTGTTTTTAACGGAAATACTCAGAACTGAACCAAATCCCATCCCAGGAATGGGATATAAGCCTGGACAACCCCAGGGCTGCCCACGGCTCTTTGGGCAGGAAACCCCAAAACTTCATCTCCAAGGTAGGCAGAAAGGGGTTCCCCCTTAGTCACAAGCACCCCATGCTTGATGGAAGAAGGACATCACTGCTTCCCTGGAATGACGAAGAAGGAAACAGCACCCTGCAGAGCGGTGCCTTCTGATCCCTACTCCTCACCCCTGCACACACACAGATTTCCCCCAGCAGAATTTTTTTTCCTGATGGTTTAGGATTTTAGACTGTTCTGTCTTGATGGGTCCAATCTTCTCCTTTTCAGATGAGAAAACTAAGCTCAGAGAGGGGAGTGGAATCGGAGCCATGCCTCCTGCCTTCTAGTTCAGTGTCCTTCATTCTCTTGAATTTCCAGGTGAGTGGGCTCAGTACAGGATAGAGAAATGTTGTCCTATTTCTAGAGAAATGTTGTCCTATTGTCCTAGAGAAATGTTTTATGTCCATTGACATAAAAGTCAGATGTGGTCTCCCAGAGCAGGGAGGGAAGAACTGGCATGGGGACAGTGGCCCCTGGCAACATCTTATTTTCTGGGGCCTGGGTGTTCACTTTATATAACTCATTAAGCTCCACAGTAATGGATTATTTACTTTTTGGTATTTGTGTTATATTTCACAATAAAAAAGGGGTTTAAAAACCTCGATAAATCTCACTGAAATCAATTACACATACAATAAGAAAGCTAAAGAGGCCTCAGGTGTGAGGAAGACCCCATCCAAGTTCCAGTTCTGGCAGGTGGTCTGTGCCCAGATACTCCTTGCGAAATGGGTGTGGCTGCCCTCACCCCTCACCCTTGCTGTCCAGGGAAATGAGCCCTATGGGGGCAGGACATTTGCTCAGCGTCCTTGTCCTGTTTTAGGAGGGTGATGGTTATTGTGGCTCCTGGATTAGGGATTGGGTGGGGACGCCATGAGGACATATTTGTAAATGCCATCCTTGGCCTCACCCTCAAGGCCACGTCTACTCTAGGAACCCACTGCACTTCTCGTCTTTCAGGGCAGCAGTTGCTAGGAGTCTGGTAGCCAGGGTTCCCTCTGGGCTCTACTTTCCTCTTCTGTAAAATGGAAAGACTGAGGAGAGATAAGATATTGTTTCTTTTGGGAGTGTTCCCAGAAACACATAGAGTCTGTTCACCAAAGGGAACGTGTGTCACACAAAGGCCCAGAGATGTCATTGGACTTTCCTAAGGTCACACAGCATTCAGTGCAGCTTTGTGGATTGAAAGCCCTATTCCCAGAACTTCTCAGGGAAGTGCACATCCCTCCTTTCCCCTCTCTCCTATGCCCTCAGCCTAGACCCTGGTGGGTGGGACTCTGCTGTCCCTGGTGATGCAGGGCTGGCCTTGAGCACTTGTGACTTTTAGATTTCCTGAGATTTAAGGCCAGCCTGGCTGGTGGCCTCCACCTCCCAGGCTGTGGGCGGGAGGAGGGGGTATGATTCATCTCTCCTCTCCTGGTGCTTAATAAGAACATGGCTATAAATGTAACTGGGCCATTTATGAGATCTGCCGCCTGCTTCTGGAAGTCAACCTCACAGTTGGCTCCTGGCCTGGCCCAGCCAGTGCTGCTTCTCTCCTCTGGTCCTTTCACCCCCACCCTGAGGACCAGGAAGCCTCACGGAGTAGGGGTGGGAGGAGGAGTGCTTTGCTTGGATATTATTAATTCAGTTACTATTATTCATTTGTTCAGTGTTCTCTAAGCACCTACATAGGTCTGGCAGGCACAACTCTAGGGACTGGAGACGCATTGATGGGTAATTTCCAGGTCCGGCCCACGGGAGCATACTGTATCTGGTGGAACCCACGAGAGGGCAGATAATGGCTCTTCCTGCGACAAATGCTCTGACAACCACCAGCACCAGGCCGATGCCTGCTGCAGGACAGGGAGTCCAGGAAAGAGTCCCTGAGGGAGATGACTGCAGAGGCTGAGGTGGGGAGGAGGTATCCAGTTAGGTAAGGATGGGGACATCCCAGGGAGAATGAGCGGATGTAGAGGACAGTGGTTTACAGGCTGGGGACACTGTGATTGGGAGGCCACTGGGACAGGGCTGCACCTGGGGGCCTGGCCTTTACTCTGAGGACCAAAGGGGGACTTAAAGGGTTTTAGAAAAAGAGGGGGGAGAGGACATGTTTGGGAGATGTTTACATGAGTGCCTTAGGAAGATCACTCTGGCCGGTACCTTCTGCTCGTCATCAGATGATATCACCTTGCTCAGACTCTCCCAAGGCATGCCACCATGCTTACTTACAATAGTTCCTGCCTCCTCAGTGGCTTGCAAGGCCTTGGGCAATCTGGCCCTTCTTGCTTGCCTCCTTTGTCATGCCGTCTTGCAGCTGCTTAGACCCCTTGAACTGGTCCCCACCACAGAGCCCCATCCTTGCCTTGCAGATCCTCTGCCTCCCTCTGTTAGGTCTCAGCTCAGATGTCATCTCATCAGGTGGGCCTCCCGCACCATTCTGTATCTCTGCCCCTGCATTTGCTTTTTCTCCAAAGCACTTACCTCTTCCACATGAGATTTTATTATAGATGATGCATCTATGACACACTTACATGTGGGCCCCACAGAGACAGACATGCTCTCTGTCTTGTTTCTGATCCCAGCACCTGGAACACATCTGACCCACAATTCACCCTCAGGTATTTGTGGATTGAATAAATGGATGGATGGATGGATGGTGGTCAGTCCAAGGCCAAGGTCAGGAGGTATCTCAGGAGAACACGAAGGTTGTCAGTATCTCTCTGAGGGCTCCCTGATGGGCTCTGGCAGAGTTGAGTTCTGTGACATAGTCTTCCTTGCACATACACACAATCCCTCTGCCTTACACACACACACACACACACACACACACACACACACTGTAAAAACGACTTTATTGTCTTTACTGTGCTTGATCTTCACAATTCCCCTGTATTTTGATGGATGCAGAGAGGATAATGCTCTTCCCGGGGCTATCTTGAGGATAAAATGAGTTAATATATGGAGAATGTTTATATCAGTGCCTGGAAAATATCAACTTTTTGTTATTTCTTTTTTTTTTAATGTTTATTTTTGAGAGAGAGAGAGAGAGAAAGAGAGAGAACAAGAATAGGCAGGGGAGAGGTAGAAAGAATGGGGAAGACAGGAACCAAAGCAGGCTCTGCTGACAGCAGAGAAACCAATGCGGGGCTCAAAGTCATGAACTGTGAGATCATGACCTGAGCTGGAGAGGGATGCTTAACCAATTGAACCATCCAGGCACCCCAGTTTTTTGTTATTTCTAAGGCACTGAGAAGTGAAGTGATGCATCTCAGGTCACACAGCTAAAAGGTGCAGCAATGGGAGTGGCTCATCCCAGGCCTCCTGCCTCTTCACCCAGCGGCCTTTCCACATCACCTTGTTGCTGGTCCCACAGAAGCCTCCCCCATCTCCCTCTCTCACCTAAGCCAGTGTTTAAATTTTTTTTTATGTTTATTTATTCTTGAGAGAGAGGGATACACACACACAGAGCAAGAGTGGGAGAGGGCAGAGAGAGGGAGACACAGAATCCAAAGCAGACCCCCAGGCTCTGAGCTGTCAGCACAAAGCCCAACGTGGGCCTAGAACCCATGAACTGTGAGATCATGACCAGAGCCAAAGTCAGACACATAACCAACTGAGCCACCCAGACACCCCCCCATCAAAGGCAGTCTTAAGCCCTATAGACATTTCAGAGGATTCAGGAGATCCACAGAGAATCCCCAACTCCCCCATACACACACCAGGACTTGTTGGCATGCTATGTCCCAAGCCCCAGGTATCACAAAGGGCTTCTTTAGTCCATAGGAAACTTCTAGCCATGAGTTCTTGTGATCTGCCCTAAAGGTGGGTTTCTGTAATGCCTAGCAATCAGATGACTACATCAAGGATGTAGAACTGGAAAAAACAGTCAGATATCCTGTTGGCTGCTATGAAAACCAGGACTGACCAGCCCTGGGAATCTGCTCACCCAGCAAGCACACTTGCGTGCCAGACCACCCCACTGTCCCCGACATGGTCTTCCTCCACCCACCCCTCTTTGCTTCCTGACCCTACTGTACTTCCTTTCCCCCTAACTGTCACTATTCTGTTTTGCTTTTGACCTTTTTCTAATGAGCTTGGAGTTTCCCCATCTGGGGGAATAACTCATAATATATTGCTGGTCTCTGAGTGCCTTTGGGCTCTCTCTATTTCACAGAGAGGCAACATGAGGTCTAGAAAGGACTACATGTTGAGGGCCACATGGCAAGCTGTCCAGTGAGAAAATGCATGTCTGGCAGGGGAAGCAGGGTAAGAGCCCCACCTGGATCTGCTGACTCCTAGCTATTCAAATTGAACAGGTTTTGGAAACTCTTTGAGCCCCTTTTTCATCTGCAAAATAGGAAGAATAATGCCTACCACTTTGGCTTGTTTTGTTTTGACTTTTAAAGGCAGAATGAGACAATAGGCATAAATCACAAACACAGTGCCTGGCACTCATAGATGCTCTCTATATATTAGTTCTCACCTTTCCACAGATATAAAAGAGGAAGTCCAGTTGAAGGTAAGGTGGAAAGCTAAACAAAACAGAAAAGCCAGCAAAAGATCCAGACTCCAGGAGCAGCCCAATCAATGCAACTGCAGAAGCAGACCATGCTATCATTGCTTAACCAATTTTGCAGAGAAAAAAAAAATCAAAGGATAGCTACAAATGAAAAACAAACAGAGCAAAACCAATACTCATTTATCTAGAACTAGTTTGCTGTCAGAGGAGGGGCCAGTCCCTCTGCCCAAGGACCTGTCGATTCCAATTGTGCAGAAAGATGACAGGAAAAAGATGCACTCTCTTCCTCAGCCCTGGCGGATGAGGGAAAAGAAGAGAAGGAGGGAGTTTAGCCAAAGAAACAAGAGGGGGGCTCCAGCCAGCCAAGATGATAGAGATGTCAAGCTGCTCCTGTAGAATACTGTGTGAGCTTCTCTCATCTGGCTGGAGCAGCATTGCTCAGTTGCAAAGACCCTTCAGTTTGCTGAAAAGGCCCAGAAGTTTCCAGAAAAACAAACCCATTTACTGGCTGAAGGGTGACCCCCCCCAGGGCAGGGCTGCCACAAACTGTTGGGCAAGCTGTGCATAACACAAAGACTCCTAGCCAAAAGGACACGTGGGAAAATCCAATATATTTTCCCTGAGGTCCTGGTCTGATGCGGTGACCTGGGATAGCCTTCTTATCTCTGGGGATCAAGACATTTTATAACCAGCTCTGGGCTCTTTGGAAGGTCCAGTCCATGGGACTTCTCTGCTGGGCCAGATCAGAACCTGGAGCACCACTGGGGAATAGTTATGCTCCTGGCTTTGGCCCCAGGCTGCCTGGGAGATTCTGGCTCTGCCACTCACTTACTCTGTGACTTGGAGAAGTTAGATATATTCAATATATATCTAATATATAAACAACTATAACCTAAATGGATGAAGATTTAGATAGTGGTAAAGTTCCACATTCCACTTGAAATGATAAAATAATGATTCTAAGTAGACTGTGAAAACTTAAGTATATATAATTTAATTCCTAGAGCAATCACTAAAGAACATTTTTAAAAAATGTATTTATTTTCAGAGAGAATGAGAGAGCATGCATGAGTAGAGGGGCAGATGGAGAGGAAAGAGAGAGAATCCCAAGCAGCCTCCACACCTAAGCACAGTGAATTCATTGATGTGTGGCTCAATCTTATGAATCATGAGATTGTGACCTGAGCCAAAATAAAGAGTCAGACACTTTACTGACTGAGCCATCCAGGCACTGCACTAAACAACATTTTTTTAAGTTATGCAAAGAGATATAGCAAAAAGAACTATAAATTAAAATAGAATACAAAAAAATATTCACCTAACCCAAAATAAGTCAGAAAAGGAGGAAATAGAGAAATAAATAAAAAAGAATAGTAGGATTAAACAAGAAACTGATAAAATGGTAACTGCAAATCCAAACATGTCAGTAGTTACATTAAATGTAAATGGTCTAAACATGCCCATTTAAATGCAGAGATCATGAGTATGGATTAAAAAAAACAACAACTCAACTCTAACCCAAATAGATGCTGTCTACAAGACACTCACATCATATATATTGAGATAGGTAGGTTACAAGTAAAAGGGTGGAAAAATATATACCATGAAGATACTAACCAAAAGAAAGCTGGGCAGCTTTACTGATACCAAAGTAGACTTTAGAGCAAAGAAAATTATCATAGATAAAGTGGATTTTTACAGAATGATAAAAGGATCAATTCATAAAGAAGACAAAATCTAAATGTGGATGCACTTAACAACAGAGCTTCAAAATACATGAAGCAAAAATCTGCAATCATAATGGGAAATGTCAACATTCCTTTCTCAGTTATTGATAGAACTAGTGACAGAAAATCAGTAGAAGTGATTCAATTAACTGGATCTAATAGGCATTTGCAAAACACTCAACCCAAAAAAAGTAGAATACACATTCTTTTCAAGTGCACATAGAACATTCACCAAGCTAGGGAATCTACTGAGTCCTAAAACAAATATTAACAAATTTTAATTGAAATCATGCAAAGTATATTCTCTGAGTATAATGAAATGAAACTAGATCAGTAATAGAAAGATAACAGGAAAATCTCCAGGCACTTTGAATTGAACAACATAACTCTAAATAGTCAGTGAGTTGAATAAGAAGCCTCAAGGGAAATTAGAAAATAATTTGAACTGAATGAAAATGAAAACACAACATATCAAAATTTGTGGATTATAGTAAGGCAGTAGTTAGAATTTATGGGATTGAACACTTATGTTAGAAAAGAAAATAATTTTCTAATCAGTAATCCTAGATTCTATCTTAAGAAGCCAGAAAAGGAAGAGCAAATAAACTCAAAGCAAGCAGGAGGAAGATAGAGCACAAAAATCAGTGATATTGAAGACAGAAAAACAATGTAAAAATCAATGAAACCAGAGGCTTATTCTTTGAAAATATAGACAAAATTGATAACCTCTAGCAAGACTGATAAAAAAAAGAGAGAACACAAAATTATGAATATCAGGAATGAAAGGAGGGATATCACAATAGACATTAAACAGATATTAAGGGGATAATATGAACAACTCCAGGTGCATAAATTCAACAACTTAGATGAAATGTGTAAATCCCACAAACTATCAAAACTCACCCAAGATAAAATAGATAACCTACATAGTCCTATAGTTATTAAATAAATTGAATTTGTAGATTAAAAAAATCTTCAGAAAAGTAAATCTCCCAGTCAAGATGATTTCTCTGGCAAATTCTTCTAAACATTTTAAAAAGAAGTCAAAAACTCTACACAATCCCTTCAAGAAAACAGAGGAGGAGGGAACACTTCCCAACTCATTTTATGAGGCCCGCATTATCCTAATATCAGAACCAGATGTAGAAAGCACAAAAAACGAAAACTACAGATCAATTTCCACCATGAATATAGACACAAAATTTCCCAACAAAGTAGTAGCAAATTGATTCTAGCAATACATAAAAAGAATAATACAGCATAACTAAGTAGAGTTTAACACAGGAGTGTCAGGCTGTTGAAACATTTGAAAATTAATCAGTGTCAGCCACCATATTAACTGCCTGAAGAAGAAAAACCAGATAATCATATCAACTAATGCAGAAAATACATTTAACAAAATTCAGTAGTGATTTATGATACAAACTCTCAGGAAACTAGAATTATAAGGGTATTTCCTCAACCTGATAACAGATATCTATAAAAAACCTACAACTAACATCACACTTAATGGTGAAAAATAGAATGTTTCCCCCTAAGATCAACAACAAGTCAGGGATGTCCACTCACCATTGGACACTCTTGCTGATGCAATCAGGAAAGAAAAATAAATAAAGGCAAGCAGATTGAAAAGTAATAAATAGAACTGTCCCTATTCACAGACCAAATGTTTGTCTGTGTAGAGAATTCTAAGGAATTTACAAAAATAAAAACTCCTACAACTAAGTTGCAGTTTAGCAAGGTCACAGGATACAAAATCAACACAGAAAAACCAGTCATATTTCTATATACCAGCAATGAATTAAATTTTTTAAAAAAGCATCACTTATAATAGCTCTAAAAAATAGGAAATACTTATATATAAATGTGTGTGTGTACATATATCACAAATAAGGGTCCTGCATCAGAAAAGTACAAAATGCAGATGCTTTTTAGAAGAAAGCATGGGAGAAAACTTTAGTAATTTTAGGCTAGGAGAAGAATTCTTAGCTATGACATCAAAAGTATTATGTATGAAATGAAAATTTGATAAATTGGATTTCATCACAATTAAAAACTATTATCAAATGAAAGACACTGTTAAGACAAAACATAGACTGGGAGAAAATATTTGTCACATATCTGACAAAGGAGTTCTATCTACAATATGTAAAGAACTCTTGAAACTCAATAATAAGAAAACAACCCAATAATAAATAAGCAAAAGATATTTTATCAAAGAAAAGATATAGTTGGCAAGCAAGCACATGAAAACATGGTTAGCATCATTAGCTACTAAGAAAATGCAAATTAAAACCAAAGTAAGGTACCATCACCCACCTGTATGATGGCTAAAACAAGAAAATACAGACAATAATTAGTGGGAGTGAAGATGTGGAGAAAGTGAAACTCTCATACATTGCTAGTGGGAATGCAAATGGTACAGTCAATCTAGAAAATTGTTTGGCAGTTTGTAAATTTTGTTTTTTAGTCTCTCTTTCTTTCTTTCTTTCTTTCTTTCTTTCTTTCTTTCTTTCCTTCCTTCCTTCCTTCCTTCCTTCCTTCCTTCCTTCCTTCCTTCCTTCCTTCCTTCCTCTCTCTTTTTCTTTCGAGAGAGGGAGAGAGAGAATCCCAAGCAGGCTCTGCAGTGTCAGTTCAGAGCTGGAAGTGCGGCTCCAACTCATGAACCGTGAGACCACAACCTGAGCAGAAATCAAGAGTCGGATGCTTAACTGACTGAGCCACCCGGGTGCCCCTGTTTGGTAGTTTCGTATTGAACATATGTGCCACATAAACCAGTAGTCTTACTCACAGGTATTTACTCCAGAGAAATAGAGACTGCAGGTGAATGTTTATAGCAGCTCTGTTCATAATCACCACAAACTGGAAACAACCCAGTTGGCCTCCAGTGAGCGAATGGATGTGTATGTCCATGCAAGAGATACTCCTCAGAAATAAAAAGGAATGAGCTACTGATATATATAACACTCTAGATGTGTCTCAAAGGTGCTATGCTGAGTGAAAACAGCCAATCTCACAAGGTCATGTGCTATGTGGTTCCGTTCGTATGACATTCTGGAAGAGGCAGAGCTATAGTGATAGAGAACAGATTCATGGTCGCCAAAGGACGGGAGCTACAGTGGGCATGGCATGAGGGATGGACAACCCGAAGGACCTGCTCTTTTCCTGTGAGCATGTGAATCCATGCACATGTAAATTCATAGGATTGTAATCAAACAGAAGCCAATTTTATTCTATGTTTATATATATATTTATATTTTTTCTTTTCTTTTCTTTTTTTTTAAAGGAGAGGAGTTGGGGGAAGAGTTAAAAGGGTAGCAGTACCCTGCAGGCCAACATATGGAGGCCCCAGGAATGGACGAGATGGAGTAGCAGAGGGATGTGAAAGCAGGGGTCCAGCCACCCCTCCCCAGCAGAAGGTCCACTCCAGAGCCAAGCCGGGGAGGCGTTAGGGTTAATGTCATCAGAAAACTGTTTCCTTTTTGATCATCACCTCCCTTTATCACCATCCCATCTGGTCCAGCTCAGGAACGCTGGGAAAACCAGCTTTATCTGACTTTACACATTAAAAATATCTTTCAACCCCACACGGACATTTATCTCCTGCCTCTTGTCTTCCTCTCAGGGAAACTCCTCCTCCTCCCACTGCTCCTGCCACAGTTGCCTGGGTTAGAAACCAGGTGGCATTTTCTGCCTCCTTTCTCCCCCAACCTCTGTAAGTCAATTAGAAGTTCCTCAATATATTTCAAATGTCTATTGCTACCTTGCTCAACCTCGGCCACGGTGCCTGCCTCACCCACTCCAGAACGTGACAGCATCCCCTCACTGCTCTTTCCCTGGAGGTCCTGAGGCTTCTGTCCCTGAGCACAGGAGCCAGGATGCTCTTTCTGGGGACACATACCTCACTCCCCTGCTTAAAGCCACAGGGGCTCCTGAGGGTGGGGATGGGAGTACCATTTCTTCCTTTGCCTGGTCCTGTGGGGTCTGGTTCCCTCTCATCTCAGTATCCTTACAGGCTCCCTAGCCAATGCCTGTCTGTCTGGACGCCAGAGCCCCATCCTTCTTCCCCTCCAGAGTCCTATTTTGCTGGAATGACCTCTCATCCCCTTTGCTTGGCTAATTCCTGCTTTTCTTTTTCAGTCCTGTCTCGGACATCTTCTCCTCTCAGAAGTTTTCCTTGACGTCATCCAACTAGGGATAGCTCATGTACTAGTAGTGTGAGGGATTTTTTTTTTAATGCCTATTTATTTATTTATTTTTGACAAAACGATTTTCTTTATTTTTTAAATATACATTATTATCACTAGTAGTGTGAGTTTTAAGCTTTTCATTGTCAAAGCATCCGTTTCAAAAGGCATCCATCTCGAATAAACGTTTGCTAGTAGGACACAGCTACTAGCAAAACAACCAGATGAGGAATGAGGCTGCCCTATCTCATGAAGGTGCCTCTTCCAGAAAGCCCAGGCTAACCTGGTTAACTGGCCCGCTTCTCCCTTCCCACACCCTAATTCCTACTCATATGCTTTATATTAACCGATAAAGGGTGAGTCCTATAAACCGTAGACACCCACACTTGGGCCATCATAAAGGCAGAGCCCCAGGTCTCCATTCTCTCCACCCACAGCCTGGCTGCATGGCCCTCCAGCGTGCTGTGTCCGTTCCAGGACTCCTGAGTAAGAAATCCTATTTCTCAAAGTTCCCTGATGGGTTTCCGCGGAATACGCGTCCCGTGATCGTGATCGTAATAAGAACCACAAAGCCTGGTGGAGCCACAACATGGCCCTCTGGGGAAATGCCTGTGGGCTGGCTAGGAGAGATAACAGCTTGGCAAGTGCCTCGGGCATTCCTGGGTGAGACCGGCAGCATCAATAGGTGGGGACTGACAAAATAGTCCCCTCTTCTGGCCCCCTGTATCTGCCTCCTGAGATGGCCTGTTAGCTCTTGAAAGTGTTTCTGGAGCAGACGCTGGGCTGTGTCCCATCCACTGTCCCGCACACGCCTACTGCAGACACTGTCTGTGTGTTGACCACCTGAGTGGCACCAAGCCTCTTTCTACTCCTAAATGTTGAGAAGAAGCTATCAGTGAGCATCCACGCCGCATACCCCCCAGCCCTAGAGTTGGACAGTCTCTGCCCTGTGACTTATGACTCAGAGTCTGTCTGGGCAGGAGGATTCCAGATCGAGTCAGAAGCCTGAGGTGCAATGCGGGTTTCCCACCAGCTCCCACTGTGACCCGGGGTAAAGCGCTACCTCTCACCAGACCTCAGTTTTCCATCTATCTGATGGGGTGAGTGAAACCTGCTGGTTTCTCAGAAGGCCTGGCTGACAGGTCTTAAAGCTGATGAGAGGCTGCCACCTTCGATGAGTGGGATGACCCAGAGGGAGTGCCACCAGGGGCTGCATGTACCCACTCTGAAAATGCTCGGCCAAAACCATGTGAGAGGAAGGCATGCTTGTGGGATGGCTGAGTACCCCTCGCCCCCCTTTCCTCTCACCCCCTAATTGCAGGGTGGGCAGCTGCCATCTCCCCCCCTCACTCACATTTTGTTCAAACCCCTAATTTGTCAGTCAAGGAAGCAACAGAGCATTAGCAATGGGTGGAACGTGCCAGGCAAAAATGTGGCGTTCATTCAGCCTGGGGCCTGAGTGGGGAGGGGCACTGAGTTATTTCCCTGCCCGTGGAGCTGTAGATTGAGGGTGGCACCTTCCACTCACCCCGCACACCTTCTCATTTCTCCACCTGGAGAGCATACTGCTGCATAGAGGCAGCGGGCACGCAGTGGGTGCTTTGCTTTCCTCTGACAGTTGCCATTAATAAAACATTACATTACATCGGAGCTCGGAGGGGATAATTGGAGCCATTTATTACGCCTGCAGCCACAGAGAGGGTTGGCTCACCGGCAGAGGGGCTGGTGACCAGGCACGGAGGGGCAAGCTGCGAACCCGTGAGGGCTTGGGGACATGTGGAAAGATTGGGAAGAGGCAGGGTCTAGGTTTGACACTTCTGACCCTCGCGCCCAGCCCCAAAGTTTTTAGGGGTTTTAAGGACTATCCCTTTGGCATAAACAGAGGTCAGGAAGTCAGCTCCACTGCCAGACAGAAGAGGTTGGAGTGCAGACCGCACTACTTACAAGCTGGGCAAGTTCTCTAACTTTCCTGAGACTCAGTTTCCTCATCTGTAAAATGGAGACAGGACTAATACTTGCATCCAGGGCTTTTGCAGAGATTACGTTAGCTAATGCATTTGAAGCGCTTAGCAGTTGCCTAGCACTCAGGGAGGGCTCTGGAAACATTAGCTGTGACCCTCATTCATTTGGCTGGCCAAGGCTAGCATGGGGCAGAGGATGGGTGGCACCCCCTTCCAGGGGAAAGATGACCCTTACAAAGCGGGAAAAGCATATGCTTCAGTCTTAGGCAGACCATCTGGGCACCTTCATCCCTGACCACTCAGCTGCTTCCTCACCATGAGACTGGACAGGTCACACAACTCCCAGCCCTATTTCCTATTCGCACAATGAGGGTGCTCACAGCCACGTCACAGAGCTGTTTTAAGTTTCAAATATGAGCAGATAGATAGCTTCTAGCTCGGAACTTGTCACATGGTGGAACTCAGTATGTGCTAAGGCTCCTCCTTTCTCTCTTAGAAGAGACTGGCCTCCGTTGTTGAAACAGAATATCTGTCACAAGATGAAGAGGGTGGGATTGGGGAAGGCAGATCACTCAGGCTCAAGGGGTGATTCAGGCTCAGGCTCAGCTGGCTCCAGGTTCCAAAGAAACCAGTTATAGTAGATTGCATTGCAGCCCCACATCTTAACCTCTGTCCGTATCCATGCCCCTGGTAACGGGTCTTTGCTAGTCCTTCCACTTAAAGGACAAAGTGAATTTCAGCCCTTTTTGACTCTGGGCCATGTGACTTATTTTGGCCCATGGAAGGGGGAGGAGTGACAGTGTGACAGTTCTGAGTCCAGTGCTTGTAAGACTTTGCTAGTTTCTGCTGGCTTTCCTGCCCCTTTGCCGTTCTGTGAGCAAAACTACCTAGCTGCCGGCCCCGGGGAGATGAGAGCCATGAGCTAGGAAGCTGCCCCAACCGCCACTGTTCCTACAACAGAGTGGCCCAGCTGAACCTGCCCCAGATCAGCCAAACCCCAGCCGACTTGCACACCCTCATGGATACTGGGGGATACATGAGGCTGCTGACGTGTTGTGGTTGGCTATTGCACATCAAAGCTGACTGATGCACGGGAGCACTCCCTGTCTAACCTTCAAACTTTTTTTTTTTCCCCCAGAAGGTGCTGCCCCTACTGTTGACCAGCAATATACCCAGATTACCTTTAACAGCTAAGACACCCCAGAACCATTCCCAGTAGGTCCTACAAAAGTCCAGGACCTGACTCGAATTGACGTAGATCAGGTCGAATGTCTATCCTCAAACCCCCATTGTGCCCAGGAGTGTGGAATCTTCGGTGGACCTTGGTCACTTGCTTACCCATGCAGCTGGAGCCCGGGGTCAACCTAGGGCATGCCATCAATCCACATGGACTGCGAGTTGGGAGAGGTCATTCCCCAAAGGAAATCAGGGTGGCTTTATCAGAACAGGGGGGGAATGGGCGCTAGGCAGTCCAGAGTGACAGATGTTCACAGGAAGACAGGGAGTGCACAATTACATACTCAGGAAGGAGAATTTATGGGTATTGATGGATGATTGAATAAGCGGAACATGACCCTAAGGTTTCTAACTGGTGGAGGGCCGGTGAGGTCATCTGCAATGCAAAGAGACCTAGGTGTGAATGGAGGAGAGGGAAGATTTCAGGACACAGAATCCCAGTGGCTTCTTTGGATGGGAAAACAATAATTCAGTCTGACTAGATTGGGATTCTTCATTTGTGTTTAATTTTAGGTCCCAGAAAAGTCCCAAGAGACATGGAGCATTACACATTCAACAGGTCTCCCTGACTACATGTTTTTAGGATTAATGAGGGTTATTCCCCCAGTAGGTGGGGATAGAATAGGGCATACTTCAGTAGAGGAATCTGCACCTTGAGAAGGGGCAGGTAGGTCCCCTCCCATGCATCAGAGTCTTTGGCGACAGGACAGGCTGTCAAAGATCAGTCCTGAGGCCTGAAGAAAAGATCCCCTGGACCTGGGGAGCGGTAAGAATGGTCAGGCACCAAGATGGGGGTCTGGAGACGGAGCTGGACTCCTCTCACCAAAGCTCAGGGTGGATTCTGAAGCTGAGATACTGTCTCTGAAAGTGAGGTGTGAACATGTCTACCATGCTGTTTTCAAGTGTAGATGGACTGGATTTGATCTTCTGGGATCTTCCAAGAGATCGCACAGTGAGAAGGTGGCCCCTGCAGGCCAGGAGGAGAGCTCTCAGAAAATCAAACCCTGCTGGAACCTTGATCTTGGACTTCTAGCCTCCAGAACAGTGAGAACAGAAATTTCTATTGGTTAAGCTACTTAGTCTGTGGCATTTTGTTACGGTAGCCCCAGCAGGCTCTGGGGGGCTAGTGTCCGTAATTGAGCTACCTGGGCCAGATGGTTACCAAGTATTGTTCCACGTGACTCTCAAGTGACTTTCCGAAGGAGGGGTGATCACTCTCACATTCCAGATGAGGAAACTGAGTCCCGGTGGTCAGGTCCATCTGACTCTTTCCACATCATCACGCTCTAGACCCAAATTACGGACAGCCTACTGTTCTAACTGAGGAGGACCTTGGTGACCTTGGTGGTATCATGGAGAAGCCACAGGACTTTCCTCACCCACTGAAACCCCTAAAGAGTTGCAGAAGGTAGATACCATTATCCCACTTTATAGTTGAGGAAACAAGTTTGGAGGAGTTAAATGTCTTGCCCATGGTTATATGGCTAATAAGGATTTGAACCCAGGCCTCTGATTACAGGTCCTTCATTTTGGACCACAGATCCAGAAAACCCACAGCATGGGAGCCAGCCTCCTCCAGACTTATTCTACTCTCTCAGTGTACCTTAAGGAAAATGGCAGCTGGACAGTGTCACATGCAGTGCCAGGCACATGAGAAACCATGCTGTAATAGGAGGAGATCTCAGGGTAGGCAGGGACCACAGAGTAAGTGACCTCTCATCCTTTCTTTCCTGAATCTCATCTCCCTCTTAGGAAGCCCCCGACTTTGACCCAGCCCCACACTCTTGGGGTCAGAAGTGCTGAGTGAGGAAAACAAATACAGCCCCTGATACTCCCTCTGTCACTCACCAGACCCCATCCACTCTGGTCTTCAGAAAGCCAAGCTTCTTCCCCTCTTCCTTGGGTCTTTGTCCATGCTCTGCCATCTCCCCAGATTTTCTGTCCTGACTCCAGGTTTTCACAGGACCAACCCCAACAACTGGGGTGTCAGCTCATCATCCATCATCTTCTCTCAGGGCCCTTTCCTGGCCAATGTCCCCTAAATCTGCCACCCGCTGCTGTCTCTATCACTTTATTGTTTTCAGAACATTCTCACTGCCAGACATCAGCTTGTTTATTTACTTGTTTGCTGCTCTTCCCACTGTCTCTCCCAGCACAGAGCAGCTCAACATCTCAGTGCTCAATAAATAATAGTTGAAAGCACAAACGAATGAAGGGCCCTTTAAGGTGGCAGCAGCTGGAAGTGGGGTGGGGCACCACAGATTCTTCTTTGGGAAAGCTCCATCTTTTGAGGGTGCCCTGACAGTGGTGGAGGCTGGTCCCCTTCGGAGGTGCCCAGCAAAGGAGCAAGTGGGCTGGTGTGGACATAGCCTGTGAGGAACATGGCTGGACCTGGGGAGCCTAGCCCAGCTCTCCCATGCTGGGGAGACCCCAAAGACCCTGTTCACTTTGCAGAAAGCTTCTCTATGATGCTCCCCTGATCCCGGCCTCCCAAGGCCCCTCCTTGGCTCCTGGGCTAAGTGGGGCTGGGCTGGGCCGGGCTACATGATTTCCACTTTATTATGTTATGATGATTTCCCCCTCCCCGGGATGATTAGGCCTTAATAAATAACATTTCTCTCCGATATTGTGCCATCATTAATTCTGCTTAGCTCTCCTCGGAGAAAATTTTGTGGAAACATTCTCAGTGCTGCTATTTAAAGCTAAATTAATTCGGCTGATTATTTCTGTCCAAGTAGATTTGTGCCCAGGCGGCTGGGGCCAGCTCTGCGGAGAAGCAGGGTGGGTGCTTGCCTCTCTCCCGGAGGCCTTGACCAGGGTCTCTGCTTGCCCCTTGCTGTGCAGGGCTGAAGCCTGAGTCTTCTCTGGCAGGGTGAGGAAAGAGCGAAGGGGGCTCAGATCCCAATTTGGGGGGGTGCACGTCTTCCCAGCCTCGCCTAGGGTGAGGGCAGTATTGGGAGGACCCATGAGCCTTTCTTCCTACCACTCGCCTGACAAAGGCTTATGTCCTTACAGATGCCACTAGTGTGATGCTAGGCTTCCTCAGAAAATGTGGGGATCTGTGAACTAGGATGGAGTCCCACCAACCAAAGAAGACTTCAGTGCCTAGTAGGTTTCTATGTGCCAATGCTGGGGCTCTGTAGAAAACTTGGGGTTCTGACTTCCCAGGAGGACTTTGTGCAGCCAAAAATGGGTCCTAAAGAACAATGAGATTGGCAAAAGCAGTGATCACACAGGCAGCAGGGTCCGGAACCCCAGGGCAGGTGTCTGAGTCCATGATGCTTGCGTGATGGTACTGAGTTCTGTCTCTAACGGGGCAAGGCTGTTAGAGACGGCAGGTTTCTCTGTAACAAAGCAGGATTCTGTGAATTCAGGTTTCTATCAAATCACCAAGGGTTCGGTATAACCAAGTATGGTTCTGAAGAAAAAGGCAGGATTCTGCGTAACTGGGTGAGTTTCTGTATAACCAATCAGGGTTTATGTAGAATAAAGGCAGTCTCTGTATATCAATAATGGAATCTATTTTTTTAGAAAAAACAAGAGCAGAGTTTGGGGAAGCTGAGTAGAGTTCTTCAGAATCAAGTGGAGTTCTGAATAAGAGAGTGGGCATCTGGGCCTACGGAGAGGCGCTATGGCAAGTGCAGTTTCTGATACCAGTGGTGTGGAGGTCAGATTTCTATCATGTATACTGAGAGCCAGATAAAGTAGGGCTCTACGCAACTAAGCAGAGTCCTCTAAGGGCTCCAACAGATTATAATTTTATTTATTTATTTTTTATTGTTTTAAAGTTTATTTATTTATTTTGAGAGAGAGAGAGGCAGAGAGAGAGAGAGGCAGAGAATCCTAAGCAGGCTGTGCTGTCAGTGCAGAGCCTGATGCACAACTCAAACTCAGGACCTGTGAGATCATGACCTGAACTGAAACCAAGAGTTGGCGCTTAACCAACAGAGCCACCCAGATGCCCCCAGGTTATCATTTTTATATTTTAAATGACCAAGAGTCTTGCTGTATGCTCTGTGCAGTCGGCACAGCCCAGGGCGACAGGGCAGGGCACCGTGTGGTCTGTGGTGGTGGTCTGGCCCCGGCCTCGTGCCGACATCCTTGCTGCAAGGGAGACTGGGCATGTGATTATTTGACATTTTTAGTGACTATAGTGGGAAGCTGGTCTTGCTGAAAGTAGGGGACTCCTCAACATAGCAAGGGGGTTCTAATGTAGAATTAACCAAACAGAATGGCAAATGTCCATTGCGTCTGGCTTCAATCATGCCATGTCTCCCCAATCACAAGGCCTTTGCTTGTGCTGCTTTCTCTGCTTGTCTCCCCTCTGCCTCATCCCTCTCCTGCCGCACACCTGCAAACCCTCTGCATACTCTAGCCCTTAGTTCAAACGTCATGAACTCATGGCGTTTGCCCTGACTCTTCTCATGCAACCCCTTTGCTCACAAATAGCACCTTATTCTTTCCCTTCCTCATTTGTGTATGTACGTACCTATTTGTCCATCTCCTCTCCAAATGTTTTGTTTGCCCCTGGGCCTAGAACTAGGCTTCTGCTTCTTAGAAGAGATTGTCCCTCAGTCTCCACCTCCAGCCCCCAAGGCTGCCCTGCATCTTGGACATCTCTACCTGGAGGTCCTGCCCACGTCTCAGTTCCACGTGTCTCAAGTTGGGCTCATCACCCCCCTTGACTGTTCGCCTCACAGTCCCACCATGTGACTGTCTACATCATCACATTCTCCTCCTCCTCCGAAGATATCCTGGACTCATCATAGACTCTCTGCCTGCATCACCCCATCACTTACCCAGTTTGTCCCACCTTTATGGCCCATCAATCTATTCTTACCCTCCCTGCCCCCAGGCAGACCCTCCTCATGTTCATTTCCACTCCTTTTGCCATTGAGTTGCAGTGGCAGGCTGTGGTGACTGGGGAAATAGAGTGTTGCCTTTTCCACTGGGAGATACCTTTGGTTGCCATATGCAAGCCTAGGGTAACAGTAGCTTAAAAGAGGTCAGAGTTGATTTCTTTCTCATGTTTATAGGCTGGCCACAAGCAGGCTGTTTTAATATGGTGGTCCCTTGGTGTTGGGGATCCCTTCTATCTGACTATTCTCCCTTCTCAGGGAGCTGCCTCCTTAGTGTGGGCGAGATGACTCACCAGCATGCCCACTGGGCAGTTTCCTACCAGTTAGAGGTGGGGAGAGGGAGCAGCGGGGAAGGAGGGTCAGCCAGCCACCTTCCTCAAGAGCATACCCCAGAATGCACACGCCACATCTTCCCACACACTGCTGGTCCAATCTAGCGGCAAGGGAGGCTGGGTGTTGAGGTTGCTTCTGGAGGGCCATGTGCCCAGCTAAACTCCAGAGCATCCACCATGAAGGGAAGAGGGAAACATAGTCAAGTGTGTGCCACACAGGTGGAAACACTAAGATAGCATAGACCTGAAGAAGTAGCATTTACGGAGCCCCTAGCTGACATACACTTATGTTCAATCTCAAACTTAAAAGTGACAAGATGGGGTCCTAAGTGATGGCAGCTGATGTCAGAGCCCAGGATTTACCTGTCACGCCACACCGGAGGGAGGGATATTCCAAGGAAGGAGAGACACTGCCAGTTGTCTCCACAGCTCTATTTCCAGCACTTAAACCAGTAGGGGTGAATCATTATTTTTGGACTGGATTGAATCTGTTCCTTTCTTTCTGTGGTTGCCTCAACTGCAGAGGAGGGACCCCACCCTTTCTTTCCCTGAGGGAATGTGCATCTGACAGGGTCTCCCTTCCCTTACTTGTTCCTCCCAATGGGGGCACCCACTCTGCATCTCCACTTTCCTCAGTGTGTGTGTGTGTGTGTGTGTGTGTGTGTGTGTGTGTGTTTGGGGAGAACACATTCCTCGGTGAAATCTGCTTTTCAAGAGGGAGAATTCAGCTAAAAAGACTTATTACCACAGTCCCCTGGACCTCAAATCGTCTCTGTGCCCTCACTCTTCACAGAATACCGTCTGGGAATGGAGGCTGAGGAGCCTGCAGGGGGTGTGCGGCTCTGGTTTCCTCCTCGTTATATCATTAAGAGCTAACACTTACCTGTCCCTTACCATGTGCCAGCTCTGTCCTACGTGCTCTACGGGTACCGCATTGACTTCCCGCCCAGTTGCATGAGTCAGGTGCTCTTTTCAGTCCTATTTTATAGACAAGAAAAGTGAGACCGAGAAGTTAAATAACTTGCCTGAGCTCACACAGTAAGTGATGCAGCCAGGCTAAGGCCCAAGCCTGCACTTGTAACTCTACACTGTAACTGTGCGACGACACACTATTAAGTCCTCGAATACCTTCCAGTTTTCAAGGCCCTGTTGTAGCTGTGCTGTTTTCCTTCACACCCAAACTCACTTTCTGAATAAGGAAACTGAGGCTCAGAGAGGCTAGCTCTGCTCCCCAGTGGTCCAGCTTGCCCCGAGGCCTCTCCATGGCCCCATGTGGTCTCAGCTGGTAGAGGCTCACAGAAGAATCTAGTCCTGAGGTCGTGTTGGCTCTGAAGGCAGCCATCTGGCTTGTCTGTCTCCTTTCCCTCAAGGGGGGTTTCCTGGCTCTCCCCACGCCCCTGGCGGCCCTCTCTCCTTTCCAGCTGTTAACAGCTGTGCATGTGTAGGGCGGGGTGGTGGCGGATTGGGGGGGGTGTTAAGTGGAGGAAGAAGGCTGTTTATTTACAATGTGACAATTCTGATGTATTTGCTTAGGGGGGGAAACACCCAGCACCACACAATTAAATTAAAAGGCTGGCAGTTGTGGGCGTCAACAGCTGACTTAGAACCAAGCGGATTGGAGAAGCCCTCCCCCCCTGCAGCTCTTAGATGCTGCTCTGGGCAGATCCCAGCTTGCCTCGGTGTGTACCCCAACTAGGGGTACCCCTGTTCCGTGGGGGCGGTGGGGGCTTGGGGGGCAGCTCTATGTGTTTATTGGCTTTCCTGGTATGATGGGACTTCCTTGGGCATCATGGGATGAAAGGTGTCCATGTTCTCTGTGGACAGCTCCGTCTTTTCTCTGTTGTCCCAAAGTGTGGCCACTATATTGAATGCCTGCCTCCCACCTTTCTTCAGCCAGTTAGTCCCCTGGGAGTTCTAGTAGCTTCAACCACTCCAGTTCGTCCCCTGCTCTCACTCTTCTGCTTAGTGGGATGCTCATCCTGTGTCTCATCTGAAATATGTCAGCAGCCGCCTTACATGGCCTCCCTGCCTCCACTTTTGCCCAATTAGATCTACTCTACACTCAGCCTTTATTCTCCTGCCTACATGGCATATCATTCAAACCCCTTGGATTAGTCAGGCTTCTGCTCTGATCATACTGTGTAACAAATAACCCCCCCCCCCCCAATCANACTTTGTAAAAAAAACCCCCCCCCCCCCCCAATCTCAATGGCTTACAGTCATGAGCACTTCCGTGTCTCACTCACTTGTCTTCAGGTGGGCTGGGGCAGTTCTGTGTCAAGCTGTAGTCTGTGACACACAGCTCCTCTCCTGGGATCAGCAGGTACCCAAAGCATGTCTTCCGTGGTAGGTAGTAGGAGCACAAGATGCCACGCTGAACCACATAAGCAAATTTAACATCTCTGCGCACATCAAGTCCATGAACAGGTCATTGGTCATACCCGCACAAGTCAGGTAGCAAGCCCAAAGGGTCTCCTCTACCAGGAGGCAGGTCACAGGGCAAAAGGAGCAGATCTGTAATTCTCTTACAGGGAGAGATTGAAGAATTGGGAATAATAGTCTAATTTGTCATGGTCCTTTGCCACTGTGGTTCTCAAAGCATAGTCCTACCTGGGACTGCTGTCGTCAGCATCACCTTGACCCCACCCCAGACCTACCGAATCAGAAAGTCTGGGAATGGGGCCTGGCAATTTGAGTTCTAACAAGCCCTCCAAGTTATGAAGGCCATAGTTTGAGAACCACTGCTGGACAACCAGGCTGTTCCTTTTTTTAAAATCCCTGAGTCCCATAAGCTATGCCTCCCAGGAGACTTGACTTTGTCTCTCTGCTGGAATGCTCATTCTTCCTGGCAAATTCCTGCTCATGGTTTAAGGCCTGAGTCAAATGTTCCCTCCTCTGGGAAGCCTCTCTTCCACCCAGACCCCAGGCAGAATTAATCATTCCCTCTTCTGTGCTTCCACAGGACTCACACAGACATGCTCCATACAGCAGGCCTCAGACTGTATGACCACTGTGCGTTTGGGACAGGGTGTCCTCCAGTATCAGGACTCTGTCTTATTGGCTGTTTCATCCCCAGCACATTATGTACGTCTGGCACACAGCAAGCACCAATAACCATCCGGTGGCACACAGTAAGCACTCAATAACCGTTCAATGATTGTGTTGCTGATTTTCAGGCACTCTGGCTAGATGGAGGGGGAGCGCTACTTCTGCATCAGGAGTCCAGGCTTCTCAGGACGTTAGGTGGCGATTGTTGATGGAGTGGGGAGAATGGGTGAGGGCGGTCAGAACAGCCCTGTCTGGGAGTCGGGGAGAGGTCTCGGATCCCTGGGTATGGCTAGGAAGCTGATGAGGAAGGCATCTGGTGCCCAGATGCCCAGCAGCTGCCTTGCTTATGGCAAATCTGGTGAAGGCTCACGCAGGGACTCTGCAGGGCTGGAAAAGCTCTGATTATTTATTAGGTATTGGAAAGCTGACCAAACTTCAGACTGGGGGGTCTTGTCAGAGCTGCCACTTCCATCAGACGAGGAGCTCGTCTGAGGCAGGGTGATGTCTTCTCTATCCGACTGGGAGCTCCTGGGCTGCATGTGTTGTCTCTGCCCCATTGGATGAAGAGAGCCCTTCCTCTTGAGCTGGGCTGTGACATTCCCATCAAACAGAGGGTTCCAGGTTCAGAGGCTGGTTCCTGGCCCTGCCACCCCCCACCAGACTTGGGCATCCCTGGGATGGAGAGGGGCTGTGTCCTTTTTAAAGTCCTTTGCCCAAAGAAGGAGGCAAAGAACTTTCAAATTCCTTTCTAGAGCTGAGATCCTTATAAGACTTTCCCCTCTCAACCCATCCATTGCTCTGCCTTCAAATGCAGCATGTCTCTGTAGGGGCTTTCTCCTCCCTTCCCCAAACACTGAGAGAATGAGCAGTCAACCCAAGGAGGAAAAGATCTCGGTGGCCCTGTGGAGGGATGGGGACCTGGGGCACCGGATGCCGGGAGGAGGGTAGATGTAGTAGGCCAGGAGGAGCCCTTGGCTCTCTAATCTTCTCCTTCTGGGCTGACAGGTACATTTCAAGGGAAATTGAACCTGTACATTTCAGCTTCGTTTGCCTTTAACATGTCTGTTTCGCAGTGGGCAGGAGGCTTTTGATGTCTGCGTCTTGGTGCCCAAGACTTTCTAAGCCTCTTTTCTTTGAAGCCAAGGAGACTTGTGTTTCTGCCAAGCAGTAAATAGACTTGCATATCCTCCAGCACCTTAGTCTTTAGAGAGCCAACTCCCAACACCCTGAGGGCAGCAGGCCCTTCTTCCTTCGCTCAGCCTGCCCACACTCGTGCAGGGTGCAGTATAGGAAAGCTTTTGGGGAACTGTCTTTGGTGGCACAGGACTGGGAAAACCATGGGAGATTCTCACCAAACTCCCCCTTCTAAGAAGCAAGGGAAGGGTCTTGTATTCCTGCTAAGGCTTCTCGAGTGGCTTCAGCCTCCCCGTGGTTTCATCAGCATCCCCATCTCCCCACCCGCCTCCAAAGTCATCCTTAAAATGGTGTTCTTATTCTTCATATGGGCAATTGATGATTTCTCAATCTCACGGAAAGTGTGAATAAAGCACCTTTGGAAAGCGTGGTGGTTTTCATTGATCTGAGATGATCTACACAATCACTCTCTGTGCAAAGGCAGCTTACATTCTGGAGCCTCCTTTTGTAACAAATTGGGGCCCTGGAGCCCCTCCTTACAGAAATTTTGCAAGAGACACAGGAAACCACCCAGCCCCCATCTTTCCAGTCCCACAGCCTCTGCTCCCTGGCTCCCCTTCTCTGATCCCGGTCCTGTCTCTACTTACTCCTCCTGAGACTGAAGGGAGAGGTTCCACTCTGGGCCCTGACCTGCATGAAGGCAGCTGCCGTCATTTCTCTGATCTGAGCAATTAGGGGTTTCACAGGAAGGGGAACTGTGGCCTCCTTCCTTGCTCAGTGGTGGGCGTCTGGACAGTGGGATTCGGAGGTCTTCCGAAGTCCAGATGGTTTACAGTGGGGGTATCTCTGTGTCCTCCTCCCCACTCTCTGTGCACCCAGACATCTCCTTGGGGGGTTGGAGGGGTTGGCATGCAGCTCTAAGAGGCTCCAGCCCAGCCTGGTGCGCTCCAGGGTCTGGAGGCAGGTGGAGTCTGAGCCTAGTGAATAAGGGTCCAGGGGAGTCCCCTCTGAGAATAGAGCAGAAGCAGTGCTAGGGAAAATGGGACCCTTCTGTGTGGTTGGACACTCACCATGGACCTGGGGGAGGCTCCATTCTGAAAGGAAAGACACACTTCTTTACGGAGGCTGAGGGGGCTCTTCCCAACTATACTATAGTGTCAGAAGTAGGAGTAGCCAGAGACGTTGGGCTCAAGAGCAGAGAGTGGAGTGGATGGAATTATTTTCCTTTTCATTGTTTTCTGGTGACTGGAGCCGGCAAGGCAAGCAGGAGAAGGGGCCACCTGGCTCTGTGAGGTCTGAGCAACAGCATCTGAGTGACCTACACGATGTCTTCCATTTGCAATGTAGATTGATGGAGTGTCAAGCTAAGCTCTCCTGTGACCCAGGAGGTGGGCACACAGCACGGTCGTGGTGGCATCAGGACTGGAACTTGTGTCCCTTGACTTTCAGCCTGGTGTCTTGGCCTTTCCCATTACAGGCTGAACTTGAGAAAGAACTTCCTGCCCCTGGCAGTTGACACAGACATGGAGGCATCTCGGAGTTGGCTGAGAGAGAGCTCTAGGTAAGTCAGCAACCACAGAGTGTGGCCTGTGAGTCAGGGAGCATGAATGACCCTGACCTCCAGCTACATACACCCACCTGGCCTGTGACTGGGAAGAGCGGCGTGTGGCAAGCAGGCCTTGCAGTAGAGCCGAGGTCACTGCAGGAGGGGGCACCTGGCACCAGCCTCCTGCTTAGAATAGACATAGAGTCATTATCCAGCGAGTACCGATCATAATCCTGGAAGACGTGCGGTTCCCCTCCGGTGCCTTCAATCACCACCCTGAATGGGAGCGGAAACTTGAAGCAGGCATCAAACCCACGCAGATGGAAGCTGACAGCTCAGTCTCCAGCCTCTGCTCCTGCGCTCCTGGCTCAGGCTGTTTCCAGGGCTCAGAAGCACCTGGTTTTGTGAGGAGGTGGTACTCTGTCCTCGCCAGTGGTGGCCTGGCTAGGGGAGGAGGAGAGGGGAACCTCAGTGGATGGGGGCGTGGGTGCTGGGGTCCCTGACATGAGAACGTCAGATCTGCTGGTGCTATGACATGTCAGTGAGTCTCACACCCCTCTTTCACCGAATGCGGGGTGCAGGAGATGACATGTGGAGGAACTTGCACACACTCGGCTTTTTATCATGGCAGTAAAACTACTATTTCCTGGATCCTGTCACCCCCACACAAACCCTGAGGAATGAATACTGCTGGCGCAAGGCAGCAGTGAATCTGGGCTCCCCTCAACCCCTATGGGGACTCAGGCTTCTCAAATGGCTGGAGCTTGTAGAGGAAGGAGCTCCCACCAGGGGAGGGGACAGAGCAGGGTGTGAGTGACTTAGTCGCAGCCTCACCATAGCCCCCTGGGCTTGGTTAGGTCCCTCTTCTTCTCTGCACCCCAATTTCTGCACCTGTCAAATGCAGGGAGTGTTGGCAGAGAGGGTTCCTAATGGCCATGCAGTTGCAGGCTTCCTGGGCTCTTTGGGCCTTCCTGGGGCCCCTGGGGGTCCTAGAGTGACAGGGCAGAGGAACACTGGAGTCCCTGTCACTCAGACTTCCTGTCAGGCAGGTGGGGTTCTGGGAGTAGTGGGGGCCGACTGCTGCTGGTGGCCACACCCATGGGTCCAATCTGCTGGGTAACTGCCAGGAAGTCCTGCCACCTCCACACTGGGTTCCCGTGGGCATGGTCCACATGGCTGCCGGCACATCCAACAAGGGACGATTAACCCGGGGTTTTCCCTCATGCGCTGTGAATCTATTCTGTCTCAGAAAGAATATAGGTTTGGGGCCACACAGACCTGGGTTCGAATCCCGATTCTGCTACTTCTAGGCTGTGTGGCTTTAGATAAGTCCCTTCTCCTATGTGGGGCTAAAGCAGGGGACAGGGGTGCCTTCCTCACAGGAATTAATTTGAAGATTAAATGCAGCCCTGCACATGGAACACACACCCAGGGTTTGGCACTACTCGTTTCTTGGAAGGTATTAGTCCCTCCTCTTCCTGGCTAGCGTCACATAGGGCTGGGCACCTGCTGTCAGGGTGGCAGGAAGGTAAAGCTGTCACAAGGATCACACTGTCCCTGTCTTCCCAGGACCTGTGCCTTCCCTGCCTGCCTCTTGAATCCCAGCCAGCAGCAGAAACCTCAGACATAGTGCCTTCTAGAAGCAAGTCTCAAAGATCAGATTCTTTGACAGTCATTTTTGAGGAATTTTTATTTCCTTGGAAACGTTTGTTCAGGAACACGGAGTGAGGCACTGATGGGGAGCCCAGTTCCAGGAACTAGGCTGAAATGAAAGCTGGGGCTCTAGCTGCAGAACTGTGCTGGGAGAAGGTTCCAGACCCCAGGGCTGTTCCAGGAGGTCTGGGTGCCAGAGCTGGGTGCCTCCTCTGCCTTAAGCCCCCTACCCTGGGGCAAGGCAAGGTGAGGGGGAATGGCTACACGTTCACAGCCAGGTTGCCCTGCGTGCAACTCCCAACTCTGCCACTGAAGAGCTGTGTGGCCTGGGGAGGTGAAGTTAACCTCTCTGAACTTTGGTGTCCTCATCTTCCAGAAGGGGCCAATCACAGGTCTCTGAGCAATACAAAGGGCGTGGATCAAACGCGGTAAAATGTGCCAGTCTTCCTAGCTGAGGGCCTGATTCATAGGAGGTACTTAATAAATACGTGTTTCTTTCCTCAATTGACACTTGTTGAACTTTGNAGTGGTGGCCTGGCTAGGGGAGGAGGAGAGGGGAACCTCAGTGGATGGGGGCGTGGGTGCTGGGGTCCCTGACATGAGAACGTCAGATCTGCTGGTGCTATGACATGTCAGTGAGTCTCACACCCCTTTCACTGAATCCGGGGTGCAGGAGATGACATGTGGAGGAACTTGCACATACTCGGCTTTTTATCATGGCAGTAAAACTACTATTTCCTANGAGAGAGGGAGACAGGATCTGAAGCAGGCTCCAGGCTCTGAGCTGTCAGCACAGAGCCCGACGCAGGGCTTGAACTGACAAATCGTGAGATCATGACCTGAGCCGAAGTTGGACGCTCAACAGACCGAGCCACCCAGGTGCTCCTGTTAAACTTTGATTTAATGCAGTTTATTGTGTTTGATACTGAGGACCCGACAAGGAGTAAGATCCAATTGCTCCTCTGCAGGACGGACACAGTCTAATGGGAGGAGCCCTCCCTCCAATCCGTCCCTTCCCTCCCTTCCTGCTTCACTCTGGGGCAGCAGGTGGGGACCGGGAAAGTCATGTTGGAAGCTCAGAAAGCCTCAATCTGGCTGCTGTTGAAAAGAGGATGCTCACAGGTCCAGGGTTTACAGGTGGTGTTTCCTATATTCTTAGTCCCAAGGCCTTGCCTTCTTTTAATGCCTCAACGGAGTGATGTCCCTTTCTAGGGCTGCTCCAGACCCGTCCGATTGTGAGCCCAGCTGAATGTAGGTGGAGTCCTGGGCCAATGGGGACCTGAAACAGCTGATCTTCACTGCCAGCACGGAGTTTCCCCCCTGATCCTCCTGCCATTCAGAACCCCTACTTAATTTACTTAACCAAGCAGAGCTCAAGGTCAGGTTAGAGAAAAAAAGATTTGTACAAAAGAACAGGAGCAGGTCTGGCTCCAGGGTCGGGTTGGGTCTGAGATTTTGTGTTGGCAGGGACCACTGTGTCCCTTGGAAAGGTAAGGGAGAAGGCTGGCGGGCAAAGCCCTGGGGGCCCATTGCTGCTGCTTGCTTATTATTTGTTCCTTTATTTTAGCCTTGAGTGAGTCACGCCTTGGCTCCCCGTTTCCTGCATGGCGAGGTGATGCTGTGGGCTCCCCCTGCATGAATCGTTGCCCCCCCTTTATCCTGTTCGCTGTAGTTCTGGCTCTCCCAAAGAGCTCAGGGTCCCCCTGGGCCTCTGAAGAAAGGGACTGGGGAAACCGGGGTGACCCCTTCATAGGGGGCTGCAGGGCCTCCACATCCCCTCCACATCTGAGCTCCTGGCATGGAATCCAAGGTGGGGCTGTGCCACCGCACACCTGGGTGTTTTAGAGCAAAGAGAGGGGATGGCCGCCCTGCACTGGCATTCTCTCAGGAGGCACAGCACTTCTTTGGTCACACTGTGTTCGCTTGGACAGTCTGGGGGTCCCCTTTGGGAATGGCTATCAGAGGCCCTGGGAGACGGTTGGGCAATGGTGGTGGTACAGACAAAGGCATTGCTCCAAACCAGACTTGGCTAGTTCTTCAAATCAAACCTGTTTCCCTGCAGGGGCCAAGGGGCAAGAGAGACATGCCAGTGACGCCTTGAATCATGGGTGGTGGACGGTGCCCTCCTTCTCCTTCTTCTTTTTAAATGTTTATTTATGTTTGAGAGACAGAGATAAAGTGTGAGCAGGGAAAGGACAGAAAAAAAGGGAGGCACAGAATCTGAAGCAGGCTGTAGGCTCTCAGCTGTCAGCACAGAGCCTGATGCAGGACTCAAACTCACGAACCATGAGATCATGACCTGAGCCGAAGTTGGATGCTTAATTGACTGAGCCTCCCAGGCTCCCCATCCCAGGCCAGCTTCTTAGTCAGACCCCAGCTCGGGCATTACTGACTCAGGATTGCTCCCCCCCCCACCGCCCCTATCTTCTCTTGCTTCCATCTGGCACAGGTCACAGTGTGGCACCGTCTCTCTGTGGGCTTCCCTAGCCCACCTCCTCTGTGAGACCCACAAGAGAATTATTATTATTATTTATTAAATCTTCATAACCCCAGGGCCTAGAACAAAGCTTGGCAGAGTGTAAGTGCTTAACAAATAGTTGCTGATGCATCTATTGAGGGTGCCGGCTGTCTGGAGCCCTACTGGGATAGGGAGGAATTAATAATAAGCATGTTTATTGAGTGTTTACTATGTGCCAAGCATTTTATTAACAACAGGTGACATAGGTTGCGAGTGCATACTCCACAAGCAGAATTATATTTATTCGTCACAATAACCAGGAGAGGTAGGTATTTCCAAGATCCCTCTTTTATATTGAGATGAGAAAACTGAGGCACAGGAAAATGTCAGGCGTGTGACAGATCTTATTCATCAATTGAGGCTGCCTGCTGCAGAGCCCAGACTCCTTACCTGGCTCTCTGGGACTACCCTTCTCCAGCTAGGACGCCAGTTGTGAGGCCTGGAAATGTCCCAAAGACCCCCTGCCATTGTCTCTTTCCATTGCAGGGGAAACTGAGGCCAGGGCCAGGAAAGGCTTGCTGGGCCTCCCCACTCCTGCTGTCGGCCATGTCTCTTGTCTGGCTTTTTCCTCTCTTTGCCTCCTCCTCAGAAAGGGGAGAGGGGGCTCCCTCTGGTCGACCCTGCTGGACCTCAGCCTTGTTTCCAGGCAACTTGTTTCCCAGGCAGCGCCCCCTGGTGTGGCTATGTTGCCATGGTGACCACAGGTGCATCTTCAAGATGATGAAGGATGCAGATCGGGTTCCCAACTGGCCCTTGGTTCCCTCTGAGAGGCTCAGGGGTGCACAGATGGGTCCTCTGACATGCAGACTCACCAGGCACAGGACAAGGGAGGGANGGCTTCCTGTGTGGGTGGGTGGGGGGCAGAGACTGGAGAGGGGGTGTGGGCAAGGGAACAGGACCCAGAGCCTGGCTCACTGAGTGCAAAAAATTCCCCTTGAAATTCCTGCTTCAGAATCTATGGTACCAGAGGATCAGCATCTAACCTCTGGCTGTCTCTTCCTGGAGTAAGGAAGAGAAGGGGATTTCACATTCTTTGGAGGAGGGGTCATCTTTTATTTTCCCTTTATAACTTGAAAAATATATTAAAAATACACACTCCAAGGGCGCCTGGGTGGCTTAGTCGGTGAAACGTCCGACTTTCGCTTAGGTCATGATCTCGCGGTTCGTGGGTTCGAGCCCTGCGTTGGGCTCTGTGCTGACTGCCAGCTCAGAGCCTGGAGCCTGTTTCAGTCTGTGACTCCCTCTCTCTCTGATCTTCCCCTGCTCACGCTGTCTTTCTCTCTCTCTCTTAGAAATAAATAAAACATTAAAAAAATTTAAAAATACACACTCCAAGGTAGAAGTCTCCCCCACTGCCACGACATAAAATTACACAAAAATAAATTAATATGGACACTCCCCTCCAAAGTTAAGTCCTGTGGCTCAGAGGTTAGAAACTGTTAACAGTTTGTGAAGGCTACTTACTGGTTATTTCTATGCTTATGTATATATATCCATCTCTATATATTCATATCTGTAAAACTATATTGTATCAAATTGGAATCATACTCTACAAATTGGTTTACATCTTGCTTTTTTTTAAGTCCACAATGTATGCTAGAGATTTTCCATATCAGTAAGTACTGATCTATTTTATATTTCTGAAGCAGGGATTAAGAGTGGAGGAAGAGGGGTACCTGGGTGGTTCAGTTGGTTGGGTGTCTGACTTCAGCTCAGGTCGTGATCTCACAGTTCGTGAATTTGAGCCCCGCGTCGAGTTCTGTGCTGACAGCTCAGAGCCTGGAACCTGCTTCAGATTCTGTGCCTCTGTCTCTCTCTGCCCCTTCCCTGCTCATTCTCTCCCTTTCTCTCCATCTTTCTCTCTTTCTGACAAATAAACATTAAAAGAATTTTTTTAAAGGGTGGGAAAAGAGGAGACCTGAAGCAGGGCAGTCCTGGGGGGCTCCTTGGAGGAGGGGGGGACTAATGACCTGCATGGAGCAAGGAGGTAGTTACAGCAAGATAGGAAAATGGTGCTTCTTATAATTACAGTGTGCCAAGTGTGGTAATCCCATCATCCCATTCCCCTCCCTCACGATCCACAGAGGAAAGCTGATCCCTCCCATGTTTATAGACGCAGAAGTGAGGTCCAAGCTTGCAAGGCTGGGATGTGGGGAGAAACGAGGCCTTGATCACAGGCTGGACCCCCTCAAGCCTGTGTGGTTTCCCCCACCTCATGGAAGGCGAGCTGTGCAGCCCCCTGCATGTGGGATCTGGGCGAGCCCCTTCCCTTTCCCCAGCCCCCTCTGTCCTTTCTCTCATGGCAGGCAGAGCCAGGTGGAGGTCTGCGCTCCGCGGAGCACTTTGGAATTCATAAAATGGTAATTTATTGAACAAGCCTTTGGAGAAGGGAAGTAATGAAAACTGCTATATAAATTACGAGGCCATTGGTGTTATATGGCTGGAGCTAATGCTGTTAGTCTCCAGAAGGGTACAGGGAGCCTCCCCCAACTCCACCCTTCTTGGCCAAGACGTCAGCCCCCGGGGAAGAGCCTCAAAGAATAAGAGGTCTGTGGGTACACGAGACAGACAGACAGACTTATGCCTGGGCTTCGCTGGGGGACCTCCCTGAGACTCAGCTTCCTCATTGCTGCAGTGGAGACAATAGTGGCACATGCCACACCCCATAGTGCTTCGTCAGTGGACAAGGGCCACGTGTGTTGGGCTGTGCACCTGTTAGGGTTACGACCACTACTGTTATTGCCTCAATTTGAAGATCCCCATTATCTTTCCTTCCAACCTCTTAATTCTGGCATCATGATGTGTCTTTACATGTAGTGTAATGTAGCTCCCATTTTTGCCCCTGAAAAGCTGTTAACTTGACTTTTGCTTAAAAGCAATGGCCTTTTAGGACCAAAGACACATCTGTGGTTGTTGTTGTTTATGGCCATTAGGATGTTGCAGGCCTGGATGCCATGACCTATTCCTCACCTTAAAAAGGGAAACAGTTTCTGGGGGAAGGATGTGCTGTATGACCCTGAGCACGTGACTTATTGCCAAGAGTGGCCTGCAGTCTGGCCAGTTGGAAACTGTGGATTTTCCTGGGATGTGGGACTTCAGTGCCACAGAGGGGAAAGCCCCGGGAAGTCCCAGGGCAGCCGGTGGTCCTAGAGCCCTAGTGGGCTCTGACTCCCTTCCTCTGCCTGCTGAGGACCGCTGCCATGAGGAAGGTGTGAGGGTCAGAGATGAGTGGCCTCCCTGCCATCTGGGGTCCCCCTGACGCATGTCCTTCTGGGGCAGCCACGAGATCCTAACCTGAACAACTTGGATGGCTGTGCCTGTGAGCATGAACCCCGAGCCTCTGGGGGTGGGTCATCCTCCTATCTGGTGGCCCATGTCTACATGGTTCAAAGAGCTGGCGGGGCGCCCCTTGTGTTCATTGGCTGCTTATTTTCACTGGATTCCTGATGTCTCTCCAGGAAACAGGAAGGTCTCATCTCAGAGATTCAAGTGGCAGATGAAATGAAGCCCAGGAAAGGCAAAGACCTTTCCACACAACGCATTCATGCCAGGCCCAGAAGGCAAGGGCTGTGGAGTCAGGCCACTTCTTTCCTGGTGATGCCCTGCTCTAGCTTTTGGCTACTTGGGAAGTGGGGGTGGAGATGAGGAGGGGGCAGTGCCTGATAGGGCTTGGAGCCTGGATGCTGATGGCCCTCCAGGTTGAAAGGGAGTTGGGACTGTCCTCACTTGGGGCTTTTGCTGTGTGACTTGGGGCTGATGGCATACCTTCTTTGGGCCTCATTTTTTCCCTCTGTAAAATAAACAATTTTGGTAAATAAAGTGGTTTCTACTTGCAAATCTGAACCACGAAGGTGGGGGGGCTGTTAAAATGCAGATCCCTGGGCCCCACCCCAGGCCAACCATGTCTGGGAGAAGGCTCAGGAACCTCTGAATTGAACCAGCTTCCCATGTGATCTGATGCAGTTAGTCTTTGAGTCAGAGTTGGGGCACACTGGGCCCAGTGGCAAGGAGGGGTGGGAGAAACCAGAGTGCATGGTGGTGGTAGTAGGGTATGAGGTGGCGTCACAGGTGAGTGCAGTAAACACAGGGTTTCAGAACAGCTGTTGTCTCTTGGCTTCGTGACCTTGAGCAAGTTACTTAACCTCTCTGAGCTTTTGTCTCCTCATCTATAAAAAGTGGAAGGGCTGTTGAGAGGATTAAATTACATGATCGATGCCGAAACATTCCTGTTTTCCTCCCCAACCACGCATCTCAAATGCCAGCCTGGCCCAGTCTTGACCCCTTCCATCCCATGCCCCTGACTGAGTCTGGTTCACATCTCTGTCCCCTAGAATCTGGGGGACCAGAGAGGTGACCCACAGGGCCAAGGATGGCAGGAGAGAAGGCTAGAGGCGGAGAAGGAGAGGAAGAGCAGAGGGAGAAGGGAGGTAGCAGAAAAAGGCGGAAGGTCCTCTGGGGACTGAAATATGGTTCCCTCATTCCGGAATGTGCTTCTTAATCAACTTAATGGGCCTCTGACTGAGCAAGGGCCTCAGAAGGTAGGAAAGATGGGAATGGCAGCAGAGGCCACCCACTCCGAGGGGCATGAGGAGGGTCCCAGGGGAGGCCTGGAAGATGCTGGCAGTGGAGACCATCACCATTTTCCTTCCTGACCTTCTCCCCAGCCCAGGCCTGGCTTCTCCTGGATTAGGTGGGGAATTGGGAGCCCCTGACCCTGGGCTTTTGATTTCTGACTTCTGAGCTAGCTTAGCAGGTTCATAGATCCAGGGCAGGCTGGAGGGAAGGTGGAGAAGCCCACTATGGGGTGGGCCAGGGGTCATGGCCAAGGCAGTGGCACCCAGTGTTGCCTTTTCCAGATGCCATCCATCAGTGTTGCTCCAGAAATGTCCTGCAGGCTGTGGCACCGATTCTCAGCCTGAGTCAACAGTGCCAGCTTCCTGAGCAGGGGGCCTTGTGCCTCAGGGGTGCTAAGGTGGGAAGCGGGGATGCCCTGTTCTCTCCACTTTGTCTTCTTTCTCCATCCTGGGACTTCAGTTCACAGGACAGAATCCGGCATCATGGGTCTCCTAGCTCCTGGCTAACCATTCTAGCCAGCTGACTTCTTTCAAGTGGCTTCATTCTGAGCCTTGATCTTCCCAAACTTAAAGTGGGGATCCTGATACCACCCTCCTAACAGTGAGGGGAAAATGTGATCAGTGAGTGGAGTGAAGGGCTTAGAGCAAAGCAGGATGCCCAGTATACCTTGGTGAAATCTGGTCTGCCACTCAGTGTCTCCTCCAAAGGTGGTGAGGCATCTCGGATCAGTCCAGGCAGAGGGTGAGAAGGCCAGGTGGCAGGGTGGGGGCAGAGTGGGAAGCAGGAAGATGGGGCTCTGCCTAGGGGACTGGGCAGTGTCTTTCCCTTGTGTAGAAGCTGAGCAACGCAAGGAAGAGGGCCATCTGCATGTTCTACATGATGCTGTGCATATGACAATCTGCCGCAAAGTCTGTTCTCAGGCAGCCTGGGGGCAAGCTGGGATCTTAAGCTGCCGGAGTGTCACAGCTTGAAGGGCACCCTGACCATCCCTTTGGGGGTACAAAGGCCAAGAGGCCAGGGAATTTCCCTAGATCCCCACAGTGGACTAGGGGCAGGGTAAGAACAAAACCCGAAATATCTTGGTTCCTGGTCCTGTGCGCATTTTCTACCACATAATGATGATGCTAATGATGGTGATGATGATGGTGATAAAACAGTGGTACCAGCGAACTCGTCCCAAGTACTTGTTGTATGCAGGGTGCGGCTTTGAGTATTTTACCCACGTTTCACTCATTCACACCAACCCTATGGAGTAGGTGTTACACATTATTCCCATTTGACTCCTGAAGGCACCAAAGAACAGACAGCTTAGGTGACTTTCCCAAGGACGTGACAGAGCTGGGATTCACACATGGGAGGTGCAGCCCAGAGTCTGTGCTCTCGACCACCAAGTCCTGAACTGTAAATTCACAGTGAGGGGCACCAAGGGTCCTCTCTGCCCTGACCCCCAAGCTCCTGCCTCTAGGACCTCTGCCTGGGGATCCTGCCCAGAGATGATGGAGTTGATTGCCTTGAGAACATTCCTTGTCTCCCTGATGTCAAGCCCAGAACAGCCAGGGAGACAATGGCTGCAGGAATCACATTTGTTAATCTTGCATTCCTTAATTTATTTTATTTTCCATCCTCAGAATTAGGACAAGCCTCTTGAACTCAATATGCAAATGTATGCAAAGCAAGATGAACAGGCATCTTTAAAACCTTGGCACTTTTTTTCCCTTCTTGCATTAGTGGAATTGCAGCTCACCCCAGCCAGTGGGTGGAGGAGTGGCAGCTGTGGGCAGGCCTGGGGGAGGGGGTCCTTTGTCACTTTCAAAAGCAAATTTCTGTACATGGGCCCGTCTGTCCCTCCCTGGGACCCTCTGCAGTGGGTGTTGTTACTGTCCGAGGCTCAAAGCAGTGAAGTTATAAGCTCAAGATCACGTAGGACGGAAGTGGTGGAACTTGGGCCCTGGGTCTTTCGATCCCAAGCCCCATTCTCTTTGCGCTGCACACCCACCTTCTGCCCACAGCATCACCACTAACTTCTAGCCCTCACCGAAAGGGGCAGCCGCGGCCCGGATGGTCTGGCTGGGGCCCCGCTGTGCCTGTGGCCCTTAGGTGGCATGTGAGGAAGGACTTGTGAGGCCTGTATCCCCACCACAGCCCCCGCCACCCTCTTCTCCCCGCAGCCCGTCCCGCTGTTGGCCTTGGCCTCTCAGCCAGGAGGTGAAAAGAGGCTCTGACTGCTGTCCTTCCCTGCTAACCTCCCCACGGGGCCCAGTGGAGCGGGTTATTGCTCGCCAGGTGTTTTGCAATCTCTCGGATCAGAGGCCTTGGCCTAATTGCTTGAAAAGCCTCCCTCAGCTCCCCAGAAGCAAAACCTGACAGATTTCCCAGCAACAGTCATGTTGCTGGAGGGGAAACGGAGAGAGGGAGGATGACAAAGAGAATCAGAGAGAGACAGAAAGAGAGAGTGAAAAGTTAGTAACGGGACTTCCAGGTCTCTGGAAAGAAGGACCTTCTTCCCTCCTCACCTCTCCTCCTCTCCCCCCACCCCTCTCCCCTCTCTCCTTTAGTCCACCTAGAGCCCAGCTGCAAAGCTAACATCCTGAAGAATGAGGACAGGGCCGTGGAAAGGGCTTGGGGACTGGGGTGGGGCAGAGAGCTGGAGTGGGGAGCACGTGGGGTGGAAATGGAGGATGGGATGAGGCCCTTGGGAAGAGGCAGAGAGTCTCAGGAGTCCGAAGAAGAGCCTATAAAACAAAAAGTAAATAAATACTGGGGGCAGGGAAATGTTTCTACCTTCAATCTCCCCAGTTCAATCTCCCCAGTGGGTTTGTGCAGACTCTAAACCTGGAGCTTGGAATAGCATCCAGCCCGTGCCCTGTTTCCCAGCCAGGACAGCCCCAGCCTTGCCTCAAAGCCCTCTCCTGTCCTTACGCCCAGTAGTCAGGAATTCCAACATCCAGGAGAGGGGTCACGCCGACAGACCGCGGCTGCCTCCCCAGGGAATCTCGCACCCAGTCCGTGCACCCACGGAGCATGTTCTAGGCTGCTGCCTGTTGCTTGGGGAAATATGCCCAGGCAGAACACGAAGCTGCAGCCTGGTGTCGAGGGAGAGGTGCCCACAATCTGTTCCACGAAGAAACAGATACCATTGGCTCCGCCAAGTCAAACAGCCTGGATGGAAATGAAAACAGGTTCTCCTGGAATCCCAGCACCAGCAGCCAGCTTCCCAGCGAGCGATCGGGGATCCTGCGCAGAGGGCACAGACAGCCCTGCCCTGGAGCACCAGCGAGCCTACCCTCTCCAGCGGAAGTGGGTACTAGCAGGTCATCCACCCCCATGACACTTTCCTTCCAATCTCCTTCCCATCATTGAATTATTCTCCAATGCCAGGTTTTACTGGAAAAGAATGAGAAAGAGTTTGAAAAATAAATACATATTTAAAAAATAAATCCATAAATAAGGGAGCGGGCCACTCTTTTCCCCTTTAATTTTTTAAAGGAAAAATTAATTTCCCTTTGCCTAAGTACCTGTCACCTTAAATTAATATCTCTGAGAGTGAAAATGATGGAGAAGTTGGGTCATTAGGCAAATTTTAATTAGAGGCTCAGATGTCCTTTACTAATAAGATGTTACATATATTTCATTCTGTTCTTGCCTCCAACTGCGAGCACATCTTTGCAATGCAACCAAGGCCTCTGGGGGGCCAAGGAGATGACGCCTTGGGGAGATGGGGCTGGGGCAAGGGAGGGGAGCGGTAGGTGTTCTTTTTACATGCAAGGGATGGTCAGGGGAGGGGATGGGGGGGAAGGGGATCCACTCTAGGGCTTAAATCAGCTTCCCTTTACCCAGTGTGTGTGTGTGTGTGTTGTGAGTTGTGTGCAAGCATGTGTGTGCAAAGAGGCAGTGTAGCAGATGGCAGAGTTGTTAAGAGGTTGGGTTCAGACACCAAACTACTCTAGACTCACATTTAAGCTCTACTTATCTATCCTTGAATGGTTACTTAACTTCTCTGTGCCTCAGTTTATTTATCTGAAAAACGGGGATAATGGATACCTGCCTCCTACAGGTATTGAAATGGTTCAACTTGACCTAATAAACCCCTTAGAACAGGTCCTGTTCTAAGGGCGATAGGAAGCCCTCCATGTTAGCCACACGTGCCATGTGCCTATGAGAGCGTGTGAGGGCACTCGTGTGAGGGCACACATGTGTGCAAGCTGTACTTTAATGGAGACAGCACTGAATCTGGACTCAAACGTCATGGCTTCGAGTCGCACCACTTCTAGCCTGGATGACCTGGGTAGGCTGCCTTACTTCCCTGAGGCTTTTAAGAAAAAAAGCTTGTGTATGTATGTATGTATTTATAGAGAGAGAGCAGGGGAAAGGCAGAGAGAGAGGGAGAGAGAGAATCGCAAGCAGGCTCTACACTGTCAGCACAGAGCCTATTGTGGGGTTTAAATGTACAAACCACAAGATCATGACCTGAGCGGAAGTCAGACGCTCAACCGAGTGAACTGCCCAGGTGCCCCTCTTCTTTGAGCCTCTTTAAGGTTTGTCATCTATTAACAAGCTTGATGATGAGAGCTGCGACTCAACGTCCCTCCCTGGGCGGGACAAGATTCAGATGAGACAAGTGGCTTATGCTGGCAAGCACCTGCGGTGGGTCAGGAGGCGTGTCTGCTTACACCCTGGTACTTACCTGCACGCAGTGCGGATCAACACGCAGGGCAGGACGCATAATATGCCTCCTGGCAGGCATGGAAGACTGTGGATATAGTCAGAGACGGGATCTTAAAAAGTGTCCCTCCGCATCCTTCCAGAGGACTCCTCTCTGCTCTTCTGGATCAAGTCCTCCTCTGGCTCTGCAAATGGGCATCATTTCACCCAGGCCCATGCAGGCCACAGCACTGGCACAGAGCTGGATGTCCCCTCCACGGCCTGGTGGCCGTCAAGGACAGTGGCAGATGCAGAAATCGAGCACATTCTACTATTCTCTGTCAGGATCTAAAGTGCTTAGGCTCAGGACTGGTTCATGATTCAGCAGGAGTTGACTCTCTTATCTTGTTGTGGGAACCCGGGCCTGAGGGACTCTGTAGTGTCTGTTTCTGGGCGTCAGTTCCCTCTAGAAGCCATTCAAGCATGGGGTCGGAGGACACACTGGCTATGAGCCTTACCCTGGATAATATCCAAGAATATTGCTCCCCCTGCCATATTTGGGGGAGGAAATGGAGAGAAGAAAGGTGCAGGAGCTCTGTGAATGGGTGTGAGAGGGAAATCATGCATATTAAGCATCTACTCTATTCTGGCCACGTGCGCAGCACTTTGCATATGCTGAGGCATTTAATTCTTTAACTGCCCCAGAGATGCCATCAGTATCACCTTTTACAGATGGAAACACTGAGGTTAGGTAATTTTCTCAAGGTCACATAGCTAGTGAGCTGTCATTCAAATCTAGGTATGTCTAGTTTTAGTTTTTCCTTTGTAGATAAGCATGTAGGCTGGTGGCAGGGCCCTGGGAGTGTCAGACTGTCCCGCAGGCTCTGTGTGAGGGGGTGCCAGTGGCTCAGAGGTGGTAGGGCTCTGAGCGGCTGTGTGCCTTCAGATGAGGCCCTTCTCTTCTCTGGGTCTCCATCTCCTTCTGGCAGTTTCTCCTGAGACCAGGTCTGGAGGACCCCCTGGAGGAGAGCAATAATGCAGAGTGTTGAGGGGCTGGTGAGGGTAGGTTGGTATGGCTGAATTGAAGCTGCCACTCCCCCTTGCTCATTGGTCCTAAGTTCATCTTTGGGGCACGAGGTATAAGTGGAGGGCAGAGCCATCGCTGGGCCATTACTCACCAAGGCAACACCTCGCTGCTGCTGGCTCACTGGACCCAGCTTCCTGCGGAAAGGAATGACAATTGTGCTCATTTTCCAGGAACAAAGAGGCCAGCTTGCTGACCTTGCCAGCTTCCTCCCACCTTTGCTCTGTTCCCTGCCTCCGTGCTTGGGGCAGAGAGCTCACCAGAGCCTCTAAGTCCTCCCCATCAATCCCTCTTTCCCCAGCTCACTCTGCTGGGGAGGAGGTCAGGAGCACTTAGATGATGGCAGGAAAAGTAATGGTGGAGGCCTTATAGGGAGAGCAAATTTGCTAATGGGGTTGGGAAGGAGCTGGGGGTGGACTGCTGGTGAAGGGGAAATCCATGCTGGGGAGAGAGAATTCACTTTTTGGATCATCCATTGTGTATGAAGCTCTTCCATATGTGCTATCTCATTAAATCCCCACAATACACATACCAGCCCATTCTAGACACTGAAACAGACTCAGAGAGGTTAAGTGATTTGCCTAAGAACACAGAGCATCTCAGGTGATAGGGAAAAGATTCCAATTCCAGCCCATCTCACTCCAGGTGCTTTTCCACTCTCCATGATGCCTCTCTCTTGTCTGGGAGGAGAGAGTTCTGAGTTTTAGAGATGGAAGGAATGTTACATCACTATGCAAGTCTCTCTGGGAATATATTTACCCATCTGTAAAATGGGAGATTAGACCAAATGATGACTAAAGTATCTTAGTGCTGTATTTTTCTGCTTAAGAGGTGAGAGTTTGGGGGTTCCCCCAAATCCCTCCAAATCAGAGTTGAGAACCATAAAAGGCTTGGAGTGACATCATGCCCCAGGGCTGACCTTTGTCATCAGTGAACTAGAATGGGATCTTTCTCCCTCTCAGGACTTCATCATCACCACCACATAGTACTTTGGCTACTGCTCCTAGCTCTACAGACATATGCCTGACCTCGGGAAGGGGGTCAAGAGACAGCCCCATCTCAGAGCTCCAGTGGGCAAGGACACATGAACACTTTCTCTGTGGCACAAGAACCCATCTTTCTAAGCCTCAGGCTGCAATTAGCACCTTAGCACCAAAGTTCCCAAGATGCTTTCGTGCCTTTAAATACACTGAATAATGGAGATGTTTCTGGGGCTGGGATGAGGAGGATGGGAGGTTGGGTGTGAACCTGTAAAAATGTAGTAGGAGAGATTTCAGACTCCTGGGTGTTGCACTTCCTTCACACTTTTAGGAAGGTGTCTGGTTCCTGAAAGGACTCCTGGCCCAAGTATAGCTTTCTTATAATTACCCCATTCCTCTAAGTTCACACTATCATCGTAAGTATTGAGGTGTGAGAGAAAGAGAAAGGGCTCTGTCTCCTGGGAAAGACCAGTCCTTGTCCTATGGGAATATGAATCCAGTGAGGGAGCCACAGCTCCCAGTGGGGAGGAGTGTCCAACCAACAAGGTATCATGGCTGCCTCCCTTAGGACATTTTTGGGTTGGTGGGGAAGACAGTATCTTTGTCTAGTGGGGGGTTGGTCTGTAGGAGCTAAGAGGACTGAAGGGAGTAAGTATAAAGTTCAAATGCAAAAAGAGGAAATGACTGAGGAAGAGCATTCAGCTTGATGCTGGAGAGAAGAGGGAGAGAGTTAAATCACCCCCAGGGAGCCCAATGATAAAGTTGAGTTGTGTGTGTATGTGTGTGTGTGTGTGTGTGTACGCACGCATGTACGTGTGTGCACCTGGGCCCATGCACACATGCAATCACATACCCAGGACAGGAACACCTTCTTTCAAATTTTGTTTGACAGAAACCGTAACAAAGAAACCTCGAGAAAAATGTTCTCTTGTCCTGTCCTTGTCATCCAAGGCAGAAAAGCTCAAATTGGAAACACACATATAAATATCATGTTTCCTTCTATCAAGTTGAAGTTGTTGTGCTTTGTGCTCTTTGTTGAATTATGAGAAAAAGGCCTGAAGTCATAGGAGCACACCTGGTTACTGTGGTATGGTCACCAGTCACACCTGGTATGACTTTAGAAGACTCCATCCCCCACTCTGGGCCTCACTCTGGTGGACTGAATTTAAAAAATCTCTCAGGTCTTTTCTAAATAGCCCCTGACATTTTTGGTTTTTTTACTTTTCCACTTGTGAATCTTCTCAACCAGCTTCCTGAAGGATGCAGGATCCGTCTGTGGTTCTGAAGAACTTGGGGTCAATGAGAACCACCCATCTGGCCTACTGATAATCATAACTGAAGTAATCTGAAGTTCAAGGGGCCTTTGCCTTCTTGGATTTCTGAGGGGGTGTTCAAAGGCTTATTGTATATCTGAGATGAGTGAGGCTTGGAAGAGAGGACAGAAGAGAACCTGTCATTCACTGGGTCCTCATCATGCTTTGAGTGTTTTACATTTATTATTTCATTCAGTTCTCAGGAGAATACTGTGAGGGGGGGATTGTTATTATCATACTAGTTTTACAGGTGTGGAAGCAGAAATTCAGAGAGATGAAACATTTGGTCCAAAGTGACCAGCTAGCAAGTGGTAGGTCTTAGTTTCCAGTACAGAACCCATACTTCTTCTACTCCAAAATGTATGGCAGGCCAGGGGTAGGAACAGGATCGGCCTATAAGAATCTCTTAGTAAGTCATTTCAAATTGCTCATCTCTTTACATCTGCACCCCTGTCTTGGTTGCGGCAGGTAAGATACCAGATTTCTTCTCAGAGTGAGTCCTCCTTCTCCCTCCTCTGGAGAGTGAAGCTGGATGGGGTTTCTCCCTCTTTATCCTTACCCTCCAGATCTCAAATATGCCTCTTGCGACAGTTTTTTTTGTCATATTAAGTGGCTTTGCAAGATTGGAAATGTTCAAACAGCCCACTCTGCTCCACAAGGGTCATTTGGTGGCTCCCTAGAATAATAAATCTGCAGGTGGGGATGCGTCCTGCTGGGACCAACTTTACTCACCCAATAGCTCCTGCTGATGCCGTTCTCTCTCCACTTCTCACCTCTACATTGTGTGTGGGGTATATGTGAATAGCAGCAGTGTGTTAAGGAAGAGGAGTCCCTCGGATGCTCAAAGGAAAACCCTTTCTTGTAAATATTGGAAATGTGGTAGAATTGTCAACATTACGCGAAACCAATTGCATCAGTTGTGAAACACATGTCATGATTCTGTTTATTTTGCATCAGTGTAAAAAATTGCTAAAATGTCATCAAGAATGGAAGTAAAAGCAAAGGAAGCTGGACCAATGTTCAGCAAAAACCAGAATCCTGGGTTTTGGAGAAAACAATCAGGATCGAGTTTACAAGGATGAGTCAGCACCACGGACAGAGACAGAGCTTGTTATCCACCCTCCTTTCTTCTCTCTGCTTGATGATGCTGTGCCTATGGCTAGGGTCAGGTCCTCCAACTGGCAGGCCTCCTTCTCCTGACCTCTGCCTTCCCTTTGCCCTAGCTTGGGCATCTTCAGGGGGCTGTGAACAGCTGGCACTGTCCTGGCATATTTACAGGATGAACTTGCAACTTTTCAAAGCTCAGGCCTCCGACACAGAGGGCATCTGGGCTGCTCAGGCCTCATCCCCACAGGGTAGGTGACCTTCTTCTTTGATGAAGGAGCAGGTGGGTTGGTTTGGCTCTAGTGAGGATTTTTGCTGTGACAGTTGGCCTAGAGCGATTGGACAGGAACCCTCTCCCTTCCCCCACATCCAGGAGACTCTGGCTGCAGGGTAGAAAGAGAAAAATTAAAACTACAGTTTATTATGAAATTAGGGCCATAAAACCACAGGCTACAGCAATGCAACAGCTACAACCATAAATATAGAGCCCATTCATTCATCGGATAGGTGATTTACACATTAAGCAGCAACACTTATGTACAGGTAATAGAGAACAACTCCTGTGCTTCTGTTTGTGGCAATGACTGGCCCATTTTGGAGTTCTCGCAGCTGCTTACTGATGAATGGACAAAGCAGTCTGGGATGGGGTGTGTCAGCATATATAAAACTCTGGCCAGTATTGAATTTCATGACCAAGGAAGCCCCCAAGAAGCACAAGCCTAGTGTTCAGGTCAGATTGGTAATGCTCACTTTGGGATTTAGGAAGCAGGATGTTATTTGGTGTTCCCCCACCCCCCATCATCATTTATATTAAGTTTTTGTCTGTGGTATGCAATGTAACCATGTCTTCCATCTTTTGGTGAAATCTTCAGTAAAACTGGCTTTATTTGCTAAGGCTTTATGATGTACTTGGATCACTGTTGGGGTCTTGGCTAAAGTGCTAAGCTCTCCTTAAGGGTGGGTGCAAATTGCCAACAGAGGATATTGCTGGGACTCTTAAACTGGTTTCTATCTCTAGGTAATTTAAAAATGGTTCAGCATAAAGCAGAAACAGAAAGATCTTTTGTCTTGAAACACAATGAATAATGAAAGTCCTATTGTATTTCGTGAGCTATCATCAAATGTGATACTGCTTTTCCATAGGACTGGGGGCAGGTTATTTTTCCTCCTAGTCCTTCTGTTTTTTCTGGCTCCAGCCTCATTAGTAGAGTACCTCTCTCTGCTAACTCCAAGGACAAAGCCAGCCTGGGCTCTTCCAATTGCCCAGGTTCCAGCTTGCCCCATGGAAGCAGAATGTTTTGAAGTATTCCTTGGGGTTTCATCCCCACTACCCACCCAATTTTTATTCAGGGGGTCATGGCCACTGTCAACACTTAGAACTCAGCTCTGAGTCTGGTCTTTGAGCTTATGCTCCTCTCTTTCCATCTACTAAGGGTTTCTATGGCTTCCACTTATCTGTCGGGGTCACAAGGCAAAAGGTGGATTTGTAGAGTAAGGATCTTTTTGCTTCCAAAAGTCTAGAAAAGGTAAAGAGGTGCAGCTGACAACTATCCAGAAATGTCTCTAACAATAAGTGACACATTCTAATCTCTAAATTCAACAAACAGTTGTTCGACAAAATTTTGTTGAGTACCTATGGCATGCCAGGCTCCGGACACAAGGGGCATAAAGTGAATTAGACACAATACTTTCCTTTAAAGAATTCCCAGCCTTGTAAGGAAGTTGTGAAGGTAACAAATAAATGATAATGTAATAAGGGAAGTGAAAAATATAACTATTGTCATGTCATTATCTGAGGACTAATTAATGCATTGCCTGCGGATAAAATACTTTAGAAACTGGGGTGTGATTCACTCCCCCAAAGTGACACATAAGAGGTGATTAGTGTATATTGAGACCTCTTTTGCAAAGGGAGAATGTCTGTGATTCCATGTTAGGGGGTCATATGTAAGTCTCTACCTGTGCCCCAAATGGAACAGCCCACATCAACTTCTCCATTCCCCTTCCAAGCTTTCTGATCCCAAGGTCAACTCCTTTCTGCATATTACACTCATTACTCCCTGCCCAACTTCCAAGCCCCTTTGGAGAAGTAAGTACCTCTGGGTCCAGTGCCCCTTACCCACAGTGATCTGATAACATGTGATGGACAGTTGATGATACTTTTGTTTTATTCGTGATTCAGGTCTGTCTGTGGCTTCCTTCCATGCCCGTGGGTCCCATTACTCTACTTAACTGAGATTTAGCCATTTATGCAAGCAGCAAAAGCATCCTGAGGAAGAAGTGAGCATCTTTTGCTGGAAGACTTCAGGCAGTCTTTCTGAAGGAGGGAAGATGTCTGATATGGGACTTTGAAAGATGTAGAGATATATAATTAGCTTGGTTTCACCTGTATGAGTATTGTAGGATGTAGAGGCTAGTGTGGAGTAGATAGCTGACTTACTCTGTTCCATTTCTGTATGTCTACTCTGGGGAGGCCCTTGGCCAAGCTTATGCCATAGAGGACGCTGAGCATCCTTCAACTGTTAGAAAGGACTACAACCCAACATTCTATAAGTTGGCTCTTGTTTGAATTTTTTCAGAATCAGGAAATGTCATACCCTTCTGAGTTCTCCTCTCTCCTGCAAAACCTATTTCAGTGATCTATACTGCCAGGAATAATCTTAATGCATGCACAGAACTTTATAATTTATGAGACTTTCCACTTGGGTGTAATCAAAGCCCTGTAGTATGGACAAGTTGGGAAATATTATCAGTTTCATTTTATAGACAAGGTGGTTGGGCCTCACAGAGAGATTGAATTAGGTGCTGGGTCCAGAACTCAGGCCTTTTGACTCCAAGGAAGGACCTTTTGGTTCTACTAGACTTAAAGCTCTACCTCAGTCTAACTTGAATTCCTATTGCTGAGCATGGCTCTCATTTCTTCATTCTTGGTCTTTGAAAGTTTCCACAAGGGGGATCCCCACATGATTTGAAATCTCCTGGGCTTAGTCCATATTTGCTGAATAATAGTAATAGCTGACACTTATTAAATGCCATTTGCAGGGTAGAAGATATGAACAGACACTTCTCCAAAGAGGACATCCAGATGGCCAACAGAGACATGAAACGATGCTCAGCATCCCTCCTCATCAGGGAAATACAAATCAAAACCACACTGAGATACCACCTCACGCCAGTCAGAGTGGGGCTAAAATGAGCAAATCAGAGAACTCTAGATGCTGGCGAGGATGTGGAGAAACGGGCACCCTCCTACACTGTTGGTGGGAATGTAAACTGGTACAGCCCCTCTGGAAAACAGTGTGGAGGTTCCTCAGGAAACTAACAATAGAACTCCCCTATGACCCAGCAATAGCACTGCTAGGAATTTACCCAAGGGATACAGAAATGCTGAGGCATAGGAGCACATGTACCCCAATGTTCATAGCAGCACTCTCCACAATAGCTAAAACATGGAAAGAGCCTAAGTGTCCATCAACAGATGAATGGATCAAGAAGATGTGGTTTATCTATACCATGGAATACTACATGGCAATGAGAAACAATGAAATCTGGCCATGTGTAGCAACATGGATGGACCTTGAGGGTGTTATGCTGAGCGAAATAAGTCAGGCAGAGAAGGACAAATATCATATGTTTGCACGTATAGGAGGATTAGGAGGAACTTGACGGAGGAACAAGGGGGAGAAGAAGGGTGGAAATGGTGGGGGAAAGGGAGAGAGGCAAACCATGAGAGACTCTTGAATGCTGACAAAAACTGAGGACTGATGGATGTGGGGGGGAGGGGGGATGGGCATGGAGGAGGACACTTGTGGGGATGAGCACTGAGTGTTATGTGGAAACTAATTTGACAATAAACTATTTGTAAAAAAATAAAATAAAATAAAATAAAATAAAATAAAAAAATAAATAAATGCCATTTGCAAGCATTGTTCTAAATTCTTAAAATGTTATAGTCACACAGCTCTATGAGGTAGGTACTACTATTATCCCCACTTGACAGATGGGGAAATTGAAGCATAGAGACATTAACTAACTTACCCCAAATCCCTCAAGTGACAAATGGCAGACCAGGCAGCCTGCTCCAAAGTCTGTGCTGTTAACCAGTGTATGATGCCGTCTCTGGTGTGGTGACTTAAAAAATTTTTTGAACATTTATTTATTGTTGGGAGACAGAGAGAGACCGAGGGTGAGGACAGAGAGAGAGAGATGGAGACACAGAATACGAAGCAGACTCCAGGCTCTGAGCTGTCAGCACAGACCCTGACGCAGGTCTCAAATCCACAAACCATGAGATCATGACCTGAGCCAAAGCTGGACACTTAACCAAATGAGCCACCCAGGCACCCCTGGTGTGGCGACTTTAGATGAGTCACTTAACCACTGTGGGACTCTGTTCATTGACAAATAATGACAATAACTCATATTCATATGGTAATTTGCAGTTTCCAAAGTGCTTTGTCAGGCACCATCTCATTTGATCCTCACAAATGTCAGTGAAGATGATAATCTTGACTTTATATATGAGAAAGCCCTAGGCTCCAGGGTCTGGCCAAGGGTACATAGCTAGTATGCACTTAAGTAAGACTTGGTACCCAAGCCTTGGTGTTTTGTTGTTGTTGTTGTTGTTGTTTTTTAATTTATTTCTAGGAGAGAGAGAGAGAGACAGCGTGAGCAGGGGAGGGTCAGAGAGAGAGGGAGTCACAGACTGAAACAGGCTCCAGGCTCTGAGCTGGCAGTCAGCACAGAGCCCAACGCGGGGCTCGAACCCACGAACCGCGAGATCATGACCTAAGCGAAAGTCGGACGCTTAACCGACTAAGCCACCCAGGCGCCCCGGTGTTTTTTTTTTTTTTTTTTTTAATGTGTGTCTTGGACTAAATGCTATCTAAGAGTCCTGCCAACCCATATCTTTTCTATGCTGGGAAATTAAGAATCTGGGGTGGTCCAATCAATTGGGGTTGCTACAGTAAATTACCAAAGATCAGGGTGACTTATAAACAACAGAAATTTAATTCTCACAATTTGGAGGCTGGATGTCTGAGCTCAGAGTGCCAGCACAGTCAGCACAGTTGGATTCTGGTGAAAACCCCCTTCTGGTTTGTAGACTGCCCACTCTTGTGTCCTCAGAGAGTGGGAAGAAGGTGAGAGAGATCTCTTGCACCTCCTTTATAAGAGCAGTAATCTCATTCATGAGGGTTCTACCCTCATGACTTAATCACATCCCAAAGGCCCCACCTCCTAATACTGTTATGCTGGAAGTTAAGATTTCAACATAGGAATTTATTTATCTATTTAATTTTTTAAAATGTTTATTTATTTTTGAGGGGGGGAGGGGCAGAGAAAGAGGGAGACACAAAATTTGAAGCAAGCTCTGAGTTGTCAGCACAGCTGACATGAGGCTTGAACTCATGAACTGCGAGATCATGACCTGAGCCAAAGTTAGATGCTTAACCAACTGAGCCACCCAGGTGCCCCTCAACATATGAATTTAGGGGGGACACAAAAATTCAGTCCATAACAAGGGTAATAGTGAGCTCTTAGCTTGGGGCCAGCCCAAACCGGTGGTACAGATAGCAGCTCCTTTGTACACAGCACTCAGACATCTGAAGCTATCCTTTGCAATCCCTCACCAATCACAAGGCTTAATGGGGGCCTCCCACAGACCATCCTCTCAGTAGAAGATGGCTTTAGAAAACATCTGTGAAACCACCTCTCGACCTTCTCTCTTCCTCATCCTGAGAAGCCTCCTCTTCCTTGCCCTTTCATTTTTCTCAGACATCAACCCTGGGGATGGCCAGGAAGCATCTCTGAGCCGAGGCTTTGTCCCCAGAGAGGCAAAGGGAAAAAGGGCAAAAATATAAAATAAAGATTATACAGAAGAATTACCCTGCATATTTCTCCCATCTCCCTCATCTCCCTGTGTAAATTACCCTATTATTCTGCTCCCTTAGGACTCCTGATCGTCCTTATTTCTTCTTTTGAGCTAAAGTCATTCATGCAGTAAATTAGTTCTTTGCTTCGAAACAGCTCTGATTGTAGCAGTTGCCACCACCAGTAGCAGAACCACGTCCCCCGGACAGTTTCCAAAAAAAAAAAGGAGAGAAAAAGAAATAAAAAACCCTCAACAACTCTCCCTTCCTCCTACTCTATTCACATGTAGAGAAAGACATGGGGTGCCCATTTCCTGGGAAATGTTTTCTTCGAAAGGCAAGTAGGTGTTGAGAGGGAGTCCAGATGGAGTTCTAACTAAGAAATAACTCTGATTGGACATGGCCTGAAAACTTCCACTCTGCTGTCTCCTCTCAAAAACCAAACCTTGGTTTTCCTTGGGTTACTGGGGAAGCAGGATAATAACATAAAAGTTAAAGACCCAGGTTTTGATGTCAGAAACTCCTGGATTGAGTCCTGGATTCTGCCACATTTTAGCTATGTGACTTTGGATAAGTGTCCTAAAAGACCTTAAAATATGCAAATTTCCTTTAAACATTTTATACATATTCATTTTATTTTTATATCTATCATCAAGTATTTATTTAGTGCCCACTATGTGCCAGTTTCTATTGTGGAAGTTGGGGATTCAGCAGTAAACAAAACACATAAAAATACCTGCTTTCATGCAGTTTACACTCTAGTGGGATAATTCTAATATGTGAGGTCAAATGATTTGCAAGTAGTTTCTCTCATCCTGAGGTTGTCTTTTCAATTTTTTTGACAATTCCTTTTGATGCCAGTGCCACACTTTTTATTATTATGCCTTTATAGGAAGTTTTGATATTGAGGAAAATGTGAGTCTTCTGATTTTGTCATTATTTATCAAGACTGTTTGGGTTATCTACGGTCCCCTTACAACTCCACATGAATTTGATGATTGGCTTCTCCATTTCAGAAAAAAAAAAAAAAGGCCATTGGAATTTTGATAAAGATTGCATTGAATCTGTGGATCACTTTGGGTAGTATAGGCATCTTAACAATATAGTCTTCCTATCTATGAACATGAGATGTGCTTTGTTGGGGAGAAAAATTTTTCTTTACCCTTTGAGGTTCTTTTGGCTGGTATAAGAATTATATTGTCATGGGACAGATTACAGGGGGAAATCAAGTTTAATCATGCACCTATGGGAACTCCATAAAAATATGAGACCTCTAGGCCATAAGGCAATTGAGGCTTTATATACCATCTAGAGCTAAGGAGAAGGGGGTAAGGGTCTGGGACTTCAAAGGGAAGGAAGACAATTCACAGAAGGTTGAAAAAGAGTAAATGTTTGGCAAACAATTATTTACTGGGCCATGCAGAAACAATGGGACACAGAGGAATTTTAACATTACTCCATTGGGTTCCTTCCTGTCTACTACTAGTTCATATTATACTGTAGTCATCTATGGTGATCACTCCCTTCCTGGAACAGGTTCTCTATCTAAATTCTTTTAGGCAGTTAGTGGGCAGAAAATAAAGAAACACTTCTTGAGTCTTCTATTTCTTAAAAGTAATTGCTTAAAATAATCCACATGCCAAAGAGATACATTTTGGGGTGGTAAAATTTGCTCCCCTAAGTTTCCATTTCATTAGGTTTTCTTTAATTTCTTTTGGCAATTTTGTGGTTTTCAGTATATAAGTCTTTCATGCCCTTGGTTAAGTTTGTTCCTAAATATCTTAATCTTTTAGATGCTATTATGAATGATTTTGTTATCTTAACTTCCCTTGTGTAAAGTTGTGTATAGAAACACAACTGATCTTATACCCTACAACTTTGCTGAATTGATAGCGCTAACAGCTTTCTTGTGAATTTTTTGGGATTTTGTACATTTGGGATCATGTCATCTATGAACAAAGATAGTTTTACTTCATGCTTTTCAACGTGGAAGACTTTCATTTGTTTTTCTTGTCTAATGGCTCTAGGAGCACAAGGTTAAATAGCAGTGGTGAAAATAAGTACCCTTATCTGCTCCAACACTTGTCTTTTGAGTTGCCTCACTGTTTATTACTCATTGCCCTAGTTTCAGTAAATTTGGGGGGTGGACAGGATTATTACATATTTCTCTTACTTATGTTGACCCCAGAAATGCACTTAAGTCTGTTTTTGCAGGAGCTAGTTATTTTGTAGTGAAAGACCTTTCAGGTTATTTCATTTACTATCGCTGGAAGCAACACAGGATGACACTTTGAAAAACTCTGGCATAGAAAATGGGAGATTAGTTCTCATGACCTGGCTCAATGTCCTTCTCTCCATCTCACCCAGAATAATAAAAACAAACTGTATTATCACATTAGAAACTGAGTCCCAAAGAAGATCTGGAAGTTAATCAAACTTATAGGGGTCAGAGGTTTGGTGGAGGCTCTAGGGAAACTGACTGGCTTAAAGGATGGGAGATGAATAGATCTTGTATCTCATACAGTAACTAAGTTTGTTCCATTTCTCAGGCAGGTATCTAGCGTCCAATCATGCAACCCCTTGAAAATATGTCATCAGTTGCTAGGGAACTTACCCTTGAGAACATGNTCCCCTGGGGTCCTCTGGAGAAGCAAAGAAAACACCTCTGCTCTCCCCCCTCTCTCTTTTCCTGTTTGCTCTTCCTGGAACCTCAGCACCATCCCCCTTTCTCTGGATATCTGGGTACAACCCACCCTCAGTTCCTGTGAGCCCAGGTGTGTGAAGGCGTATGTGCTTCCACCTGCCCAATGAGCTGTTGAGCATTGTGACCTGCTGCCAATGCCTGGGGGTGACGTTGCCCAGCTACAGTTGCTGAGGGAACCTCAAGTTAGAATTTCTTCACTTTAGGGCGTGTAAAATCTCAATCACTACAGTGACTTAATGTTGCTTTTCCCTAGCTAAATGTAAGTGAGTGTCGGTTTCTGGGATGATTGAAGTTGGAGCGTTCCTGCTTGGATACTGTCAGTAACTCCTCTCTCACTCTCTGCTGACTGCACTCAGCCTGCACAGCCCAGGTGGGAATCATGGGCGAAATACAGGAAACAATAGGCAGCCCTCTGAAAAGCCCCTGTCAAATGGCAGATGCATCCAGGGAAGCCTTCTGATGGTGGAGTTAGTCCCCATCCTAAGAGAGTTCCCAAACTGATAGAAGAGATATAAAATCTAGCTTAAGGAAGCTCACAGTAATGGGGAAGCCCTAGGTCAGGTTTAAAGTAAGTACTTTGGGGCGTCTGGGTAGCTCAGTTGGTTAAGTGTCTGACTCTTGGTTTCAGCTCAGGTCATGATCTCATGGTTTGTGACATTGAGCCCACATCGGCTCTGCACTAACAGCACGGAAACTGCTTGGGATTCTCTCTCTCCCTCTTCCTCTGCTGCTCTTTCTGTCTCTCTCAAAATAAACTTAAAAACTTAAAAAAATAAAATAATCATTTAATCTATTGGGGGATACCTATTTCTTGCTCTGGGGAAATCTCCAATACCCTGTGGGGAGGACACTCTCATAGGGAGATGGAAAATGTGATGGCACCATGCTGTCCCTCAGAGGTCTTATTGGACAGGTGTGATCAGGCTGGCTGGGTGTGACTGTTGACAGAGAATGGCTGGGACACAGGATAACTGCCTTTCTGACACACAAGGGCTGGAGAACCCTGGTTGAACCTTTCTTTCACCCAGGAAATTCTGACCACTCCTTCCTGCTCTCACTTTAAGGCTTCCTATCTCTCACTGTGAGATATTTCCATTCTTGACCAGCTTTGCATCCTATCATTTGACTCCCCTTTCCCCAAAGGTTTATTGCAAAATTTTAAACATGAAAAGAATTGTGAGTACTCACAATTGGGTACTCAGCAGGTAGATTCTACAAATGTGAACATTTTGCTCTATCTCTTATATCAAATATCTATCCATATATATTCTCTTATATCTTATCAATATCTTATATATTCTATCAAATATCTCATATCAAATATACGTATATGGATAGATATTTGATATATATATATATATCCTTCAAGACATCTTGTTTTTGATGTATTTTAAAATAAGATGTAGATCATCAGTAGACTTCACTTCAAATAATTCAGCATGCATATCATTAAGCAGAATTCAATATTTGTGGTGTGTGTGTGTGTGTGTGTGTGTGTGTGTGTGTCAGGGGGTGTTAGATTTATATCATTGAAATGGTAAAATGCACAGAGTATAAGTACATTCTTCTAGGAGATTTGACAAATGCTTACACATGTGTAACCCAAATCCCTATCAAGATATGGAACATTTTTATAATGCAGGAAGTCTGTTCCTGCCCCCTTTCCAGTCAATCACTGTTCTCGTCTTGCAGAAGCAATCAGTTTTCATTTTTAGAGAAACTTAGAACTTCATGTGAATGGAACTGAATAGGATCATCATGTTATGGGGATCCATCCATTTTGTTGCATGTGTTAGTGCTTTGTTCCTTTCGTATCTCCCATTAGTGATTAGAATTTGTCCATTTTCCCCATTACGGGGTGGGGGGGGTTGTTTCCAGTTAGGGGTTACTGTGAATGAAGCTGCTAGGGATGTTCTTGTGTAAGTATTTTTGTGGATGTATGTTTTCTTTTCTTTTGGGTGAATACCTAGAAGTGGAGTTGCTGGGTCAGAGGGTAGGCATACATTTAGTACATCCACCTTATTCTGAAATGTCTATTCAAATATTTTGCCCTTCTCTTAATCGGGTTGTTTGTGTTTTTATTTTTGTGTTTTAGTTCCTTGTATAGATTTGATATAATTCCTCTCATGGAAATATTTTGCAAATATTTCCTCGTAGTCTGTAACTGGTCATTCATTTTCTTTCTTGAGTAGGAAGAAGGATTTATTGGTAGGCATAAGGAGGGGCAGTGCAGAAGCTCTCAGGAGTGCAGAGCTCACCATTTGCCCAGGGAGGGGGCACAATTAAGGATGTATCTGACCCCATAGCCATCCAGGAAAAACTGTTTTTGAGCCACAATGTCTTCAAATTCATCTGTCTTAAACGTGGTGAAGCCCACTTCTTGGAGCGGTGAATTGCCTGGCTACCAGGGAACTTGAACTTGGCCTTATGGAAGGGCTTCAATCATATGTTTCTTGTTCTGCAACTTGGTGCGGATGAACATGATGCCTTGGCTGATGTGGACCATGACAACTGTGCCCTGCAGCTTTCTAAAGGCACTCTGAATACCTGTCTGGATCCTGGACTGGGGACAGCATGAGGTCAGACATACATGTTCACTGGAAAATGTGGTCTCCAAGGTCCCTTAGGACAACCTATACAAGCAACAGGCTGCATATATTACTGAAGGGGCCACTGTTTGCAGCCATTGCACACCATCATTTTCTTAATTGTATTTTTGATGGGCAGAAGTTTTTAATTTTTATAAAATCTAAATTATGATTTTTTTTCTTTTATTTTTTGCCTCATACCTAAGAAACCTTTGTCTGTCTGCAGGTCATGAATATATTCTCTTATGTTTCATTCTAGAAAAGTTATAATTTTAGCTTTTATATTTAGATCTATAATATATCTCAAATTAAATTTTGTGTATTTTGCTAGACAGGGATCAGTGTTCACATATTGATATGTGATATCTCCATACTGATAGCCAGTTTTGCCAGCCATACCTGTTAAAAAGATTGTTTTACTCATAGGATTGCTTTGGTTCCTCATTGTTTCTAGGCTCTCTATTCTGTTCAGTTGAACTATATGTGTCTCGTTATACTACCATACTGTCTTGAAGGAAGTATACCAGCTTTATTGCAAGTGTTGAAATTAGGTAGTGTTAAGTTCTCTAACTTTGTTTTCTTTGTCAAGATTGCCTTGGATATTCTAGGTCCTTTGCATTTCCACGTAAATTTTAGAATAAGTCCATTATTTTCTACAAATAAAGCCTGCTGGGGGCACCTGGGTGACTCAGTCAATTGAACGTTGACTCTTGATCTCAGGGGTTGTGAATTCAAGCCCTGCATTGGGGTCCGTGCTGGGTACGAAGCCTACTTAGAAAACAAATAAAAAAAATCAAATAAACAAAAACAAAGCCCTCTGGAAACTGGGGTTGGGATTGTGTTGCATCTGTGGATCAAACTGGAGAGAATTGACATTTGAACAATATTGAGTCTTCACATACAGAAATAAATTTAAGTCTTCCTTAACTTATCTCAGTGTTTTTAAGCAGTCTCCAGGGTATAGTTCTTATACATCTTTTGTTAAATCTATTCCTAAGTATTTTTTGTTTTCTTTTGGCCTTATTGTAAATGAAAAAAAAATTTATAAATGTCTTTTTCCAATGTTTGTTGGCAGTATAAGGGAATATAATTGATTTGTGAGTATTGCTCTTTTATCCTGTGAGTTTGTTAGATTCATTTATTTGTTCTAGTTGCTATTTTGTAGGTTACTTAGAATTTTCTACATAAAAAATCATGTCATCTGTGCATAAAGTTTTAGTTCTTCCTTTCTGATCTCTGTGCCTTTTATTCCTTTATCTTGCCTTATTGCCCCTGGCCCAAACCTCCAATAAATTATTAAATATATGTAGTGAGAGTAGATATCCTTGTTTTGTTTCAAATCTTAGGGAGAATGTATATTAAAAATCATACTAAATATGATGTTAGCTGTAGGTTTTTCATAGATGTACTTTATCAGGTTAAAGAAATTCCTTCTCTTCCTAACTTGCTGAGATTTTTAAAAATGACGAACAGGTGTTGAATTTTATAAAAAGAGTCATGGTTTTCTTCTTTATTCTGTTAATGTGGTGAATTACATTAATGAGTTTGAGTGTTCAAACAATCTTACATTCCTAGGATAAACCTATTTGGTCATAGTGTATATTTTTGTGTATTGCTGGTTTTATTTGCTAACAATTTGTTAAGGATCTATGTTCATGAGGGATATTGGTTTGTCTTTTCTTCTTTTAGTGATGTTTTTGTCAGGTTTTAGTATCAGGATTAATCTGGCATTGTAAAACAAGTTGGGAATGTTCATCTCCCCCTGATGAGTTTTCTGAGTTTATAGAGGGTTGATATTATTTCTTTCTTAAATGTTTGATCAAATTCATAGTGAAACCATCCAGTTACGGAGTTTTCCTTGTGGGAGGGTTTTTGATAACAAATTAACTTTATTTAATAGATATAAGGCTATTTAGATTTTTCTGTTTTATCTCCTGTCAATTTTAGTAACTTGTATTTTTCAAGGAATGAGTCCAGTTTGTCTAAGTTGTTTATAATGCTCTTATTACCCTTCTGATGTCTGTGGCAAATGCAGTAACAGTTCCTCTTTCATCTGATATTGGTAATTGTGCTCTTTTTTCCGCTTCATCAACCTATCTTTGCTGGACCTTTTCTCCACTTCCTACTTTTTTGTTTGAACTAATGCTCTTGCCTCTGACTTTTCTGGAAAGGTCAAGAGTGGACCTCCCAGGCCAGTCAGTTCCCCCTCCATATTTCAATATGCCTTTACCTTCTCTTTCTTCCTTCCCCCCTACCTTAACGAAAGAATTGTCCTTGATTCTTCCCAGTCGAACTCTCCTCTGACATCAAACCCCTGGGTCCTGAATTCCCATTAGGGTTCCAACACCTCCAACATAACATTCTTCTTGATCCTTCCCTCTATCTGTGTTATGGCCCGCACTACTGTCCATGCCGTGGTATCTTTAGGCATCTCTAGCTTCAGCTCTGGATCTGATAGTCCCAAGTAACAGAGAGACTTATAAGTCTAGAACATGTCATGTTTCACTCACTGGTATTTTTCTCATGCTGTCCCTCCATATGGAGTATGTTTTCCCCCACATTCTTGAGTAACTTCTTCCTTGAAATCTAGGGAAATCAATCACCTCCTTGTTCTGCGGTCTAATTGGACTGACACTGTGGATAAAAGCATCTGTTATACTTCATCGCATGCATTGGTTGATGTCTTTGCTTCCCTTACTGATACCATAAAGTCCCTGGGGGGCAGGAACCATGCCTGTTCATATTTATATTCTTAGTGCCTGACACAATTTAGGCTCAACATATGTTTGTTGACTGAATATAGAACATTTGCATTTTTAAAAAATTTATTTCTGAGAGAGAGAGAGAGACAGCGTGAGCAGGGGAGGGTCAGAGAGAGAGGGAGACACAGAATCTGAAACAGGCTCCAGGCTCTGAGCTAGCTGTCAGCACAGAGCCCGGTGCAGGGCTCGAACCCACAAAATGTGAGATCATGACCTGAGCTGAAGTGGTTCTCTTAACCCACTGAGCCACCCAGGCGCCCCAAAACATTTGCATTTTGTGACGATAAGGGTTTCTATGTGGAACCATTCACTCTTTCCCCCATCAGTCCCTTCTTCTCCTGTTCCCTCAGTTCCCCTCCCTTTCCTAAAAGTGTGAAGTCACTGGTGAGTCCTTGCACTTCTCCTTTACCAACATCTGCTCTGCTGAGTCTTTTTCTTTTTTTCCCTTTCAGTTTCTGTTGTCTCCACTAAATTTTGAAGCGGCATTACATTACTCATGAATGACCATCTCTAAATCTACTCTTGGACTTTCCCCTTGCCCCACTCCAATCTATCCTTCCTACCATGAAGTGATTAACTTCCTTAGAACATATCAGGAAAAACGGGACTACATCAAAATAAAAAGCTTCTGCACAGCAAAGGAAACCATCAACAAAACAAAAAGACAACATACTGAATGGGAGAAGATATTTGCAAAATGTTAGTGTCCAGATAAAGTGTTAGTATCCAGAATATATAAAGAACTTCTTCTAAATCTCTACACTGAAAAATCAAATAATCTAATAAAAATGGGCAGAAAACATGGACAGACATTTCTCCAAGAAGACATACAGGTAGCCAACAGACACATGAAAAGATGCTCAACATCACCTGTCATCAGGGAAATACAAATCAAAACCACAGTGAGATACCACCTCACACCTGTCAGAATGGCTAAAATAAAAAACACAAGACACAAGTGAGGATGTGGAGAAAAAGGAACCCTCATGCACTGTTGTTGAGAATGCGAACTGGTGGGGCCATTGTGGAAAACAGTATGGAGATTCCTCAAAAAATTATAAATAGCATTACCATATGGTCCAGTAATTCCACTACTGGGTTTTACCTGAAGAATATGAAAACATGAAAATACTAATTTGAAATGATATATGCACCCCTATATTTACTAAAATATTATTTACAATAACCAAATTACGGAAACAGCCCAAATGTCCACTGATAGGTGAATGGATAAAGAAGCAGTAGTATATATATACAATAGAATATTACTCAGCTGTAAAAAAGAATGAAATCTTGCCATTTGCAACAACATGGACAAATCTAGGAGATATAACACTAAGTAAAATAAGTCAGTCACAAAGAGACAAGTACCATATGATTTTACTCATATGTGGAATTTAAGAAACAAAACAAATGAACAAAGAGAAAAGGAGACAAGCCAAGAAACAGCCTCTCAACTACAGAGAACAAACTGATGGTTACCAGAGGGGATGTGGGGAGGATGATGGGTGAAACAGGTGAAGGGGATTAAAAGCACATTTATCGTGATGAGTGCTGAGTAATGTATGGAATTGGTGAGTCACTGTATTGTACACCTGAAACTAATAGAACTCTGTATGTTGACTGTACTGGAATTAAAAAAAAAATATATCTATTTATATATATTATATATATATAAAATATATCTATTTATCTGGAAAGACAGATAGATAGATAGATAGATAGATAGATAGATAGATAGATAGATAGATAATCAGAACAAGCTTCTTTAGCTTTCACCACTCATAGGACAAACCATAGCTGCCATTGATTGAGTACCACTGCCTTCCAGGTGCTGCATAAATATTAGTTTGTCGTAACTGTTTTAGGGGGCATGTATTAGTGTCCTGGTAAGGATAGGAAAACTGAGGCTTTAGAACCATAACTTGCTCAAGGTCACTCAAGTACTAGGAGGAAATGGACCTGGATCTCTGCCTTCCCTGGGAAGCTGGAACCTTGTTTCCTAATTCTCTTCTCCCTCATCTTCAGGCAAAGGTGCCTATAGTGTAAGCCCTGGCAGTTGTTTCTTTTATCCTTCTTGTAATACAAGGGCTCGTGTATGCTTTGATTGCCAAGAGATCTATTTCAAAGACGCAACCTCACTATCTGGAATGAACACTTAGCTGGCCATAGACTGGGTAAAGAGCCAGACTACTTCCTCTAGCTGAGGCTCCTTTGTTTTAGAGATCCTAGCTCATTTTGATAACTGACCATTTGAGCCACTTGTCCTTTCTCTTCTCTGTGCTTTTTTTTTTTAATTGAGAAAGAGAGAGAGAGAGAAAGAGAAAGAGAGAGCGTGAGTCGGGGAGGGGCAGAGAGAGGGAGACAGAATCTGAAGCAGGCTCCTGGCTCTGAGCTGTTAGCACAGGACCCAATGCAGGGCTTGAATGAACGAACCATGAGATCATGACCTGAGCCAAAGTCAGACACTTAACTGAGCCACGCAGGTGCCCCTCCTCCCTGTGTTTTAAATTCCCATCTGTATATTTTATTTACTTTATTATTGTTATTTTTTAAATGTTTGTTTATTTTTGAGAGAGTGCAAGCATGGGTAGAGGCAGAGAGGGGGACAGAAGATCCAAAGCAAACTCTGCTCTGACAGGCAGATAGCAGCAAGCCTGATATGGGGCTCTCAGCTTACTCACTGAGAGATCATGACCTGAGCTAAAATCAGACGCTCAACGGACTGAGCCACCCAGGTGCCCCCACCTTTATATTTTAAATTCACCAATAAAGAGTAAGCCTGAGACACACTTGACCTCCAACCTTGACCTCAATAAAAGCAGAAGCCCCATCTAGATGGGCTCTGTCTCCACCGGTGACCTCGCTGTGTGGCCCCAGGTGTGCTGTGCAATTTCCAGGTCTTGTAAGCAATAAGCCTTTATTTTTTAAAAGTTTCCTGATGATTGTTGTTGAAGGGTGGTTGTTGAAATCGTAATAAGAACCACAAGGGCCAATCCAGTCATAACATTGGTTTGGAAAGGGGAGATGTCTGTGGGAAGCCCACCAGGACTCAGGTGAGTTGCTCCCAGGCATTTCTAGCCCATTCCATTACCACCGATAGGTTGAGACCTCACACACACACACACACACACACACACACACACACACAAATGCCCTGTAGAGAAACTCTGGGGCCTATCCTTGTGTGTCCTTCACTCTCCTTCCAGAAAGGCCATGTGCTGCTACCCTGGGTCTTTGCTTTCACTGGCCCCCTTTCCAGAATGTTCCCTCCCCAGCCTCCACCCCCGTTTCTGGATACTTGCCAAATTTCTGCCCCTCCTTCAAGCCTCATGCAACTCTCACCTTTCCAGGAAGCCTGACTGGTTTTACCATCTGAGATATCATGACCCCTTGATCGTTTCTTCCTGAAGGTGCTGGTTGTCTAAACTCAGTGTGAATCCTGCCAGGGCAGGTCCTCTGCATCCTACCGGCTGGCCTAGGGCAGCAAACACCACAGGTCCTCACAAATGGTTCTTGTTGAGGCGGGCTTCCTGTTCACCTCATGTCTGGCTCATTCATTCACTTGATCTTTGTCCCCTCTGCCCCCTCCACCTCCACGGCTTTACTGAGATTTAATCGACATAATATTTTACTGAGATTTAATCGACATAATCGATATAATGTTGTGTACATTTAAGGTGTATAATGTGAAGATTTGATACATGTATATATTGCAAAGAGATCACCGCAGTAGACTTAGTAAGCACCTCAATCACCTCACATAATTACCATTTCCTTTTCATGGTGAGAACATTTAAGATCCACTCTTGGGGTGCCTGAGTGGCTCAGTCAGTTAAGCGTCAGACTCTTGGTTTTGGTTCAGATTATAATCTCACGGTTCGTGGGATCAAGTGCCCAGTTGTGCTAATGGCACGAAGCCTGCTTGGATTCCCCCCTCCCCCCTCTGCCCCTCCCCACTTGGTTCATGTTTTCTTTCTCAAAAATAAATAAATAAACATTAAATAAAAGATCTACCCTTTTTGCAACTTTCAAGTATATAGTACAGTATCATTAATTATAGTTGCCATGTTGTACATTATGTCCCCAGACCTCAGTCTCCTTGTAACTGGAAGTTTGTGCCCTTGACTGACATCTCCCCATTTCCTTACCTCCCAGCCCCTTGCAACCATCATTCCACAATCTGTTTCTACAAATTTGGCTTTTTAAAATTCCACCTATAGGTGATATCACACTCTATTTGTCTTTCTCTGACTTATTTAACTTATGATAATGTCCTCAAATGCCATCCATGTTGCCACAAGATTCCATTCTTTTTTATGGCTGAGTAATATTCCACTGTGTACATAGACCACCTCTCCTTTATCCATTCACCCATAGGTGGGCACTTAGGTTGTTTCCATGTCTTGGCTTACTGTGAATAATGCTTTAGTGACCAGGGGAGTGCAACTATCTCTTCAAGATTCTGATTTCAATTCCTTTGGCTATGTACCCAGAAGTGGGATTGCTGGATCATATGGTGGTCTTACTCTTACTCCCCACTGTTTTCTATAATGGTTGCACCAATTGACATTGCCACCAACAGCCTACAAAGGTTCCCTTTTCTACACATTCTTGCCAGCATTTGCTATGTCTTGTCTTTCCCCACCACCCCAGTGTTATTGATGTGTAAATGACAAAATTGTGAGATATTTAAAGTATACACATGATGATTTGGTATACATATTCACTGTGAAGGGATTCCCCCCATCAAGTTAAGTAACACATCCATCGCCTCACCTAGGGCACAATGTTAAGAAATAAGTCAAACAGAGAAAGACAAATACTGTATGCTCTCATTCATATGTGGAATCTAAAATAAAAAGTCAAACTCACAGAAATAAAGGGTAAGAGGTTGTTGGCAGAGTCTGAGGAGGGGAGCGGAAATAAGAAGAGGCTGGTAAAAGGGTCAAACTTTCAGTTCTAAGATCCATAAGGTTTGAGGATCTAATGTATAACACGGTGACTACAGTTGATAACACTGTCTTATATAATTGAAACTTGCTAACAGTAGAATTTAAATGTTCTCACCCTCCCAACAACAACAACAAAAAATCCCAAACAAACAAAAAAAACCCCACTTTGATCTTTGAATAAGTCCTAACAAGAACCAGTCATTGGGAAGGTAACCTAGAGCTGAGGCTGAGGCTGGTGATGGTCATGACAAGGACAGTGACGTTAGCACACAGCTACTGGACACTTGCTTTGTGCTAGGTTCTATTTCAAACACTGCATGGATTATAGAATTCAACCCTCACAATATGCCCATGAGGTAAGAGCTATTATTAGCCTCATTTTACAGATGAGGAAACGGAGACACAGAGATTTATTTTTTATTTTTTTTAATTTTTAATGTTTATTTATTTTTGAGAGAGGGCAAGTGGGGGAGGGGTAGATGGGGGAGCAACAGAGGATCTGAAGGAGCCTCTGTGCGGATAGCAGTGAGCCCAAAGTGGGGCTTGAACTCACAACTCACAAACCGCGAGATTGTAACCTGAGCCGAAGTCAGATGCTTAACTGACTGAACCACCCCAGGCACTCCCAGAGATTTTTAAAAAAAGAAATTTGCCCAGTAGTCAAGGGGAGGCAAATCATGAGAGACTCTTAAATATGGAGAACAAACTGAAGGTTGATGGGGGTGGAGGAGAGGGGAAAGGGGTGATGGGCATGAAGGAGGGCACTTGTTGGGATGAGCCCTGGGTGTTATATGGAAACCAACTTGACGATAAACTATAAAAGAAAAAAAAAAAGAAATTTGCCCGATGTAGCTACATGTGTAGTAAGCACCACTTAATGTATAGTGAGGTTGAATCACTATATCCTACAGAGATGCTGAATCACTATGTCCTACAGTTGAAAATAATGTAACATTGTGTGTCAACTATACTTTAAAAAAAAGGGGGGGAATCTGCCCACGCTCACACAGTGACTGGCAGATCAGGAGCAGACATTTTAGGCTGAGTCCAATCCAAACAGCTGGGGAACTTTCCATTTCTGTGTAGGTTTACTCATTATAAACTAATAATGATACCCGCCACTTACTGGGTACTTAACATGTGCAAGATATTATACTAAGCACTTCAGATGCTGTGTTTCACTTTAATCCTTTCCCAAAAAATCCTGTAAAGCTGGTATTATGACTCACATTTCACAGGTGAGGAAATAGATGTTCAGAGAAAGTTAACTTGCTCAAGGTCACACAGCAAGTAAGATGCAGAGCTGGGACCTGAGCCCAGGTCTGTCTGACTCCAAACTCCAAAGTGCATGTTCGCAACTGTCACATCCTGCTGCCTCTGCTATCACAAGATCTCAGAATTAGAAGAGCTGCCTTTAGAATCTCCTACTTGATGGGGAAGTTGTTGGGGTGCCTGGGTGGCTCAGTCGGTTAAGCGTCTGACTTCAGCTCAGGTCATGATCACACAGTTTGTGGGTTCGAGCCCCGTGTCAGGCTCTGTGCTGACCGCTAGCTCAGAGCCTGGAGCCTGCTTCGGATTCTGTGTCTCCCTCTCTCTCTGACCCTCCCCTGTTCACGCTGTTTCTTTCTCTTTCAGAAATAAATAAAACATTAAAAATGTTTTTGATAGGGAAGTTGTTCTGATAATCTCAGACAGAGGATCTTCGCAGTCCAGTTTGAATGCTTCCAGGGGTGGGGAGCTCACTGCCTCCTGGGGCAGCCCATCCGTGGTTGCTGATTGCCAGAGAATTCTTTTTCCTAACAAGCCCAAGAAGTCAGTCTCCCTAAGTCCCTAGAATGTCCCTTCCAGAACTGCCTATATCTCCCTTCTTCACAACAGTCTGTGTGTTCCTCTAGATTTGGGGTCAAATCTCCTGAGCCAGAGAGGGGATGACTGGCCTAAGATTATATAGTGGGGGTCGGGAGCCAGGAAGTAGCTGGCACCCTGGGAAGAGATGCTCTGGGTCTTTCATCTTAAGTGGTTTCTGATCTGTCTGGCTGAGTGATTGCCTAGAGCCACTCCTGCTTAACATTCATGTAGATTCCAAGCTGGGCTATTGCAGGAGTAAATCACCCGTGCCTGACTTAGCCCCCCACCCAATCCCAGCCCCCCAGGACAAGTATCCCCCTGGTCTCTATGGCAACAGGGCCATTTGTTTCACACAGCATCCCAGGCCAGGAGAAGTTCATTCTGTCCCAACTCTGCTAAGTTATGGGTAGTGCAGGAAGAAGTGGGAGAAAGAAGAGTCTTAGGGGAGGGGGATGGGCTTTTTAGTTCCTTGTGATTTCATTTAGAACAAGGCAGTCTGTCCAAGCTGGACGAGCCCTTGGAGGTCCACTGGCCCAACACCCCCACTTTATGTATGGGAAACTGACTCTAGAGAGGAAAGTGGTAGTCACACAGCCCATGAGCGACAGAGCTGGGTCTAGCGGGTAACCAATAAACATTTGCTAAATGAATGAGTCATAGAATCATAAAGAGTTGGAGGCAGCCAGAAGATTATGCCAAAATTCTCATCCAGTGCATCAAAGTGTCCAGAAATTATACTCTACAGCAGATGGTCATCCAAACTACTTGGATGCTTGAATTGTGCTCAATCACTATCTTAACTGCTTCCATTACTGGACACTTTGAATATAGAAAGGTTCTTCTACATACTGAGTGGAAGCCTGACTGCCTGTAAATTTACCCATCAGACGTGATTCTGTCCTTTGGAGCCATGGAGATTCCAGCCCTTCATGGGTGTTGTATTGTTTGACTAGCTTGGGGGAAGTCTGAGAAGAGGTGGTTCCCATCTTATAAGGGTCTCGGCGATGAAGTAATTGACTAGAGGTCCAGAGCTAGTTAAGAGCTCAGGGGTCCTGGCCCTTGGGTGGGGGCAGTTGTCTTTTATGGTTTCTGGGTGCTGCCCATTCTCCTCCCATCTGGTGGGCTGCCCCAGCCTTTTTTTTTTTTTTCTGTACCATCTGTGGAGTTCATTTCCGAGCTGCCTCTTTGGCCTTCCCCACTGCCTGCACCCACCTCCTAGGGACGTATTATCTCTGTAAGGAGAGAAAGCAGCCCTCTGCCTAACCTCAGGCTTTGTGAATGGGTGGAGACGGTGTCAGGTCCTGAATCCTCAACCCAGCCCTTCTCCCTCAGCTCCTCCACAACTGCTAAAATAGTCTCCATGATGAATAATCCGAAGGCTGGAGAAATACAGAAGGGCCACGGCATTGCTCATCTTTCTGCTGGAGGGACCGTTCTACAATTTGGGGGGAGCTTGCTCCTCCAAACATTTCCCTTGTCCCTTCTCAATGCCCGTAGTTACCTTGTAACTAGGATTACTAGGGGCGGGGGGGGGAATGGGCTGCCAGGTAGAGTTCCAAAAGGGTGGTCGCCTCGGCAGACAGGACAGAGGAATGCGTGTTTGGGGGCAGGAGGCAGAGTTAGAACTGAAAAGAGGGCAGCAGGTGATTTTGGGAGACCATCTTAGTTTCTTCCTTCCCACCCATCTTAAATTCTGCCCTTACCCCAATTAGGCTAAGAAGCTCAGATGGGTAACAGACAGTCCTTCTGGGTCTCAGAATGAGCTGAATGCTTCTGGGTGGATTGACTCCTGGATTCCCTCTGCTTTAAGTAGGAGTTTGCGTTCCACCACGGGGGGCAGTGGTTTAGCCAATCAGCTCAGGCATGCAAATGACAGAATCCTGAGTAGCTTTTTTCCTTGGCCTTTCATCAGCAGAGTAACACCCTCAGCTCTGTGATTGGTCCATCAGAAGACTGAGCTTGGAGTTCAGGCTCAGTTATTTCCTTTAATAACTGGGCCAGTGGGTAGGGGAGGGAACCCAAGAGTCAGTAATTAGAACACACAAGTACACACACACACACAATTTCAGTTTACTTTGGAATGCATTATATCAACATTTTATATCATGTTTGACTTCAAATAATGTAACGTTAGTTGACTTGTTAGTCAGACGGCATGGGATTGGAGGAGGGTTCAGAAAGACAGACAGGGACAAACATGGGATGGGTACGATAGCTCCCACTC
>NW_027551561.1:9023628-9024205 GCF_008692635.1 Crocuta crocuta | reverse complement strand
TCCCCACGTTATATGCTGACTCCTGTTTGATTGGTGTCAGACCCCTCTCCATTGCCCCCTCCCTCAGATGTGTTCACGGAGACTGCTCCAACATTTAGCACCAAGGCTTTGGGTGTGCCCTGAGTGGAGCTCTGTGAGCACAGACCAGACATGAAGATGGATTGTTCCCCGCAATAAATATCGACTGATTCATAAATCTGGTTGCCAGATTCAATCAAAGTCTCTGCCTGCATAATCCAGGAGCCGTAAGACGCCAGCTAATTCTGTGCTGGGCCGGCCGATTCCCAGTGGAAGATGTTGTATAAAAGGCAGTGTCTCTTAGCTCAGTGCAACCTGCCGGCTGTGTGGGGGGGTTGGGGAGAACAAATTTTCTGATGAAGACAGAGTGAGCTAAGGGGCAGAAGGTTCCACAGGGCAGAACTGCCACCTCTTCTCCCTCACCATCCCCCTGGCCTCCTCAATTTGAACCTGTCTCTACAGCAACCACTGTCAGGCTGAACCTAGGGAATGCTGAACATGTGGACAAAAAGCAGAACCAGCCAGCCCATCACCCAGATGTTTCCAAATACATAGGGCT
>NW_027551561.1:9010431-9023482 GCF_008692635.1 Crocuta crocuta | reverse complement strand
ATGATGATTTTCCATTTTTCATCCAGATGTTGGATGTCAGATAAATACAGCCTTGGGGGCCCTTAATTGCTATTTCCAAGAATCCCCTCTTGTTGACTTGAGGTCCCACAGCCCCTGTGAGGAATTTAATAGAAAGGAGAATGCAGCTGCTCTTTCTGGCACATTCCTTTTGAGTGCCTTGGGGGAGGCTTCTTCTTAAACTGTGGCCAGCCATGTGGCTGGCACGGTTGGGGTTGTTTGAGGGGGAGTTAGAGGGGATCCGCTTCATCTGCCCTCCCTAATCCCTCCAGCTCTTATACCCAATCCCCACTGACCTTCGCTCTCACTCATTTCCTCATCCCCTCTGCTCTCGTTCTCTTCTGGGCTCAGGGTCAATAATCCACACTGCTCTCCCCTCCACTGCCTATTACAAGAGTGACTCCAAGAAATCAGCCCTGCCTTGCCCCACCCCAGACAAGCCGGGTTCTCTGTGCTCCTGACAGAGGAGGGGCAGGGCTGGGAGGGCACAGGAACTGGGCTCCGTGGGGCCAGGGGCTTGGGGAGGGCCTGCAGTAGAGACAGCTGCTAAGATTGTGGGTTAGGCTGCCTGCCGGGCCATCTGGGTTTGAATCCCAGCTTTGCCACCAGCTCTGAGGCCTCGGTCTCAGTTCCCTGAGCTTCAGCGTCTTCACCTCTAAGACAGGGGTAGTAACAGCACCTGTCTCACAAGACTGGAGTGAAATCAGTCAACGCACATAGGAGCTGGAGCAGTGGCTGGAATGGCGCTGGTGGAGATTTCTGTCCTGGGCTGGGTCCTTGGCATCCCACCACCAAGTGTTTGGAGCACCCAGAGTGTGCAGGCAACTGGTTGGTGCATAAAGCCTGCAAAGATGAGTCAGAAATAGTCCCTGTTATGCTCCACCATGACATCCACAACAAATACAGACAAGGGGCGGTGGGCAGAGCTGGGTCAAATGTTCCAACTGTTTGGAGAGTCAAGGAAGGTCTAATGGAGAGAGAAGAGAGAGAGAGGATGGCCTTTGGCTGGGTCACCAGAGGATGAATAGTTATCACTGGGATGGGAGGGCACTCCGGGAGGGGACGCTAGGGTGAGCAAAGGCGCAGAGTGGGGAAAGCACAGGGTCTGGAGAATAGAGGATGAGAAAGGGACGGGAAAAGGAGCTGAAGCTGGGAAAGGGAAGGTGGTGCTAAATCACGGAGGGCCTTGATTATTCCTTGGGGGACTATGCCTGATCCCGTAGGCAGTGGGGAGCCATTGAAGGATCTATAGGAGGGGTAATCAGAGCTGTGCTGTGGTCTCTCTGGTGGAGGTGTGACAGTGGGAGGGAAGGGGATGGCGGTCTCATTGGCCAGCCCGAGGCCATGTGGAATAGAGTGGACAGTGATGCCATGTAAAGCCAAGAGTGGGATCCAGAGAGCTGGCACCTACCTCCAGGAGAAGGAGGGTCTGGGCAATGGGGCCGGACACACCCTGCCTCTTCTGGCCTTTACTCATTTCCTTCTTAGGAAGGGGAGCAGTGGCCTCCCTCAGGAAGTAGATCGTGGGATTTAGAACAAAAGACTCATGGATCCACAGAATGCTAGAGCCAGACACATTTGAAGAGACCACGTGGTACAGCCCTTTATGTCATGGGTGCCAGAATGAGGTCTGCAGAGGGTGGAGAGCTGTCCCATTGCTACCTTGCTGATCAGGGGCAGAGAGGGAGGAGCCCCTCACTGCTCCCCTACCCTGGCCCAGCCACTTCAATCCACTTAAAACCGAGTCAGTCCCTCAAAGGTGTGTGGGGCAGCTACCACCCGCCAGGCACCGGGTGGGCATGCGGGGGGCAAGGTGAAAGGTACACAGGCTCCCCTCAAAGAGCCTGCCCTACAGCAGGAGAAAGAGAGATCAGTGTATCCAAGTCCACACATGTGATCTGTGCGGCAAGAATTCCAACAGCATGAGGTGCCGTGTTCCAGCAAGTGCGAGATATTCTAGGCAACTCTAGCTCTCTGGCTCACCCCCTCTGGTTTCCCGTCAGTCTGTGGCTGCCTGTTGACTCTGAATATCTTTTTCTAAATTTTCCCTTCTCGTTTCCCCTCCCTCCTCCCAGCCCCTTCGGTGCCGATCTGGACCCTCCTGATTGAATAGAAACGCAGAAGCCTATGCTGTAATGGGGAGAAATGTGCAGCTAAAATTATCAGGATAATTGGGACCACCCAGTGGAAATTTCCTGCCTGGCCTGGCCTAGCTCCCACTGCCCTCGATCACACACTTGTTCGCAATTGGGTGGTTTTTACAGGTGCCTGGATGTGACATCTTCTTGTCGCTTCCAAACACCAACCCAGACTGTGGCCCAGGTGGTGCTGGTTCCCACCTTCAGAAGGTTAAAGACCTCATTCAGTGACGGTGCACATGTGCGCCAGGCACCATTAGACACTCTGGAGATAAAGCAAGATGGACAAAAATCCCTGCATTCACAGAGCTTCTGTGGGACAGCCAGACAAATGTGCATACATTAGGACAAATTATATTACACTCCATGGCCAGATGTATTAAGGAGAAAAGGCAAGAAAGTGGGTTTGGGCCATGGTGGGGCTGATTGCAACTCTGCATGGTGTTGCTGGGGGCGGGGCTCTCTGAGGATGATATTCGAGTCAAGACCAGGAGAAAGGGAGCCAACCTTGTGGTGTCTGAAGATCGTGTGGACAGAGGGAACCACAACTGCAAAGGGCCAGAGGCAGGAATGAGCCTGTGGTGTTTGAGGAATGGAGAGGGGGCCTATGCGGCTGGGGAGTGGTAAGCAGTGCGGTCAGAAGCAGGACGTGAGGTCAGCGAGGTCACAGGGTCTGGGTCATACAGGTCCCTGGAGGCCAGCGCAGGACTGCGGGCTTCTACTCTGGCTGAGCTCTGGTCCCTGGGAGGGTGCTCCTAAGACCCATGCTCTGCAGGAGAGCAGCTTTATTGTTCTCCCATCAAGAGTCTCCTCCTCCTCCTCACCATCCTCCTCCACCCATCCAGGACTTTATGGGACGGGGGTGGGTCTTCCTGCAGTCCTGGCACAGAGCTTTTCCATCTAGTCTGCATGAGTGCCACTTGACCCCATGACCCAGGGCTCTGGGGGTGTCGGAACGGCCGAGCTGTCCACACAGGCAGGACAAGCCTCTGCAAGGAGAAGAAAGGTCAGATCCCAGGCAAGCCGGTGCTGCCGGCTGGGGTTCCCCCGTGGCTGGTCCAGGTCTGCTGACTTGCTCCGACCTAGCACTTATGACAGACAGCGTTGTTTTTTAGTGGATGAAATGGTCCCCGAGCCCTACACTGACCCTCTCCAGGTGGCTCCCTCCCAGCTTGTGGGATTTCCAAACATCGGATCTGAAGGGTAGTATTAGGAAGAGCATGGGCTTGGGGGGGCCAGGCGGCTTGCAGTCCTAGATCTCCCACATGCCTGGTTGTGTGATCTTGAGCAAGTCATCAAGATACTCTGAGCCTCAGCTTCCGCATCTGTAGAGTGGGCATAGTGGAATGGAGCCCGTCTCCTGGGGTCGTGGGAGGGCTGGATGTGATGATGCGTGCCAAGTGCCTGGCATAGCAAGCCCTCAGTAAACTGTGGCTTCTGTAGGGCAGCAGCCAGAGCAAAAGTAGATCCTGGGACCCTGTCTTCACGGGGGATGGGGGGTGGCAGGGAGGCAGAGGCACCAGAGCCACTATTTCTCAGTGCCCAAGGCCCTGCTTGGGGCCCCAGGGGCTCTGGAGGTAGCTGTGGTTCTAGCACTGTGGGTCACTTAGGGACTCTCCTCCAAATTGTGCCACTCTGTCTGTGGCTTCTGCCTTCTCTCATTGACACTAGCTGGTCCAGTTACCCCCTGTTTTTCTCTTTCAGTGCATAGTTTCTGCACATTATAAAAAATAACCATCTGCAGTAGAGGGAGGAGAGAGAAATCCAGACGAGTGGCCTCTGGAAACCTGGGTTCTCACCCTGCCTGTGCTATGTGGCCTTGGACGGGTCACCTCTCTTTCCTGGGTCCAAGCAATCATTTCTGTAAAAGCTCCAGGTTGGCCCTGGATCAGGGGGTCCCTCTGGCTGGGAAAAATCTTTTCTGAGAATCAAAAAAAAAAAAAAAATCAAACCCAAGTTCTGTGCCAAAGTTGAAAGCCTCTCATCTGTGAAAAGAGGGTTTAAATTACCCTGTGTTTAAAAAAGAAGAGAGAGGTAAAAAGTTAATGGGGCTTAGGATGAAAACTCCAAGTACAGCCTGCTTTGTGGGCAAAAAGGGTAGGGGTGGGGTGGGGCAGGATTATTATTTTCAGCATCTGAGCTTTGGGAGTCTATAATCTTGGCTTTAAAAAGTTTTGCAGGGGCATCTGTGTGGCTCAGCCTGTTAAGGGTCCGACTTAGGCTCAGGTCATGATCTCGCAGTTCGTGGGTTCGAGCCCTACATCAGGCTCTGTGCTAACAGCTTAGAGCCTGGAGCCTGCTTTGGATTCTGTGTCTCCCTCTCTCTCTCTCTGTCCCTCTCTGCTCATGCTGTCTCTCTCCTCTCTCTCTTTCTCTCTCTTTCTTTCTCTTTCTCTCTCTCTCTCAAAAAGAATTAAACATTAAAAAAAAAGTTTTTCAGGGATGGGAGAGGGGGTGGGGAAGTTTCAGATTAGGTGTTAGAAGGGGAGGCGATATGCCGCAGAATGGGAAACTGGGGAAGATGTGGTGGACAGCTGGAGGAATCTGGCCACAAAGGTCTGGTGGGAGGGCAAAGGCTGAGCTGGTGAGAAATGTTCTCAATCTGGAGAGGGGGCGAGTTTTGCTGAAGAAACCCTGGCAAATGGCTTTTCCCAGTGAGCTAGCCTCACGGGCCTGACGGGGTCTTCAGAGCTTGCATTTGCTTCCCCTTTTTTGGTTTGCTTGAACCTCAGTGCTGGGCCCTGGGGTCCGGGTGAGGGCTGGCATGAAGGATGTTGTGCCCTGTGCATACTGGAGCCAGGCAGGACCCAATCAGTGGGGGAAGGGCCTGGGCTGGCCACGGCGCAAGGGTAGGGGATGAGGCCATCTCAAGGTGTTTGGGGGCCAAGGGCTATTAACCGATTGGAGGACTGGAGGAATCAATAAGTTGGTGTGGACCACGAAGGACAAGATTTGTGGGCAGTGTTCCAGGTGGAGACATGGTGTGAATGAAGGCTCAGAGGCGGGCAAGCATAGGTCTGTGTGAGGAACAGAAAGTGACTCAGCGTCAACCATGGCTTCCAGGCCTGTTGCTCATTCTAGAGACCCGGGACCCCCAGACAGGATGGCCTTACATCCAAGGAACTCCCACTCTTGCCGGCACAGCTGATTGGATCAGGGTGGACCTCTGGCCTGTGCTGAGCTAATCAGAGCCCTGCTCCTGGGACCTGGGAATTTGGACTCTGAGAACTAGTCAGATGAATGGTGGGGATGCTCATCATGGAAGCAGGGATTGGAGGCAAAGGAAAGCCACCTTGGGGTTATGGGGCTGTGAGTAAGCAGAGAAAGCTGGCCTACAACAGAGGGCAGGAGAAGGGAGCAGAAAGAAACCCGATAGAGACCCTGGAGACCCCGTAGGAGGTATCCTCTTGTGCTTCCATTGAACTCCCCTGAGATAGTACCAGTGGGTTTATGCTCCTGGCCACCAGCGTCCCCTGGGCCAGGACTCTGGCTTGCCATAGGATGGAGCAGGTGTGCTGAGGGTGGGGGTGGGAGCAGGTGTTAAAGATGAGCCTGAGGCATTTGGGGCCAGTTCGGGGGGGCTTCCTTATCCCATGTAACTTTGTAGGTAGTATGTGGATAGGGGGTGAGGAGGGGTGTCATTGATGTTTTCAAGTGTCCTGGAAACCCAAATGTAGTGGAAGGGAAGGGGACGGACCCTGAAGTTAAGGCCCTGAGTGTCCCCAGAACTTCAAGGGCAGGAGGCCGCTCAGAGAGCCTTGCTGGGTTCTCCTTGCAAGGCATGGGCCCAGATCCTCAGTGGATGAAGGAGGCACCTCTGTCAGATTCGCTGGCATGCTTCCCCTCCCCAGCAATGGCAGTCTTGAGTAACCAGCCCCCAAACCCACACACCCAGCCACCACCGGCCATCCACAGGTTCATCCCTGCCCCTCAGAGCCCACATAAACAAGACCTGCCCCCCTCCAGCTCCCAGCCTGGTGCATCCCAAGAGCCCAAAATTTGGATTCTGACAGGTCCGGGTTCATATTCTGGATCATACTTAATAGCTGTGTGACTTGGAGCAAACTCCTTAGCCTCTCCGAGCCACAGAGTCCTTATCGATAAATCATGTTCGATAATACTTCCTTCTAGAATTGACACCAGAATTAAGTGATATGGTGACTGTAAGATGCCCAGATACCCAGATACCCAGATTCACTTCCCTCCCTTTGCCTTCTACCTGTAGGTCAAGTCTACAGTGCTGTAATCACTGTGCTGCAGGGTCCAAGAGGGTCTCCCCTGTCCAGTGACGAGGGCATGCCTGGCACTTCGTGTTTAATATGTGCTCATTGAATAAATGAATGCACGTAGAAATGATTCCTGGAGACCTAGTTCCTGGAATCCAGAGACTACCACCTCTTCACCTGACTTTTCCTTCTCTCCACTGTGAGCAGTCCACTCTGCTTGGGTCCCAGGAGACCAATTCCTTGTCTGCCCTAAGCTGGGGCTAGATATAGCTTCCAGCTACTTCTCATCTCCAGTGGGACAGGTGTCTGGATACACTGTCCCCACCCCAGGACTTTGGCTGAAGCCTCCTGACTCCCTCTGAGGCTGTGAGTGGCCCCACGTTTGCTTTCCACCTCATAACTTGACATTAGTCTTCCTGTCTCTGATACCCTATCTTTTCTTCCTTCAGCTTCCTCAGCCCTCTCTCCTCAGTGATAACCACTGTTCAGAGCATGACAGGTGTTCTGGCAGATATTTTTAAATACATAATTTAAACTCCTTCTGTAGCATTCCACTACCATCAAATCCAAACTCCATACCACAGCTGACAAAACCTTTTCTGATCTGGCCCCTGCTTTCCTCTCTGACCTCCCCGCCCCCCTCCTTTCCTCCCCCAAACACTCACACCAGGCTTTTGTCTGGCTTTCAAACACAATAAGCTCAGTCCCACCTCAGAGCCTTTGCACAGGCTGTACTTTCTGCCTGGAACAATCTTACCCTTCTTGTCACGTGATCAGCTCCTCATACTTAGGTTTCCACAAAATACTACCTTCTTGGAGAAGTCTTCCCTAGCAATGCTCCCTACTTCTTTTTCACAGTGTGTATGACTATTTAAAATTACCGATTGCTGATTTGCTCATTTATGATCCATCTCTCCCTCTGGAATGTAGGTTCTGCGAGCGAGGGGCCTTGCTTTGTTTGCCACCCTGCATTCCCTAGTAGCTAGAAGAGAACACACAAAGCTCTAATGCATATCTGCTCAAGGAATGAACCTTTCCATGTACGTGTGTGTATACATATAAGTGGTCATTTAACTGAAGAGGGAACATACCATAGGGATTTTTTTTTCCACTCGGCCACACGACAAGGCCATTTTCTTTTTTTCTTTTTTTTTTTTTAATATTTTTATTTATTTCTAGGAGAGAGAGAGAGACAATGAGAGCAGGGGAGGGTCAGAGAGAGAGGGAGATACAGAATCAAAATAGGCTCCAGGATCTGAGCTAGCTGTCAGCACAGAGCCCAACGCAGGGCTCAAACCCACAAACCGTGAGATCATGATGACCTGAGCCGAAGTAGGACACTTAACCCACTGAGCCACCCAGGCGCCCCACGACAGGGCCATTTTCTACCTTCAGTGTTCACTGTTGTTGGTTTATATGTCTGTCACCCACCGGTCTGAGAGCTCCTGGGGCCCGGCTCACCCATGCAGGAGAGGCGGGTCTGCCTTTTGCATCTCACTGCTCTGGCTCTCCTCCTGCCACAGGCTGGCTCTGTGGCCCTAGGCATGTTCTCCAGGAGCTTCTGTTGCCTCAGCTGGGCTATGAATGGCTCCCGCTTTCAGGCCACTGAGAGTGAGTGTTGGTGTGTGTTCCAGGCCCGGTCCAGCTGGCTCAGGGTATGCTCCACAAACGAGGGACTTAGCTGAATCTGCAGCACCAGATTCTGGCTCTAAACACAGAGGGTGGCCCTGTCCCTCTGCACGCTCCCCCTCCCCCAAGCCCTGGTCTGAGACTTCAAGATGTGGTGGCCTCTGGCCTCTCACCCCTGTCCCCTGTAGGGTGACAGTTAGGAAAGGAAACTGAGGCCTCAGGTGAAAGAGAAAGGATACCCCAGAGGAGACCATACCTCCCTGAGCAGTCAGCATGACCCACTCTCCAGCATCTGCCCCTCCTCTGGGAAAGCAAAGGACAAAAACAAACCTTGCCGTCATCAAGCAATTAAGTGGAAATCAAATAATCCTAAGAACAGAAAAGCCAATTAATAAAGGAGCAGTGAAAACTAACAGAACCGTGGGGGCTGTGAGGAAATGCCATGCAAACACACACGGAGCTGGAAGCGGGAGGGTATCGGGAGAGGGCTGGGCTCTGGGCGGCTGGCCTCTGGTTGGGGGGGGTCCGGTCTGAAGATGCCAAGCTGTGAGGGATCCCCTGGGCCCAGCCCAGGTCAAGGGAGCTGCCAGACTTGCTGAGGCAGACAGAACCTCTGCACTGGAGGTTAGGGATTTAAGTTTGTTAAGTCTCTGTTATATGTCAGACCCTGTGCAAGGTGTTTTTGCACAACATTAAATCCCAAAATGTGACTACCCTCCACTTGGCCATCTCATTTGGTGTAAAATCCAAAGCGCTCCCTCCCATGGCTCACCAGGTCCTACTTACTGTGGCTCCCATGGTCTCTCCAAATTCCTCACCTACAACTTGCTTTCTTCTACCATCCTAGTCTCCCTGATGCTCCTCAAGCACTATAGGCACACTCCTGCCTCAGGGCCTTTGCACTTACTGTTTCTGCCTGCTTGGAACACGCTTCCCCTAGACGTTCACAAGCCTGGATCCACTCACTTCATTTTCCTCAAATGTCACCTCATCTGAGAGGGTTTTCTGGACCACTTTTCCTAAAGGAACACCCTAACCCACCCTTCAGTCCTCATTCCCTTTCCCTGCTAAGTTTCTTCCGTAACAATTATTCCCACCACCTGACATGTTGTAAGCTGATTTGGTTCTTTTCCCTCGCCGTCCTACTAGAACATAATGTCCATGAGAGAAAGAGTCCTTGCTTTATCCCTAGCACTTAGACCAGCATATAGTTAGGTATTCCACACATAGTTGAATGAATGACACAAGGGAAGCACAGAGAGGTTAAGTTACTTGCCGGGGGTCATTCTAGCATTAAGCCGGCAGACCTCTTCATCCCTAGCCAAGAACCTTTTGCTCTCATTACACTACTTCCCAGACGTCTGTGTCTCCTGGCCTAATGCAAGTAGACAGTGGCCTCCCAAAGGTGTCCACAGTCTAACCCCCGGGGGTTGTGAATGTGTTGGGTTCAAAGCAAAGCGGAATTAAGGTTGCAGATGGAATTTTCTGTGAATCTGCTAACCTTAGGACAGGTGGAAACTCCCCTGTTACCCAGGTGGCCTAAAATAATCACAAGGGTCTTTAAATACAGAAGAGGAGGGCCCAGGAGGCAGAGAGGACGTGATGGCAATGGAACAATGTGGGGCCTCCCCTGGCCCTTGCTGCCACAGCCAGAAATCTCCGGAGTCCTCTAGAAGCTGGGACAGACAAAGAAACGGATTCTTTCTCAGCATCTCTGGAAGGAACAAGGCCCTGCTGACATCTTGATTTCAATCCAGTGAGACCCATTTCAGGTTCCTGACCTCCAGAACAGTAGAACATTAAATCTGTATTGGTGAGGTCATCAAATTTGTGGTAATTTGTTATAGCACTCAGGAACCTAACACACATAATGACTGGAAGCTGCCGGGTCTCAGGGTGGGAGTCTGAGCAGAGGGGATGCCCGAGCCGGAGGACAGCACAGTGCACAGGCCCTCAGTAACCCAGAGACCCTCAGGGCTTGGGAGCGGGTCCATCATGTGGGGTGGGGTGGAGGGGAGGGATGGGGAGAGGCAGGCAGGAGGAAGTCTCATGTCTGCACCCTTGGCCTGGTGGCTGTGATGGGGGCTGGAGTGGAGAGGTTTTTCCAGAACACCATGAAGCCATGCCCCTGACCCACAGTCCCTCTGTCACTGCAGGGCACTCTCTCCTATTCCCTCCCCCTCCATGCTTGCCCTTGGCTCACAATTAAACACATACACACCCCAGGGGATAGCAAGTGCAGTGGAGGCCCTGAGGCCTGGGGGATGGGCACTCCAAGGAGAGAGGCCAGCTAGGAAGGTAGGTGGCAAGCAGCAAAGACAAACCATTGTATCCCTGCAAAAGCCACTGTCCAGTTTGGGGCATGATGCCTCATTCACGGGCATGAGACCCTCCCAGTCCGCCCGTCAGGGGTTACCAGGATGGAAGGACAAACCTGACCTGAAAGTACCAGGTAGGAGATGCAAGGCAAAATCATGTACTGACCCCGCCAAATGTGGGGGCCAGGTCCTAAGGGCTCAGGCCCCAGACACAGATCTCAGTCTCATGTCCGGCCTTGCTCACACTCGCTGGGTGTCCTTGGCCTCATTCATTGCCTGAGCAAGCCAAGCCTCTTGGCTTCTGGTTTCAGGTGCTGCAATCATAAAATGCAGACCGTAACTCGGGTCCACATTCCGTACCTGGAATTCAGGAAGCCAACAATCCCTGAAAACTAAACTGTTTTTCAAAACTCATTCGGTGGCAGACTTGACTTGAATTGACATGAGGCTGTAAACATAGAGTTTACTTACTTTGCTTGATGCGGAAAGTCACGTGTATCACTGCAGATACGTTAATGTATTTGATTATGGGGTGCACCCCCGGAGGCTCTATAAAATAAACATTTTATGCACTGAATTACTTTTAAAACATCTGGTTCCAAGGTTTTTTTTTTTATAAGTTTATTTATTTATTTTGAGAGCAAGAGAGAGAACAGCACAAGCGGGGGAGAGGCAGAAAGAGAGGAAGCTAGAGAATCCGAAGCAGGGCTCAAACACACAAACCATGAGATCATGACCTGAGCCGAAACCAAGAGTCAGAAGCTTAACTGACTGAGCCACCCAGGTGCCCCAAGGGTTTTTGAAAATGGATTTGGACCTACAGCATCCACTCTACGGGGCTGAGATGAAGAAGTCCTTCTGTGGCTCCTTGGATGATGTGGGCACTCAACAGATGCTCAGACGACCCCCATAAGGAGGTGGTGGTGTTCTCATTATACACATCAGGAAACAGGCTCATAGAGGGTAGTAACTTTCCCAGGGTCACCTAGCAGCTAAGAAGCAGAGCTGCATTCAAGCACAACGTTCACAGCCTTAGTCACTATACAAGTAAGTCGCTGAATTAGAATGTGCATTGTCAGGCGGTTCATTCTTCTAAGAGTCCATCTAGGATAAATTCTATCCAACGACCACTGCCCTGCGCATCGCCCCCCTTGGTCCTGCTGGACACAGGGCCGAGAAAGAAAGTCTGGTTGGGGTTCTGGGCTCCTCCGTTCTGTCCAGTTTGAAGCAAGTAGAGTTTGGGAATGAGCAACTACCACATTCCTGGGTGACCTGTGGCCTTGTGCAGAGAGCTCTTAAATGCAAACACTGGGAAACTGATCTGTTATCCATTACCCTTCCCTCCCTGGCCATTTTCCCCAAGGTCTCTGGGCACTGGGGCAGGCTCTCCCTACTGTGACTGGGAATGGGGGTGTATTCAGGCCCCTCTGTGCTATCTGAGGTCTGTGTGGGTTCTAAGTTCATAGAGTCAGTGAGCTGTGGGTGCTCGGGGGTCAGAGAGGGCTGGCTGGAGGTGCCTTGGCACCCCTGGACCACCTCGGGCCAGTGAAACCAGGGTCCCCAGTGAGGCCCTCTGGCATGTCTAGGCAGTTACATGTGGCATGGATGGAGGGCATGATGGCAGTGGACAGTTCAGGGAGCCAGGGCAGCCCACACATGGATCATCCCTGAGGACTAAGGGGAGATATGGGTGCCTTGTGCCCAATAACTCCTAGAGTGTCCCCAGCAGAGCTCAGCCCCAAGAGGAGCCCAGCCCCCAGAGGTGGAATAGAGGCCAGAAAGGACTGGGGAATAAACTGGATGATAGAACCAAGGTCCAAGAGGATCTTGGATGATTGGAGCAAAACCAAGACAAGATGGGTTGAGACAAGATGAAGCTTAACAGGGACAAAGGGGGCGTCCTGCTCTGGGTGTCCCAAGAGCCAAGGCGGGCCCCAGCAGGGGTGATGATGACCTAGGAGCTGTAGCAAATACTCAGAGGGCCTGCCCCAGGCAACAGTGATTCCTTTGAGGGGAGGTACAGATACTCAGTACAGGATATTGACAAAATGGGATATCAATATCCAAGGTTGCCCTCCGTCCCCCACTGAGGGTCTTGGGCTTGACACTAAAGAGTTAGGGATAAGAAACTTCCAATCTGAGGGCACCCTCAGTCTGTTTTTAGACAGCCATGACCCAGAAAACCTCAGGTGTTAAAGGCTGTAAGGCGTGGAAAAGCAGGAAGGACTCAGGCTAGAGACAAAGGCATTTCTAAATACCAGACTCAGGCTTCTGTGACGACCCATCAAGATGCCCTCCGTGTGTGGCTGGCCCACGTGCCCCGGGGGTGTCCGTCCCGGCCCCAGTGAGCCGCCACTGCACCAGGAAGAGAAGCACGGGGCGGGAGAGGGGTGACAGGCCAGGACGGCTGTCTGAGACGGACTGGCAGCCTCAGCTGGCTCCGAGGCCCCCGGGAGGGAAGGAGGCGGGCAGGGGCCTAGCGGAGCGCACGCTCCCTTTTAATTACCCCCTCAGCCTAATTGGTCTCCCAGCCTCCCCTCCCGCTGTTAGGAAGAGGCCTTTGTTTGCCGCCCGCATGTTTACCAAGCAAATGGTTTTAAAAGCTTTCACAGACACACAGAACCCATTTAGGAGGCTCGGCGGATAAAATTATTTATAGAGATGAATGGTTATCGTTTCTGTGCCTTTAGGAAACCGGGAGCCATATGCCCGGGCGCAAGGC
>NW_027551561.1:8961746-9010239 GCF_008692635.1 Crocuta crocuta | reverse complement strand
GGGCCCTGCGCCCCCACCCCTCCCCCCGCCCCCGCGCCTCTCCTCCGACGGTCCCTGGCCCCCGCCCTTCTCTTCCGCATCTCGTCGGGTGTCCTTCCCGAGTTTCCCCTTAGCTTTCTCCGCCTCGCCCTCCGCCTTCCACCTTCCCCTCTCTTCCCGAGTGGGCTGGTCCCCTGCTTCCCGCGGTCGGGCTTCCTCAGGCTCTGTGTTTTTCTCTTGTCTAGGTGTCTCTCTCTGTGTTCTCGGTCGTGCTGAATGTCTGTCTCTCTGTCTCTGCTTCCGTCTCTGCCTGCGTCTCTGCCTCACTGTCTCTCCTCCATCCCTCTGTCTCCCCTCCCACTCTGTCTGTCTTCCATCTCTCTGCCTCTGTCTCTCCAGGATCTCTGTCTCTCCTCCCTATCTGTCCTCCATCTCTCTGCCTCTACCTGTCTCTCCAGCATCTCTGTCTCTATCTCTTCTCCATCTCTGTCTCTATCTCTCCTCCATCACTGTCTCTATTTCTGTTTCTCTCTGTCTCTCCTCTGTCTCTCTATCCATCCTCCATCTCTCTGTCTCTATCTCTCCAATGTCTCTGTCTCTATCTCTCCTCCATCTTTGCCTCTCTCTCCTCTGTGTCTGTCTCTGTCTCTCTATCCATCCTCCATCTCTCTGTCTCTATCTCTCCTCCATCTCTGTCTCTGTATCTCTCCTCTGTCTCTGTCGCCTCCATCTCTCCATCTCTCTGTCTCTATCTCTCCAACATCTCTGTCTCTGTCTCACCTCCACCTGCCTCTCTATCTCTCCTCCATCTCTGCCTCTCTGTCTCTGTCTCTCTATCTCCCCTCCACCTCTCTGTGCATTTTGGTCTCTCTGTCTTTCCTCTCTCTCCCATGTCTCCATCTCTACCCCTCTCTCCCTCTCCCCTTCTCCCTCCCACTCTCCTACTGTATGCACCCTGTATGTTTTGTCTGGCCCAGCACACTGGGCTACATGCAGTGGGGGTGAGCCGCTCCCTACAAGCACATGAGTCTCCTATGACTGTGTGAAGCCATGTGAGTGGCTGGTGGGGTGCGTTCCTGCATGTCCCGGGCCTGGCCGCCTCTGCTGGGCCAGCTATGTTATGGCTCCGTGTATGGGGCCTTGAGGGTGGGGTCTTCTGCTCTTCTTGCAAAAACAAGGCCCACCATGGGAGAGCCTGCCCCCACGGTCACTCAGTGGAGGAGGGGTGCAGAGAGAGGCGAGGCTAGGAACCAGTGCACCCCTCAAGCCCTTACTTGTCCTCAGGCTCAGACTCACGGGGACAGAGGGTAGGTCCTAAGGGGGCTCCCTAGGGTCAAGGATAACAGGGGAAGCTCTTAGGAACTGGGCAGAACTTTGTGAAATTTCTCTGAGATCAGGTCCACCGAGGCCTGCAGCAAACAGGCTCCTATCCAACCACTAAGCCCACCAAAGTGCACCCCAGTCATTCCCTCTAGTCTGATGCAGACCGTCGGGGATGGGAAGCCCTACTGTGAACCCACAAGTCTGTTTTCAGGCAGCTGTGCCTGAGGAAGCACCATCCCCACACTGAGCCACCCCCAGCTGGGGACTCTGTGTGAAAAGGGTCTGCAAGTAGAGAGGTGTCAAGCCCCTAGATCTGGGAGGGCCTGGTCCGGTGGGGGACCACGTGGCCTCCACCTGTGTGCAGCTGTCTGTGGTATCCCGGAAAACAGCGGTCTTTGGAGTGTGGGGGCAGGCTGGGCTCCAGCGCTGACTGGTACGATACTAGCCATGTGCTCTGGGCTAGTCACTTGGTCCTTGAAAGCCTGGTTTCTTCCTCTAGAAAATGGGTTTGGTGATAACACACCTACATCTCAGGATTGATGGCAATATGACATGGTGATTAAAGCCCAAACTTGGGGTAGGGGAGCACTAAAAAGCCTGTGCCCTAGGTCATATTCCTCTACTTCTTAGCTTTGTGGTGTTATGCAAGTTACTTAACCTCTCTGAGACATTGTTTCTTCCTCTATACAGTGGTGATAAAAATAGCCCCTTTCACCACTGAGTTGTTGTGAGAACAGTTCAGTGAGATTTTTACATGCACAGTGCTTAGCTTGGACAAGTTACTTGACCTCTTTGTGCCTCGGTTTCCTAGTCTGTAAAATGGGGATGATGGTAATAGCACTCACCTCCCACAGGTGGTTGTGGGGACTAAATGAACTAACACACCTGTCAAGCATCTGGACCACTGCCTGGTAAGGTGTGTGCGTCACATGAGGCTCGCCTGATATTAGCACAATGCCTGGCCTGTGGTAGGCTGTGGTCCCATCTATGCCCCGCCCTGGTGGACACTGACCTACTTCCTCCTACACCCCTCTTTTAGGAGTTCTCCTTTATCCCTGTCATGTCTGCTATGACTGGAAGAAGGAGAAACGGGGGGGTGGGGGGGGTGGGCTGTGGTCTCCTGGGAAAGCCTCTCTCCACGTTACTGCTCATCCATCCGTCTATCTGCAGGCTTGCAGCTGGAGCCTCCCAAAAGCTCTTTAATGAGCCTCCAAGGGGGCTGTCAGATCACCTGCTTCCCAGGAGGCCCCGTGTGCTGCTCTGTGGGCTGGTACAGCCCAGAAAGGTGGGGTGGGACTGGGCCAGAGCATCCTGACCGGAAGCCCCAAGTGGAGGAAACTTCCATCCCCGCACCCCCATGCTCCCTGGCTAGGGTGTCTAGAATTACAAGCCAGCTCCTTCTCCACACCAAGGTAGACACAGAAACTGGGCACAGGACTCCTGGGATCTTGGTAGCTGGGCCTTTGTGGCATCCTTCTTGTTCTGCCTGATCTGCTTGTTAAATAGTCCTGCCCCTTTTCTTCCCTGGAGAACTGATGAGGGGAATTCACCCTGGGCGTGGTGGTGGTAGTGGTGGGGGTGGGGGTGTCCCTGAATCTTGTTTTCTGACTTTGTACTTGAACTTACATTTAGACACGTTTTGAAGCTCCTTATCATCTGGACCTCAATTTGCCAGTTTATAGGATGGAATTAACAACTCTGACCCCACTTAGCCTTTTATGAGGGGGGTGGATTAATAATTAATAACCACAGTAAGACCAGCCTTAGTTTATTCAGAGTTGAGCTTTATCACACGGTCCTATTTACTGCTCACAACCTTATGAGGTAGGGGCCATTATGGTCCCCATCCTCCACTTGGGAAGACAGACGGGTGACGCCCCTGGCACAAGGTCACACCGAGTAATTAGTGGAGGAGCTGAGGCCCCAACACTCTATCTGACACGCTGCCCGGTACACTCTCCACTGAACCACACTGGGGGCTCTAGTGACCCAGAAGCCTTGGCGGGAGAGAGGTGCTATTGTCCTCTTTGGGGAAGGAGGCTGCTCTGTAAGGAAGTCTTCCCAGGGGAAGCTGTGGCCACTGAGGCAGGCCAGCTGCCCTGGAGTCTGGGGAGCCCTGCTTTCCACAGGAGGATTTTGCCAGGCTTGCTTGGAGGAGGGGGTGGGGTGGGCTGGAACATAGGACCTTTCTGGTTCCTTAAGGGCCTACCTGATGCCAGGGCCATTTGGAACATGAGTGACAGCTGGGCTGAGGCCTAGGGAAGTTGAAAGAGACCCAAAGGGAGAGCCCTCCTGGTTGGCTCTACTCTCAGATCACTTGGGAATAACAGGTGCTTAGTTAATGCTGCTCGAATGACGGACCAAGGAGCCCAGGAAAAGATCCCCAGCTCCCTGCTTTCCAGAGCCCCCTTCTGTGAAGCCCACAGACTGGGCATAACTGGAAAGAGGGAGGCCCCTTTCTGCTCAGAACGTGGGACGGGGGCCTCCTTTCAGGAGGGAACACTGATGTGTTTCCATGCTTCTGTCAGCAAGAAACATAGTGGAACAGCTGTTGGGAGAGATCCCTAGAAGCCCCACCCCCTGGCCATGCCCCATGGCTAGGGGAGAAGTAGTGGGGAGCACTCCTGGGGCAGCTGGGGCGCACCCTGCCGCTAACCCTCACTATTCCAGTTTCCAGATGAGAAATTGCCAGCCATCTTGAGAGTATTAATATAGGATAATTTATTTTGAAAAAGTACCATCATGACTCTCATACAGAAATAAAATGGACGTGTGTCAAGATTGTATTTAAGTCATTAATTAGTGAGGGGGCCCCATGAGATGTTACAACCTGTTCAAAGGAGAATTCAAAGTACCTCACGTATATAGTCCAAGAAGGTATTGCTAGAGGTATTTGAATTTACAAATAGATGCAAAAACTGGCAAATCTAGTCGGTATCTACAGCACAACGATCAATTGCAGGCCTCCGGAAGTAATTTGCATTTGTATGGGCAAGAATTATTTGCATTATTATCACTTGGGATGTGAATGACAGCAGGGCAGGGGTCCAGGGAAGAAGATCCGAAGGGCCCTGACTTTTCGTTTGCAAAGGGCAACCTCTATGTGCTTGGCAGCCTGGCTCCAGTGGGTGGGCCTCCCCTGAAGGTGCCGGATGCCTCGCACCTGTATGCAACCTTGAAGCAGCCTGAACCGAGAGGCCCATCTGAGACCTGCGTTCTGCCTTCTGGTGAGCAGCGTGTGGCTTGAGCACTCCACATGCAATAGTAAAATAATTCTTGAGACCTCGCCCCTTGGGGAGGGAGGTGCCCTTTCTGAGCCTCGGGGATCCTGTCTCTAATCATGGGACCACTGCATTCCAGTAATGGCACCCACCTCGCAGGGTGGCGAGAATGTAAATCCTTCAGCCCCGTCCTAGTAAATGTGAACTGTTATTATATACCTGTAAGATGACGCACCATCCTCAGGTCGCTGGGGTCAGCTGTATCCGTACGCCCCACCGAGTGGGGCTGTGTCTCATTTTCTTGTGTGCCTCCATGCCTGGTTGAGTGCCTGGACCTTAGCAGGCTCACAGTGAATCCCAGTGGGATGCAGTGATTTTGGAAATGGACGGCAGAAGTGGCACGGCCGGGAAGGACTGATAGGAGGAGAGGGCTGGCTGGCCATGGTGTAGGGGTCTGAGCTGCCAAGAGGAACTGCCAGGGCATGTGATAATTAGCTGGGGAGGCCAGGGTGGGGCCCAATGAAGGCTGGCTGCTGGTAGGAGAGCTGGCATCTGGTTGGGGACTTATCTCTCAGAGCAGGAACCCTCTGGACTTTCTCCAGGACATGGGAACTTCCCTAGACATGTCCAAGAATGGACTGAGATGAGGTTGTGTGTAAGAATCAAGCCTTGGCTTTCTCGAAAGGGTGGGGGTGGGGGAAGGAAACTTGCTGCTCATCCCAGGCGGCTCCAGCTAGGGGATGCTCTCTCCTTTCTCCCTGAGATGGGGACGTGGGCAGGAAGGAGGAATGCACTTACCAGCCTCCTCCCTGGAGCTGCCTCATAGGAACTGAGGCATAGAGAAAGTCAGCGACTGGGCTAAGGTCACACAGTAGGTTGAGCCATGAGTAAAATGCACAATCTTGCATTTACTTGAGTCTTGCATGATCTGAAGCTCAAGCTCAGGACCCTCTGGAGTAGGGGGCTGTCTTTGGGCCTGGGCGGGGCTTTGTTCCAGAACAGCTTGTAATCACAGTTTGGATCCCAGAGCTTAGCGATGGGGCCGATAGGGGCTATAACCACAGGACCCAGGTAGGGATGCCTCACCCCACTGGCGACTAGCCTGGCAGCGTCCCAGCCTCCCAGACTGCTCTGGAAACAGAGGAGTCAGGCGCTGCCAGGTTTGTTGGCAGCGAGAAAGCCACACCCTGGGAACGGGGAGAAGATGCGATTGGAGAAATGGCACCTGGCAGTCCACCTGGCATCCTGAGCCTGCTCCTGGCAGTGCCCACCTGGATCCCAGCTGCTCTGGGCCTGTCCTGCCACCACACAGGGTCCGTCCTGGCAGCTGATTTCCAAGCCCGGATGCTGCCTAGAGAAGCCGCTTCTTCCATACCCTCAGCTACATTAGAGATGGAAGCCAACTCCCCCAGTCCCTGGGCAGGCTAGGGCACTCAGGGGCCCCAAGCCTGCAGCCTGCCTCTGCCCCCCTCACGCCCTGTTCTGGCTGCCAGTCTGCTCTGCCAGGCGATGCAGGGTCTCTAAGGCCAGGTGAGGGTGTTCAGCTCCTCTTCCATGGGGTCCTAGGCCTCCCAAACAAAGGTGGGAGGGACAGAGGAGGGCAGACAAACACTAACATTTACTCGGGGTCTGTGTGCGCCTGTAGACATCATTAATCCTCACATAGACCCTATGAAGTAATCGTCATTGTTTCCATTGTATAGACCATGAAACAGACTCGGAGACAATAATTCACCTGGACAAAGTCATAGCTTGTGGGTGGTGGAATGAGGACTTGAAGGCAGTCCTCAAGTTCATCACACCCCCACTTCGTGCCCCCCACCAGAGAACTCTCAGTGGTGGGAGGTACAGATGCAGTGACAAGCGACTCCCACCTAACATGATGCAGGGAGGAAGAGGAAGATGCCCTGGGAACTCAGGCAGAGGGCCCAAGCAGGGAAGGTTCCTCAGAGGGGAGGCATTTGGAGCCGGGCTTTGCTGAACAGGGAGAGACTTCTGCAGGCGGAATAAAGAGCCAGAAGGGGGCTTCTCTGTCAGAGGGGGAGGCAGCAATAAAGGCTTGGATGTCTGTCTAGAAAGTTTGGGCTGGATCCCATCGGTTTTATCCCTTGTGCATGTGAGTATTTGATTAAGATCTCTCTTACCAATTTGTAAGCTCCGTGAGGGTAGAGGGCACATCTTTTATTTATATCTCCTCCCCAAACTTGGCTCAGTGTGGGCCTAACAAGAGATGCTCAATAAATACTGATCAGTTGAATAAGTAGTGCCTGTTTCAGCCTAGCATCTCAGGACTCCGTGATCTGTCCCTCCCTTCATTGCCCTCCCCATCCGCCCCTGCCTCCTTTGTAAAGGATTTCTCCACTGGCTCTCAGATGGCTGGAGGGTCCTTCCCTAGACAGCCCCTCAGGGCTGAGTCACCCCACCCAGCCAGGCTTCTCCCTTGTCACTTCTCTTCTTCCCCTCCTTGGCCCACCCATGCCTACCATCTGCAGGGCATCAGGCAGCCGTGCAGAGGGAGGCCCACACACCACACATCTAAATACCTCAGTGCCACGGAGACAGCTAGCAGACTAGCAAACATACCTTCATAATGACAAAATTGCAAAGAATGTATAAGGCTTTGGTGGTAACCATCAAACAATTTAATTATTACCGTGCCTGTCCCGGAGTCCTGTTGTGGGTTACTGTCTGAATGAGGAATCAAATAAACACACGTAGAAGAAGCTGGACACGCAAGAGTAGATAATATAGGATTCTGTTCATGTGAGGTTTAAGAACAGGTCAAATGAATCTGTGATGATAGACATCAGAAAATCAGTTGTTTCTGGGAGGTGGGTTTCAGAGAAAAGGAATACGGGGGACCAGTCTGGGGTATGGGGTTGCCTCATTATCTAGATGGGAGTATACACCGATCCAAACTCATCCAACTGTCTACTAAAAATGAGGGCGTTGCACTATACATAAATTATGCTTCTAATATAATAGCAGAAAACGGAACATCAGAGTCATGAGAAATTTAGAACAACTCAGTGTTTAAAAAATCACACAAAAATAGCTGCGCACAATGCCTAAACTATCGCATATGTACTCCACAAAATTTTTCTTGTCATCATGTCAGCAAAATCGCCAATTTTGTTGTTACAATCAGGATTTTTATATAATTCGTGTTCTATTTACAGGACTGAGCTAAGGCAGCCCTGTCCCATAGAAATCACATGTGCCACAGATAGGAGCCACGTGTATAATTTTCTAGCAGTCACACTTTAAAAAGTAAAAATAAACAGGTGAAATTCGTTTTAGGACTGTATGTTATTCAGTCCAAGGTTTCCAAAATATGATGTCAATAGGCAATCAGTATAAAAAGTTATTAATGACATATTTTGTGTTCTTTTTTTCATACTAGGGCTCTGGAATTTAGTGTGCATTTAACACTTGGAGTACCTCTCAGTTCAAAGTGGTCACATTTCAAGTGTTCAAGGATCACATAAAGAGTGGCTACTCTGTGGGACAGCTCAGCTAAAGGATGAAAAATTATATGCGATCTTAACCTAAAGTGTACAAAATTCAGATATATTTTCATTAAATACTGCAGTTCAACTGATAGTCAAAACTTAAATTCTTTCATGTCTTTTTTAAAAAGACATGCAATGGTCTATTCAGTTTAAAAGATGTAATTCCTATTATAACTAATGAAGATCAAACCTTTAAATCAAAATTATTTACACAAAGCTGAAATTTTATTTTAATTTTTTGGAAAAGATATTTAAATATCATTAAATATTTGTATAAAAAATTTTACGAGAAAACAGCATTAACTGTTCGATTTTTTAGTTAATGAAATGAATCAGTATCATGCTTTTTACATCTAACCCTACACATATACCATGTGATTAATATGAATTGCTCAATGTAGCAAATGTTCCTTAGCTGCTGTGTCGACTGTAGCAAATGCTACAAGTAATAACTTGGTAATTGTGGGTACTTTCAGAACCATTAATTGGAGCAGTCAGATAGCTAGGACACTTGGCATTACTTGGGAGCGATATTTGTTTTTCAAGAATCTATTGCATTCTTGCTATCTAAGAGCAAGGCTTTGAAAAGCTAATTAATTCTTCTTCTTGGTTACCCAAGGGCTTCTGCTCCTCTATGCTTTCCATGTTCCCCATTCCATCAAGTGGAGTGTGATGTCAGCGGCAGCAGGTTTCAGAAAACTTGTGAGCAGTCTATTGGGTTTTTATTTTGCAAAGCTGGACCAAACCATGTGGAGATTGGAGATGCATGTCCCTGGGGCATGCATTAATCATGAGCATTTTAAGGATTAGGGGGTTTACCATGCCTGCACTGAGCAAATATTCCTAAGTGATAAGAGATGGTCTGTGTTCTTTAAGGGGTCACGTGTGCCTGTGTATGTGTGATATCTGAGTTCTAGCAGACAGCTACTTGGGTTTAGAAATAAAGTTGTACTGTACAGAGTCACCCCCATTTACTCAGGTATAGTCTGTAACTGCTTTTGCACTACAAAAGAGAAACCACACCATGTGGCCTGCAAGTCTGAAATATTTGCTATCTGGTGCTTTAAGATAATGTGTCGACCCAGGGCAGGGTCTTGCCTAGGTCTGAGTGGCTCTTCCCTTGGTGGCCCTCAAACTGACATCCCCTGTGCAGTCCAGATTCAGTCTAGATTTCTGCTGTGGTTGTGAGTCCTTTAAGGAAGAGATCTAGGGGGCTAGGAAGTCCCCCAAGGCAGGTCCTCCAAATTAAATTCTGAGGCCTCAGGTGTCTTCTGTAGTAAATTTGCTATACTGATGGCCAAGTGGTTGCGGCTGACCAAGAGAATGGTTCTTCTCCTTCCCTGCTTCTGTCAGCCACTCCCCATCCCTTATAAGAAGAGCCATGATGGAATTTCCCACAATTCTCCACTCTCTTATCAAGGAGCAGAGCTGATACCAAGCTCGGTCTTCTGGCCCTAGTGTCCTGGATGGTGGTGGTAATGACCAAGTGATTGTTGGTGAGCCGGGTGCCTTGCCTGACTGGGGAAGCCTGATTCAGCTCGGGAGGCGATGTGGCCAGAGGTAGAAGGCCAAGTGTTGGCGTGGTGGCTGCTCACCCCTATCGCACCTCTGGTCACAGAAGCATTTTTTCTGATTCCGCATCTGTCTTCTCTACTGGATGCATGGTCCTTGGTCAGCCCCTGGGGGCCTACTCAGTGCCTGCACATGGTGGCTCCACCGTCGGTACATATGGTCATCCATCTTGCCATGTGCTCTATGCCACTCATAGGTACAAAATGAATCCAAAAGGTCTATGCCCACAAGGAGCTCACTGGCCAGTGGGAGAGACAGAGAGGCCACCAGCTTGGGCCTTGACTTTGAGGGCAGAAACCTCAAGGAAGCACTCTGAGAGCTCCAAGGAGGACACCACAATTCTGTGTGCAGGGATGGGCACTCTTGGGCAAACGCTGACAAATTGGACTACTTGTTGAACGAACGCATGAACAAATGAGAGATGAGGGCCTATACTGGAGCTGTGAGCTTTAAAAATGTGGGAAGGGATTCCTTCTGAAGTTTTAAATTGTATCCGTTTAAGAGGTTCCCGGGCTGCAAATAGGAAGGGAGGAGAGGTCTGGAGGGAGGGGGCTGGGTTGGGGATGGTTGTGGGGATAGGGTGCCAAGGCCTCCTTGAGAGACGCGCTCTCAGGCCTCCTTCCCAGGCTTACCCAGCAATCGGCGCAGAGCCGCCGGCCCAGGAAAGTTGTCGCTGCTGGCGTGAGAGATGAGCTGTCTGGGCTGGAGGACAAATCTCTTTTAATTTTGTTCTTTGGAGGAGGGGGTGGGGTTGGGCCGGTGTCGGAGTGAGAGATTGGCTCTGTGAGTAATGGCCATGCCAGCTCTGCTAACGCCCCTGGTGAGGGATGAGGGGAGAGGGGCCCCCTCCCCACGCCTCTCCTGGGGCTTGCTGCCAGGGAACAGGGAGAGACCGCTGTCCGCCTGGCCTCTGCCTGGCCCTGCAGAAGCAGACCATGTCAGAGAGCTGAAGCTAGAAAGGTCCTTAGGAACTGTCTTACAAGAGCTTCCCAAGTGGCCTCTATAGAAGTGTTTTTTTTAATTAATTTATTTATTTTGGAGACAGAGAAAAAGCATGAGTGAGGTAAGGGGCAGAGAAAGAGAGAGAGAGGTAGAGAGAGAGAGAGAGAGAGAGAGAGAATCCCAAGCAGGCTCCATGCTGTCAGCACAGAGCCTGACTTGAGGCCTGAACTCACGATCCATGGGATCATGACTTGAGCCGAAATCAAGAGTTGGATGCTCAACCGACCCAGCCAGCCAGGTGCCCCTAGCCCTAGCCTCCATGGAGTTTTTTTTTTTAATATTCTTTTTTTAAATGTTTTTTATTTATTTCTGAGAGAGAGAGAGACAGTGTGAGCAGGAGAGGGTCAGAGAGAGAGGGAGGTATTGAATCTGAAACAGCCTCCAGGCTCTGAGCTAGCTGTCAGTACAGAGCCCGAAGTGGGTCTTGAACCCGCAAAATGTGAGCTCATGACCTGACCTGAAGTTGGATGCTTAACTGACTGAGCCACCCAGGTGCCCCAGCCTCCATGGAGTTTTAAGGAGGAGCACATGGGAGGGTCTTCAGGGGTCTGTCCACTACTTCCACTGAGTGGCAGGTGAAATTTTATATGAGGAGGAATTTATTTTAGAAAAGTGCGTGTGGCTGGGGAAGGTTCATGGTTTTCATTAACTTCTCTAAAGGGTTCATACTCCCCACCCCAGGTGAAGATGTCTTGGATTCTGCCCTCTTGCTTAACAGATGGGGAGGGAGAAGGGCTTGTCCAGTGTCCCCTGGGACGTGTATGGATCCTGGGGGCTGGGCTGGGTGGTGTTCATCTTCATTCCCCCATGATCTCTGCTAAAAAGGGGTACTGAGTGAGAGAGTCCTGGTCTCTTGAGCCTCCCTACCTACCCTTTCCCCTTGTGAACCACAGGGTGGAAGGGCTGGGGGTGGGTAAGAGGCGGGGTGAGACTAGGGGGTTCCAGCAAAGCCTCTTATGTGTGGTGTGAGCCTGGGCTGCCCTGACTGCTTCCCCAGAAGTTCCTCAGGGTGCAAGGGGGGCTCTGGTGCCCAAGGAGAAAGACTGAAAGCACCTATGAGGACCCTCCACCTGGGGCAGCCTTTCTCTGGACTTCCCCAAAAGACATCTGTGTGCAGCAAGAGGAGAAGGCATAGGGGAGCCTCACTGAGGGGTGCGGAGGCCACTGGCTGCTGTGGAAGCTAGTTAGGAGGGTGTTATAGTGTCTGGCGAGCCCTAGCAGGTGAGAGGGCAGAGAGAAAGAGCATTGGAGAGGTCCCTGTTCCTGGTGGTGATGAAGGGGGGAGGGGTGGATCTCATGCTGGTGCTGGGAATTTAAAAATGTGGAAAGGGATTGCTTCTGAAGGTTCAGATTAAACCTAGTCCCAGTCTCTGCTTTGGCTTCATGTCACTCCAGGCAAGATTTCTCTATGTGTTGGCCTCAGTTTTCTCATCTGTTAAATGAAATAATCATAGTAGCAACCCTTCTTCGCAAACAAGGCTCGAAGACAGGAGGGTGGGCATGAAAGCACTTTGATGCTTATGGAGAACAGATGTGGGACTGTTGTATAGGAAGAAGTGATGGGGGTGAGGAGAGGAGGAAGGAAGAGGGAGGGCCAGAGAAGGAAGCATCAAACTCCACTCAGGGTGTCTCCTTCCCTTCAGGGAGGCACAATAGAATTGACAAGGGCATCTGACAGAGCCTGCCAGGAGGCAGCCTGTGCCCTGGGAAGGAAATCGTGAACTTTGATTTTCCACATGTTCTAGCCCAGTCCTTGACTGCCCCGGAATACAGATAATTTACTACAGGAGAAGTGTGGGAGGAACAAAGTTCAGCAACAATACGGTTGTGGGGAGCAGAAGTGAGCTAACATTTATTCAACTATTGAAAGCCAAATCTGCTCATAAGATATAGACCCAGAGCAGTGCGAAATAAAGCTGCGAGGATCTGGGAAGACTCCTAGGAGGAGGTGACATGTGGGCTGGCCCCAGGTATTCCTGGGAGGGACACGGAGAGCACACCCGAGGCAGGGGACAGCACAGGCAAAGGCACGGCTTCAGGAACAGGGGGCGCCCAGCCATTTCTCTCCTGGACCCATCTCAGCGGCGAGATGGTGCAAGGCGGACTCTAGTCTACCTGACTTCCTAACTTTTGCTTCCTGAGGGGGTGTGTAACTCCCCCGAGGGTCCCGCCCCGTGAGTCTACACCTGGGAGTCCTTCCAGGCATGGGCGCCCTGGGAAATGAGTCCCAGTGCTTTCTCCCAGCACCCCAGCCCCTGTGGGAGGCCCGCTGAGCTGGGCTCCGCTCCAGGCTGTTCTCCGAGAGGCTCGCCTGTTTACCACTTGGCTGCAGAGCAGATGGATGACGCGGAGGCCACATTCTTCTCCCCGAGCAGCGGGGAAAATGAATCTCACCAAGTGTTGCCGACACCATCATACCAGGTTCCACATCTGTCTTGGACCAGGGCTGCTGACAGAGCACTGGCCCATCCCTCAGCCCCGCTCTAGGGCCCAGGGGAGAGAGGGAGACAAGAGGAACGTTCCTCCATGTGGCTCCTTCTCTCCCACTCTGCTGGAGGCCCGCACTGGGCCTCTGAAGACAGAGAGGAGATGCAGCTGTGGTCAGGGGAGGGGAGACAGAGGGGCCTGCATTTGGGTCTGAGAGCCTTACACAATCTTAAAGCTTGACACAGGGCAGTCATTTCATGGAAACGCTGAAGGTCGAATCTGCCTGGGGGTGAGGCAGCTGCAAAGATGGAACAGTGGTCTGGAGACCCTGATCTGAATCCGGCTCCTTCCGGATTTGAATCAGTGAAATTCTAGGACTTGGGGCAAATGATTCTACTGTCCTGGGTCTTACTTTCTTCCAAAATTGGAATGGATTCCTCTCAGTGCCAGTGATAGATGATGTATGGTGTTTGAAAGATCCAATACAAATGTTCCACCATTTACTGAGCACTTACTGTGTGCCTTAGATGGTATGGAAAAGATGGTCAATCTTCACAAGAACACTTCAGCCCCAGTTTACACTTCGGATAACTGAGATGCTGATTTGAAGGGACTTTCGAGAAGTGAATGGCAGACCCGAGACTCAAACCCAGCCCTGTCAGCTCTATAGTCTTTTCTTCTTATTTGATGCTGTGCTCATCCCAGGGAGCAGAAGGGCCTGGAATTTAGGGAATTTCGAGAAATACATAATAGAAAGGAGGAGTTTGGGAGCCTTGAGAGAGCTCCTGGGGAGACCATTCCCTTCCCCAGACTCAGGCAATACTTAGTGCAGCTTCATGCCTCCGTGGGACCCAGGATATAGCCCACACTCCTAGTCTCACCTGCCTCTTTGCTTGCAGAGCTCCTGGGAATGGAGCCTGTTTTTATAAGAGACTGAAGCGCAGGTAGGGAGGGCTGAGCCTGAGGACTGGAGGGGAGGGGTTCTTCCAGTCTGGGCTGTGAGCATCGCTCCTGCCATCCTTCTTATAGGCCCGTTGGTCCTGGGTGGGCCAGGAAAGGCGGGAGCTGCCCACCAGCTGGGGCTGCCTCCCAACCTATGGGCCCCAGTGGATGAGAAACAAAGTCGCTGTACATTCATTCCCTTCCAGCGGAGGGGCCTGGAGTACAGAGTGGCCCATACAGAACCACACACCCTCTCCGGTGCACAGTCTCATGGGGGGCACCAAGACGCGGGCCTCAGGAGGGGAGGGAACTGGGGATGGAGAGGGGGCAGCCATGGTAGCAGGCCAGCCAGCCTGTGCGCACTGCCCAGAGAGAAGCTCCCTGCTGTCGGGCTGGGTCTTATCTCCACCCTGCAGATAGACATCTCTGCCTGGCTGCCTGCTTATGGCCCACAGTGGTCCTCTGGGCTCTGTGCCAGCTTGAGGAAGTGGAGCAGGGTATGTCGGGCCTGGCAGGCTGCCCCCTGGCCCGCCTTAGCTGAGGGCCTGCTTCTCTGAGCCGACTGTCCCTGGCCTCAGCTCCAGGACCTGCTTTCTCTCAAAGCATTCGTAGTCCTTATGATGTCACCTGGACCAAGAAGCTCGAGTTACTCCACCCCTCAGCTCCCAGCACACACAAAGGAGTCAGTTCATACCTCCTCATATTAGAATGGCTCCAAGGAGTATCAGTTAAGAGTCTGTCCTGAAGAATATTTTAAATGTAGGTATTATGACACCAGCCAGCCTGGATTCAGACCTCTTTTGGGCTGTCAGATGAATTGACTGAACTCCTCCTGCCCCAAATTTGCAAAACATCAATATCTTCCTTTTAAGCATGATAAGCTTCTCCTCCAAATTGTTCAAGTGCCCCAGAGACGTGGCTTCGCCTAGGAGGGGAGTCCCACATCTAAACACCAAGCTGAAAAAAAAAATTGGAGTATCATATGGGGAATCAGATCAGGTGTCATATCACTTTAGAAAATTCATCTTTCCCTGCAAAATGATAAAATAATAGCTGGCATTTACTAAGGTGAGCAGGCCGGACGTTTTCTCTTATTCACATGCAATCATGTATTTCATCCTCACGAGAACCCAATGAGGTAAGTGCTATTTTATCCCCATTTCATAGACAAGGAACTGAGCTCAGGGGGAAATCAATTCCACAGCAGGGGCAGACTGGCCAGTGTGGCCCCCAAGGCGCCTTGGGTGCCCTGCCCCTCCCACCTCTCCCAGCCTCAGCGGGGCTCCCACCGTCCACAGGAGAGGTGTTAATCTCTGCGGATCTCTGTCCCCTTTCCCACAGAGGTCTTCCTGTGCAAGGAATATCAGCACAGAGAACCAGGGTGCAACCCCCACCCCCACCCCCCATGAGGGCTTCTGGTCCAAGGTTCTACCTCACTAGGCACGGGTCCAAAATAAATCATTTCATTAGAGTTAATAACATGGTCCCTTTAACTGCAAAGTGTTTCCAAATAGAGGGCCCTCCAGTCTGCTTTAATGAACAGATAAGAATCTTTGTAATTAACTCAGTGATGGCTTGCATGTAAATGGGAATTCCTCTGAGTGCCTTGAGACTATTTATTTGTTGTTTTAAGTGTGGGGTAAATATGCTCCTGACCACCCCTCCCTCAGACAAGCTACTGTACAGTCAACCACCCCCAAGGGCATTTCCGCAGAAGGGCAGTGGAGACGCCCTGGGTACACTGGAGCCCAGAGTGCTGCCTGTCTTCATTCCAGCCCCTCTTCATCAGGCCCCTGCAGACCTTCACTCAAACTCTAGGCCCTCCTGCCTGGGGGTGTGGAGGGGCTGGAAGGCTCTGCCCCATTGTGTGCTACTGCGCTGGGGCTATAGTGTGCACGCGCCATGTGCACGCGTGTGTTGCACGCCTGTGTGTACGTGTGTGCGTGTGTTTACTGTGTATGCACGTGTGCAAGCGTGTTGGGGGGCAGTGAGTTTGGTGGGCGTGTGGATGAGTAGTGGTGCTCAGAGAGTGTGCTCTGCATGAGTGTAGGGAGCGTGTGCACCTGCGCTCTGCTTGCCCCGCGCCACTCACCAGGGCCTGGCCCCTCATCCTTTGACAAAGGTTCTAATCACTAGATGCTTCTTCTGCTTTGTTATGTCTGTTCCTGGAGCCTGGTTTGCTAGTGTGGAGGGTCACCTCCTGGCTCTGGCATCTCTGGGGGTTTCCTGGCAGAGCTGCAGCTGCTGGAGCAGCCTTTGCTTCCCGCCCCCCCAAATCTCCTCTCCCTTGGGGAAGTAGTCTGGGCCCAGAGGGCCAACCACAGTCTAGCTCCCCTCCTCTGGACCCACCCCTTCCCACCAGGGGACTGGGATCTGGACCAGAGCATGAGGAGGAGAGGGCCAGAGGCAGGACCCCGCGGGCAAGAGTGTGTGAGGGAGGAGGCCCTGGAACAGTGTCCTGGCTCGGTCAGCACTGAAGTGCATCCCACCAGGGGAGGTGTGGGCTCCACCCTGTGTCCTGGAGGTGGTGGTGGGGAGTAAATAATGATGGGCAGAGATGGGGTGCCTAGGTGACCCTTCACTTGCCTCCTTCCACTGTCTATAGCTTTCTCCCACCCCCCTCCTGGATAGGTCTGAGGCAGGGGAATGTAAGTAAAGGCCACTTTCGGGGCAAGCACTGAGCTTCAGGGAGCAGAGATCCATGTCTGGCACTGCTCTGCTTGCCGTCAGTTCTCCTGGCTGACAGGGCCACTCGGGAAGGAAGAGCTGCTGGGAGTAGCCACAGGGACCCTGGCTGAGGTCCCCTCTTACTGCTCGGAGGAGTTGCCTGGCACAGTGGTCCCTGTGTTTGAATTGACATTTATGTCTCTGCATTGGGGCACCCCTGGGCTCCTGATGGGAGGGCACAGAGGGTCAGTCCTGGGAGGGCCCTCTGAGGACATCTACTCCAGACCCCATGTCTCACAGAGGAGGGCCAGAGACTCACAACAGGAAACGCTGCGAGTGGGGGTGCCCAAGGGGCAGAAATCCAAGCCTCTTGGCCCCGGTCCAGGCCTCCCCACTGTGCTCCAGTCTCCTTTTCCTCCCTGAAGGGTGTAAAGGGTTGAGGCCCTCTCCCCTGCCTCTCCCGTGCCTGGACAGTGGCTCTGTCCTCAGCAGCCCAGAGCTTCCCCAGGGTCACCGAGGGAGGGTCACGTCCACCTTCCTCTGTGCCCACTTCTCCTGGTCAGGTCCCCGCAGGGCTCCATCCCTTTCTTCCAGGGGAAATCCATCCCATCTCCTAAACCTCTAAGTGCTGGGTCCCAACTTCCCAGCCAACTGGTAGACCCTTCCTCACCACCCCCTCACCTTGCTCCAGGCTGCCTTCCTGGATGAGCTGTCTGCTTTCCACGTCTACTTCACCCCCTCTGCTCTGTGGGCTGAGGGCCTGCATAAAGTACCTTGTGCTTACTCACACCAGCTTGTATATCTCCCTGAATACATGATGCTCTTTCTTCAGGGTGTGACCCGTCACCCTGATCAGACTGGGCGTTTGTCATGGGTGGGTGTCTTCTTTTCCTGCTCAGAAGGGGAGCTGCTATAGGACAGGATCTGTCCCTCTTCTCTAAGACTGGGAGCTCCTGTGCAACAGAGTCTGGCCTCTGCTGTCAGACTGGGAGCTGCCGGTGGGCAGGGGGCCCTTCACGCTCTGTTTAGCCCCGAGACTCACTGCCTTTCCGGCACACACAGGGACAGTTACCATTCACATCCCCCTTAGCTCCTTCACCATGCTCTTCCCACCCCAACATGGCCAATCCAGATCTGTGTTGGCATCAGGTAGAGGCTGGCAGAGCGTTGAGGACAGCTGAAGACCACTGAGGCCCATTACTTTCCCTCCTCCTACCCACAGCAGCTCTATCTCTATAAGGGGGTAGAGGTGGGGGGGTGTGGCCTGGCAGGGCTGGGTGGTACCCAGGGGTTCCCACCTGAAGGCACACGAAACATCAAGATTGAAGGGACTAGAGGGACCCTCTGACCCATGGATTCTAGCTGAGGGTCCTGGCTTTTTCCACCCATGGCCATGCTAGGCTCATGGCTGAGAACTCGCACTAAGCCCCTGGATGCCCAGCCTGGTGCTCTTATGGCTACATCAGAACGGGCCTCTGAAGTCCAGATCCCCACAGAGGAGGGCAGCGTGGGGGCAGTGGAAAGATGCGGAACCTGGAGCCACTTAATCTGGGTTTGAATCCGGACTCTGCTGTTTATCTGTTATGTGCCTTGAGGCAAGTCATAGAATTCTGTTAGTAGGGGAGTACTGTCCCTCTAACAATGGCAGAGACACACAGTGTTCATAATGTTCGTTCCGTCCCCAGGCCCTTGCCATGATCTATCTATGTCTTAAATGGTGGCCCTACAGGCTGCCCCCATCACGGCCCATCAAATCGTTAGAAATACCCACCTTACCCCCCTCCAAATCTCTGCAACCTTATTCCCCTTCAATTGTCAATGTTGCTTAAGGATGTAGCAGAAAGAGGATAGATTTGTAGCTGGACGTCAGGTCACTTCTGAGCAAGCTACCTGCCCTTTCTGTGTTACTATCCCTTGGAAATGGGAGTCGTAATTCCTACCTCTCCAGACTCTTAAGAGTTAGTGATACAGGTGTTGAAACACCTGGGGTCTTGTGAGGGAGGTCGGTGGATATGGCCTAGTAGTAGTGACTTCCATGTTTGTACAAATGGGGAAATGGGCACCCAGAGCTGGTGATACACTGGCTGAAGGTTACACAGCACATGCACTGTCAGACCCAAGAGTCCTTGCTAACCTGTCTCAGGAAGAATCCTTTCTCTGGCCCATTTATTGTATTTTGGGCCTTCTTAGCGGGGCTCCACAGCCTCTCTGTTTTCTCCTGGAGCCTCCTCTAAGTGAGCATAGTGCCTGGCACATAGAAGGCACCTATGTCAGTATTTGTTGAAGACAGGCACGGAGGCACAGGCAGGGGTGGTGTGGGTGGGGAGGTAGCAGTATGGGCTCAGCAGGGAGCTGAGCACCAGGGTAGGGATGGGCTCGAGGTGGTTTCTCTGTACTTCTGTCTTGGCCTTTGCCAGGCCTGGCTGTCTGGGAGATCTCATTTTGCTAGCAAGCTGATTCATGGGCCCCGTGTCCCAGAGCTCCCCGAGCAGCATTCTGTCAACAACTATGCTTTACAAGGTCCCTTGATTCGTTTTCGGGGTTGAAGACAAATTTTTAAAGAGAAGTTCAGTGCCAGGGCCATTCCAGAGGGGCTGTTAACTTAATGTCCTGCCTCGTTCCCTCCAAGCCCGCTTCCTCTTGAACTGCACGTGGGTCAAGGCTTCCTGTTTCTAGCAATTGCTTCTGAGTTCTTGTATTTGGACGGGGAGTGAGGAGTGAACAGGAAAGGACACAAATTACAGGACAGGGTGGGAGGCAGGGCTCTGGCTCCATTATTAGGTTGGCTGTGTGACTTTTGGCCAACTGCTCCCCTTCTCTGGGTCCTTGTTTCCCTGTCTGTGGAAACATGGGTGCTGACAGACACATTATGGTAGCTTCCACCTTATCTTCTGGGGTGGCCTGGTCTCTGAGGGTCATTAGGGAGGGAGGTCTCGGTGGCAAGCAGTGGCTCATGTCTCATCCCCATGTAGGACAACGCAGTTGGCAATCTGGCAGCTGAGAGCCCCTGCATGCACCCAAGCTCTGTTCCCACTGCCCTGCCCCTCATCCGTCTTGCTGTGGCATCCCCCTAACTGGTCCCCTTGCCCTGCAGTCTTCCTTCCATCACCTAGTCAGAGACAAACCGTCTGAACCTCAGGTCTGAGCCCGACTCCCCGATCCATGCTGAACCCACCACGCTGCCTCTGGCCTCCACAACTTTGCATATGTTTGCTGTGTTCCCCTTACCACCTGGGACTCATATTCCAGAAATATGTGCATAAAGAAACAGAGAAATCATGCGCAAAGATGTGGCAGCAAAAGAAAGTACAGGGTATTGGGTATGCAGCCTCTGGGCCTTAATACCCACTATCTTCCCTTCCTGGAAGCCCTTGACCCCATCCGCAGCAAACTCAGAAGGTCTCCTCCCTCCTCCCGTGTCCCACCAACCCAGGGTAAAGCTCTCGTACACAGCATCAATCATTCCAGATAACCGTGGTCAGCTGACGTGTCCATCTTCCCAGCAGGGCTGGGGCTCCTTGGGGACAGGCCTATGATCTTGGCCCCGTGCTCCCCGGGAGGGCCCAGTGCATAGTAGGAGCTTAATGTGTTGCATAGACAAATGGATCCTGAACATTAAGGCCTGAGAAACCCCATTTGCTGGGAACCTCTACAAGCAGGGTCTGCGATAAAAGCTTAGTCTCCTGCAGGGCATACGTAACCTCATTCGGTCCTCACAAGCCCAGGGCCGCCATGATCTGTTGAGCAGAGGACTGTGGAAAGCAGGCTTCCTTCTGTGGTGGGCAACAGCACGGGTGCCCATGCAGCCCTGGTTCTGAGCCAGGAGGGAGGTGCAGGCCTCCTCCCTGGTCTCTTCCAGAACAGATGTTGGTGGCTGTAGTCATCTGTCCAAGGCAGGCACTGCAGGCTGGTCAGGCAGCCTCGGCTGGGCTTTTGCTTGGACCAGGCCCCCTGTGTCCCTCCCCGTCGAGGCTGCTGCTAATTCCTGGGTAGTGGTGCCCCAAGGCCATCAGAGGGCATGTGCCCATCCAACAGCCTTTGCTCTCTTCTGCCTATATCTTGGACATGGAGACCCCCACCCCCCCAGGGGGTGTGCATCAATCCATGCAGAAGAGAGGCCTCCCTGCGAGGGGGTGACAGTGACAGTGATGGGGAGGGACCGTTTCTGGGAGGTGGACGACAGGTGGAGAGGGAACCCAGAACAAGCTCAGGTGTGCACACTGACCTGCTCTCGCCCCTCTCCTTATTCTCCTGTGCCCCCTCACCCCCCAAGCCTTTTCTCCGGAGGCCCTGAGTCTTGCCCTACCCTCCCGAGCCAACCATGGCACTCCTAGAGGAGCTACCTCTTTGTAAGGGCACATTTCTGGGTCAGGGAATCCTTCACTCCCCTGTGGGGGCACCTCCTCGGTGCGAGAGGGTCCGCAGGGATGTGGATGTTGGAGGAAGGGGCAACCCTGGTTCAGCCATGTGTTGATTTCATGTCATTGAGCGTGTCCACAAGGTGCATGTGTGTGTATGTGCACGCACGCACAGGGACCAGACACGGAGCCAGTCACCATGCATCTTCTGTTCTCTGGGAGCTGCTCCCCGCCCCAGTCTGGTCACCCCCATTTATTTAAGAAAGTCTGACACAGTGGTGGGTAGAGCCCCAGAGAGAAGTGGCTGAGGGCTGCAAGGGGTAAGGGAGACGCCGGGCTCCCCGCTGCCTTTGCCCATCCCTAGGTCCTCCACAGCACCCCCTGGTGCCCTCTCCCCCTCCCACGATTCCGTTTCCTGGGAGAATGGGTGGCTGGCCCCTGCAGAGGAAGGAGTGGTCAGCAGAGTGAGGGGGGCGGCTAAGGCGCAGTGTTGACCTTGCTGTGGGCTGAGCAGGGGGACAGGGCTTCCTGGGACTGCTCAAACCACAGTGCTCAGGTGTGGCTTGCTCAGGGTGGGGCCCAGAGCTCCTCCCACTTTAGGTCCCAGCCCACAGCCAGAGGGGACAGGGGAGGGAGTCCTGAGATCTCAGGAAGGTGCCTGGCTTGGTCCCAGAGCCCTCTGTAGGGTCAGCTCCCAGGTCCTGGGAAGGGACTTGGGAGGGGGCACCTGGAAGCCAGCAGATGCTACAAGGATCTCCCCATCCCCCAAACGTTCTGTCCACAGCAAGATCCTCAGCAGGGCAGGCAGCCACCCTCTCCCCACCCTGCAGGACAGAAATCCCTGAATATTGGTTTGAGAAAAGTCTTTGTGCAGCTTGTGACACAAGACCCCCCCAAAGCTCCCCCCACACAAGGGGAAGACAGGGGATGTGGGGGGCAGGGGCGGGGCACAGTGTGGGCCCACCTCACCCCAAGCTTGGCCTCCACGCCTCACTTTTGGGGCAGGGGGTTGTCTAAGACGGGAGGAGGTTTGGAAAGAGTCGAACAAAAGCTCCCATCGCTTTCCTCCTAGCAAGCTCCTGAGGAAGGAGCCCTCCGCCTTGGGTGGCAGAACTGGGTCTGGTGCAAGGCTGCGGGGGAGGGCCAGCTGGGGCAGGCGGCGCGCCCGGCACAGAGCAAAGCTGCAGGGGCAGGGAGTACAAATCCGCTTCAGCCCGCCTGCGTCGCTGTCAGCAGGGGTCCCAGCCGCGGCGCTCAGAGCCCTCCCCCTGCGGGGACGGCGCCTCACGCGATCTCTTTGATTCTGCGCATGTAATTGTGCAGGTCCGGGGGCGCGGTGGGCCGCGCAGTGCCCGCCACCTCCGGGCAGCCCCAACCCAGGTCCGCTTCGTCCTCCTCATCCTCGCCGGCGGGAACCGAGTCATAGGCCAGGTCCTCCGTGGGCAGCGTGGTGAAGGTGGTAAACTTGACCCGCTTGCGCTTGGAGGTGGGCGAGCTGGCGGGGTCCTCGGCCTGGTCCCGGGCCGAGCCGCCCGAGGAGCCGTCGCCGCGCCCGTGCACCTGGCTCTGCACGCTGGTCTGGGAGCTGCCGCTGCTGTGGTGGTCGCCGTGGCAGCAGGCGGGCACGGTCTCCAGTGGGTTGCCGGCGGGCGGCGACAGCTCCGCCTGCCCCCGCAGCGGCTGCCCGTTGCCCAGGAACACCCAGTGGTGCGAGTGGTCCATGCTGGTCTGGCCCTCGGGCGGGATGCGCTTGTGCCGGTAGCGCAGCACGAAGACGATGCAGTTGATGAGGAAGACGAGGATGGCGAGGCAGAAGACGCCCAGCAGCGCGTACATGCCGATCTCCAGGTCCGTGAGCCCGCGCGGCATCTGCAGGAAGCCGGTGGGCAGCGGCAGGAAGTCTTCTGTGGGCGGCACGGCGGGGCTGGCGGTGCCCGNCCGGCCGGGGCCCGGCTGGCTGGGGCCCGGGTAGTCGTAAGTGGGGTCCTCCTCGTCCCGCCCGAAGTGCACCCGCAGGCCCACGGGGGTGGTGGCCAGCACGCTCTTGCGCTTGGTTTTCTGGCAGCTCTCAGCGATGGTGAGCTCTGCACGAAGCAGTTCCCCTGCCCCCTCGGCCTGGGCCACCACCAGCGGGAAAGCCCGGTCCTGGGTCACTGTGGCCACCCGCTCGTCCAGGCTGCTCACCAGCAGCCCATAGTCCCGGGGGCTGTATAGGGAGAGTGGAGCTGTGGTACCATCGCTGTAGGAGAGCCAGAGACTCAGGAGGGCTTCCTGGAGGAGGAGGAAGAGGAGGGGAAGGGGACAGGAGTCAGAAAGCTAGCCCTGGCTGGCTTCACTGCTAGATGCTGAGCTCTGTGAGGACAGGGACTGGGGTGCTCTGGCTCCCTGCTGTATTCCCAGCGCTAGAACTGTGCCTGGCGGGTGGCAGGTGCTTAGGAACCATTGTTGAAGAAGGAAGTCCTTCTCTGGAGGTCATGGGGAGGGTAAGGGGCACATTATGGCCTCATACCACCCAAAGAATTTCCTCACCCACTTTATCCTCCCCTCGATGGGCTGAACACATGTTCTGCCTTGGGTCTACCTCAAGTCCCTTTGCTGCAGGAGTAACCCCGTATCTCCATGCCTGACCTTGGGATCGTCCCCATTAGACTCGTGGAGATTGAGAACACATACCCCACCCCACCCTTCTCCTCTGTTAAACCATTCTGAGCGTTGCCCCTCCTGCGATGAGGAAGCAGGGCCCAGAGAGAAGGGATTGGCCTGGGGTCATGGAGCAAGTTAGGGGCAGGGGACTTTTGGCTCGGGGCTCAACACCAGCCCTCTGTGCTCCTGCCTGTCACCTTTCTACCTCTGTCCGGTAGCCTTCGCCCTGGCAGGTCTGTCGGGGGCTGTAGCTGGGGCCCCAGAGATGGGCGAGGGTAATTCCTGGGGGCGGAGACACAGGTGTGGGCTCTCTGAGAATCGGGGAGGGGGAGCCCAGGGCAGGAACATCTCCGGGTGGCAGATGCAAGAAGCGGGACCTTGGCCAGACTCCCTGTGCAGCCGGCAGGGGAATGGGGTGGGCCAGGTGTGTAGGGCACAAAGGGTGGACAGATCTTCCGTTAAAGCCCTCATTTAGGGGACTCGTGGCACAAGGGCAAGTTGGACTTTCCTTCTTCCTTCCACACCCCACACCCCCAGGTTGGAAGGCTGGACATCCAGTTACCTGCTTGAGGAAGCTGAGGGTCTGCTGGGCAGCTGTGGTGGCCAGGATGGTGTGGCTGCTCCCCGGGCTGGGCCGCAGGGAGAGGGCGAGGCTGGCCACCACCTGGGCCTGCAGCTGCGTGATGCTGACCTTCTCCTCCGTCACCGTTAGCAGTGTCTCCCCAAGCACAGACTCCGTCAATGGGGACACCACCTGCAGCAGAGTGGGGCGGGGATGGGCGAAGGCCAGAAGGGACCACCCCAGATTCCCAGACACGGAAGAAAAGCCAGTGCTGGAAAAGAGGCCTGGGGGTGGGCAGCAGGCTGGGGGCCAGGACTCTTGGGCTCTGACTTAGGGCTGCAACCGGAAACCAGGGTCCAGAGGCCAAGTGAGGGTCAGGGGCTCACCGGAGCCAGGCAGGCACACGGATGAGAGAGGTGAGCAGATTTTAAGGTCAACAACAGCCCCACACAGTGATAAATAGCCCTTCATGTTTGGCCTCAATGTCAGAGAGACAAAGGGATAAAGTAGGGACCTTGGCAAATAGAACTCGTGCCCATGTAAAGGAGGCACCGGGACTGACTAGCCGATTATTGCCAGGTGGGAATGCGGGCCTGGTATTTTGTAAAACCAGAAATCTAGATTTTTAAAAATGAGAAACCACCCAATAGTTTAACATTGGATGAGTTGCTTTACAGATAAGTAAAGCAGTAGCCCAGCGGCCACTATTCACAATCTCTTAGATGGATGGTTTCTACCTAGACACCCAGCTATAGAGGAGGAGGGTCAGAGTTGAATTCCTAGGTCCCCAGATTCCCTTTCCCGAGCCCTCTCCTCTGCCCCCTCTCCACATCCTCACCTGCTCTCAGGGACCGCACCGAGTGATCTACACAGGTTGGTAAAGGTTGATAGGGTTTGCAGGGAGAGCCTTCATCAAGGGGCAGTGGAGGAGCTTACCTCTGGTAGTGGGGTTCCAGGCAGGGCGTGGGGGCAGGAAGAGGGGAAGAGAGTGCGTTTGGGGGCCAGCTGGGGTGGATCCCAGAGGCTGAGGCCCTAGAAATCCTGTCCCAGGAACGTCTGTGTTCTCTGCCCGCAGATAAACAAAGCTACCGGCATTGGCCTTGGGCCTACCTTGAAGGGCGTGGTGCCCGGCTCCAGGCCCGCCAGCGTGCTGCTGTCCACCATGCGTGCCACGCGGGGGTCGCCCACCCGCATAAAGTCGCTGACCAGGTCGGTGACTTCCACCAGCCAGTCCGGGCCCAGCATGGTGACCACCTGGTCAGTGCCCTCGGACGATGTCGTGTGGAACTGGGTGAAGACCTGCAGAGTGGCGTGCTGGTACTGCAGGGTGCAGCCGCGGCTTGCGCTCTGCCGGCGCTCCTCTTCCTCCTCGTCCTCGTCCTCGCTCTCCCGGGCCGACCTGGGGTGGAGGGCAGGGGGTCACTCCCTCACCCTTGTGCTGCTGGCTCCTCCCCGGCTCCCGTAGGTGGGAGCTGTGCAAAGAAAGGGCAAGCCTCCTCCCTGCCCAGTTGCTTCCGTCACTGACAAGCTTGGAGCCAGAGTCCCTAGCCTTTTGTCTCCTAGAAAGGTGTCTTCTTGACCCTTCCCTGTGCCTTCCGGCCTCTGCGGGGCTTAACCCATGCCTGGGAACAGCTGGTGGCGAATCCTGACAGGTGCGGTCTCTTTCTCAGCGCTAAGCATGCGTCTGGCCCTGTTCTCAGCTCTAAACTGGAGGGAAGGCATCCCTTGTCACAAAGTGCTGGAATGCTCGCCCAGATTGTATGTTTACAGCCACGTGGCAAGCAGAACTTGTAAGTGATAAACTTGGAGATTCAGGTGATGGAATTTCCAAACAGCATGTGGAATGGGTGGCCTGGTTCCCCTTGCTGCTTACAGTGAAACTTTAGAGGAGAGAGGTAAACTGAGGGAGAGGCCAATAAGCAAAAGGGAGCCAGGACTTGAGGGTTTGTGAAATTCAGCCTAGCCAGATTGCCAAAGATGCTAAAACCAGGAGATCCACTGTCAGGAAAGCGAGCCAAGGACACGGTTAGTGCTTTGCTACGGCTGTAGAAGAATCCAGCAACCAGAATCTCCATTCACACAGGTCTCCTGTGCCCGTGTTAACGAATCCTCACAATCATTCTATGAGGTAAGTGTTAGTGTGCCCATTTTGCAGATGAAGAAATGGCAGGGGGGGGGCACAGAGAAGTTATGTAAGTAGTCCAAGGTGGCCCAGCTAGTAAAAAACAATCAGGATTTAAACCCAGGCTGTCTCACTGCAGAGTTCACTCCCCTCTGCAGTGAGGGGAGTTCACTCCCCTATCATGACTCAAAGCAGCATCCCGGAGCTGGCTCCCTTGCAGAATCACAGACCCCCTCTCAGACCCACTGGATCAGAATCTGCATTTGAACAGTCTCCAGGGCGAATTGTATGTGCATTCAAATTTGTGAGGCTCTGATCTACACAGCCTTGCTTTTCCCAATCTCTACAGAACTGAGCTGAGCCTGGCTCTCCCTTGGCCACCTGCTTCTCCCCCAGCCCCTCCCCTCCCATCTTAGCTGCCTGCCACTCTTCCTCTCTCTGCCTTGCTGGCTTTTCTCTCCAGCAGCAAGGAGGAGTGAGTGGAGTACGTGCCCCAGAGATGCACACCTAGGTGTGTGAGGTGCCCCCCAGCAAAGGAGCCTGATGTGAGTCGCTGTATGCCTGGGATGATGCACTCACGAGTGTGCATCCCTAGCATGCACAGCCTGAGGCACATGTGCATAGGTGTGTGTGCACCTATTGCTGTGTCTGCTCCATTTTGTCTGTGGCCTGGCTGCTCCTTTTCACTTATTCTTTGAGACTTAGTTCCAGTCACCTCTTCTAGAAAGCCTGCGTTGACTTCTCCTAGAGGGAGTGGTGGTTGTCTCCTTTAGTGTCACTTGGTTCCCTGCACACAGGGCTTCCTGTGTCCACCTTGTTCTGTGGCTTGGCTGGGTCAGGCACTGGCCACACTCACAACATGTCTCAAGCACCCATCAGTGCCTGGCACACAGTAGCTGCTCGATAAAAGTTTGCTGATTGTATAACCGACCTGCAGACTGTGTACACCTGGGGTCTCATACACATACGTGGATCAGACCATATCCACCTGTGAGTATCCCGAGTATCCACTGTGTGTGGAGGAGGGGCTGTACCTCCGGTCGGGGAGGATAGGTACCCTCCAGCCCTTCACTTGGCTGAGGCGTGCATCCGAGAGTTCGATGTGCAGGGGCAGCTTGGGGACCCAGACTGTCATTTCCAGGGGGGCATTGAGGATGTCATAGCGGAAGGTGACCCTGGCGTTCATGGACCCGCGAGACTCCTTTCCGCTCACAAACACGTAGTCGCAGCTGCTGGACACCTGGGGAGGGGAAGGGAGGTTGGTTGGCCAGTGTTGCCCTATGGGGCATCCTGTGGGCTGACGGGGAGGAGCAGGGTGGGGGGAGACGCCACATTTATTTCCTCCGGGAGATGTCCGCCTCTGGTGTCCCTTTTTCCACTGTTTCTCCACAGATCATCTCTCAGTGGCTACTACAGGAGGTTTCTGCTCCCTGGCAAGGAGCCAATGTGCCTGTGATTTTACACAGACCACACCTCAGAGGAGACTTCAGGCTGAGGGCCCCCAGGGCTGGCACCCCTGCCCCGCACGATCGCCCTGCACCCTGGCACAGATGGCTTTTGGTAGGACCCTCCACAGCACAGAAGGGCAGCCTGTCCTGAGCCTACGACTCCTCCATGGTCCATCTGGCCCTGTGGCCCCAGGAAAATGAGCAGCTGGTTAATTTCAGGCGTGGGGACTACTCTAGCCCTGGGGTATAGGTGGGGGATGGGGAGAGGAAAAATCAGGACAGACAGGTGGATGGGTGCCACCGGTGGGTGCGGCTCTTATAAATGCATGCCCACCAGGACTCCAACTTATATTCCTAGAGGTTCCCTGGGTGGGCACATGCCTGCTGAACGCATCTTGGTGGACACCTGTGCCCACTCACTGACACCTGTGCCAGTACTTCAGGGCAGATGTAGGTGGGTGCACACGTCAAGTGTGCCCAGTATGTACCTTGCACACCCTGGAGCGAATCTTGTGTGCAGCGCATTTAGGTGTTCCCGCTGTCACATGCCCATGGGTGCACGCCCTCGCATTTGGGGAGGGTCTAGTCATGCGGCTTGTGGGCTTATGACACTCTGGAGGCTCTGGTGGGGGCAGGGAGGGTGCCGGAACTGTGGCTCGTCCCAAACTCCTGCTTGCTCCCTTAATCATCTCAGATGGGGGTGCTGGGATGTGGGACAGCAGCCCTGCCAGAAAAGCTCATTTCCCACTTCAGAAGGCATCGGAAGGCTGGCAGATTCCATTCAGAGTGTTGGCAAACTCCATCAGGAACCTGAGTGTATTTCATTGAGAATGGAAACAAATTCCATTTAGCATCTTTGTGAATTCCCTTTGGTATCTAAGCTGTCAAGACTTTGTTCTGGTCCATTCTGCGGCTGGGATGGAGGAGCCTGGGGGGCAGAGGCAGGTGCGAGGTGAGGGCCTTTGAGAGCAGGCCCATTTTTTCCTGTCCCAGCCTGCCAGCAATGGGAAGGCCCAGGGGCCTGGGCAAGGCTTTTGCTCTACAAGGGATGGGGCTGTGGTACCCAGCCATCTGCTCTTGCTCCCTTTGAGGGGGGCGTTCTTGCCGGATGGGGGAGGGGTGAGGTGAGGCTCCAGCTCCCCAGACCTGGAGGGATCTGGGGCAGAATGTGGGGAGAGAGAGCGTGCACACTCTGGGCTAGCCCCAGTTAGCCAGAGGGAGAAGGACACCCACGGCCCACTCCTCCCGTTCTCCTTCACGCTGAGCTATTTACAGACACAGGGAACAGATTCTGTTGTCTGATCATCTGATTTCGGCACCTGCTGGAGGCTGGCCCAACAAACAGCTCCCCCACCACACAGATACTAGGGCTGCAACCTCCTGCATCACTGCCCATCCTACTGCCTGTGACCACTGTCCAAAACCAAGGGCAGGGGCAAATCTGGAGGCTCTCCTGGGGAGGTGGCAAATTGGGACATCTGAATCAGACTGATGCCTTGTTTGCTGGGTGGTGAGGACCGGGGGCTCTGGGGAGGAGCTCTGGCGGGGGTGGGGGGGGCCCTTCAGGAGATGGAGGATTTGGGATGTGTGTGCCCTGAGAGGGTCTTTCCTTTCACAACCTTCACTCTGGACTAACTCGCATGCTTCTGGGGCTTCCTCCCTGAGCTAAAGCTCCTCCATTTGGTCACCAGCATCTGGGTTCAGGGGATGTCCCTGAAGGGCTCCCTCCCCACCCCCGCTGCCTTCCCTGGTGTCTGTCCTGGGTGAGGGGGGCTCAATAATCACTTGCTGGATTGGACTGAGCTCAGGCTGTCAACACTGCCTTCTCCCCTCAGTCTGCCAAATGGCTTCTTTCACATTCCTACAGGAAGCCCTCCAGGATAGCAGTACTCAGGGCTGTTCCTCACCCCACTCAGGCTAGATGTGGGCTGCCTGCAACTATTTCCCCCCACCCCCATTTCTCCTCCACTTGCCTCCCAAGGGGAGCTTCCTGGGATATGAATTCCCCACTGGCTTGGGGCTCTGCTCCCCCTGAAGGTCTGAGGCCCCCTTCCCCGGGAGGCCCCATCTCCAGCAAGCCCACCTTGATGATGTCCTCATTGTCAGACTCGCATTCCACCAGGGCAGAGACATCTAGGACGAGGCCAGTCACCTCGATGGCGATGACCTTGACAGGAATGGCCACCGTCCTGCCCGTCAGGATAGCCGTGTTGATGATCTCTGTGTCCTGCAGGGAGGGTGGGGCCCTGATGAGCTGGGGTGCTTATGGTGCTCTGTTCTCCCAGGACACGCCAGCCATGGCCCAGGCTCCTGGGTGCCCCACTCCTTATATGCACGTCCCACCCCTGGGGACACCAGCACGCATGTGCAGAGAGGTGCCTCCGCCAAGTCTCACTTGCCTTCTCAGATGCTGTGCTCACCTGGTCTCCTGCAGTGGCCTTCAGGAGACAGCCCTTCCCCAGCCCCCCACCATCTTCTCTCAACATCTGACATGCTCCTCATGCTCACAGAGTCACGTCCATCACATTTGTCTGGCCATTCCAGATGCCCCTGGGCTGGCCTAATGTCCCTCTGGCCATTCAAGGTGCCCTGGGATGGCCTCATGTTCACCTGGCATTCCAGGTGACCCCTGACTGGACCAATCACTCCAGCCTTACCACCCATGGCACTCCCAAGTCCATTGCTCCTTAGGACAAACTACTCACATTCCCATCACCACACCTTTGCCCACATGATCCTCTACCTAGAGCGCCCTCCTCATCTTCTCTGATTGTATGAGCCCTTCTTTCCATGTGGCCTTCCGGGTTCAACTGCATGGTCACCTCCTCCAGGAAGTCTCTCCTGAGTGCCCTCTCCGTGGGGGACTTCTCCCACCTCTGTCCCCCTGAGCATCTGCTGTCCTACTCCAGCACCAGGCACTGAGTACCGCCTGCCTCCAGTGAGTGTACACACACACACACACACACACACACACACACACACCCCTTTACCCACATGCACACACTTGGGCGCAGGCTCACATGTACATGCATTGATCTATATGCATGCTTAGCTGTACACATGCCTGTCACACACATGCCCCCGTGACAGACACATGCATCCACTGGCCCAGTCACCTGCCCTGCTCACCATGGCTAGGGGAAGGATGGCTTGTACATCCCGCTGGATGACCGTCAATTCAGTGACCGCCCGCTCCAGGTCAGGCAGGGCACTGTGGCCACGGTAGTCGATGTGCCACATGATCCTCCGCTTGACTGACTGGCTGGTGAAGTTCTCCATCTCGAAGTCCAGCTGCAGGATCTCCAGGGGCCCCTGGCCTTCCCTGCAGGGTGGAGGAAGGAAGCAGAGCCCAAGAAGAAGGACAGCTCAGGAGCCTTAACATCAGCCCTGGCCTGAACCCCAGAGCCTCCACAAACCAAGCCCCAGCCCTTCTGCCGGTCTGGTCTCCTCCATCAAGAATTCCCTCATCCCTAGGGGCGCCTGGGTGGCTTAGTCGGTTGAGCGTCCGACTTTCGCTTAGGTCATGATCTCGCGGTTCGTGGGTTCGGGCCCCGCGTCGGGCTCTGTGCTGACTGCCAGCTCAGAGCCTGGAGCCTGTTTCAATCTGTGACTCCCTCTCTCTCTGACCCTCCCCTGCTCACGCTGTCTCTCTCTCTCCTAAAAAAAAAAAAAAAAAAAAAAAAGAATTCCCTCATCCCTCCCAGGTGCTATCCTGCAAAGAGGTAGGCAGAGGCTCCACCTTGGCTTACCAGGGGGGCAGGGGTGTGCCTTGTGCCCAGGCCACATCCACAGTGGCTGTTGAGTGCTTTGCCCCGGTCAGCAGCTCTGAGGTCACATGCCACTGACCACTCCGTGACTTGGTGCCCAGAAGGGTCACACCCTTCTTGGCCTTCACCCTGGAACAAAGTGGGAGGAAGAAGAGCGAGAGGGTCAGCCTAGGGTCCAAATGGCTGTCCACCTGGCCACCCCTCCCCCCCAAAGCTGGGGCTGGGAGTAGGGGGAGTAGGTGAGTAAATTACCGTGAGTCCTAGACTTCATGCTTGAGATGAACTTGGGGAATCTGGTATCATGTAGCTGAAAATGCTGACCCTCACTGGAGGCTACAATCGCTTCTACCACATCTCTCTGCCAAGTTTTACCAAACTTCTACTTGCATACTTTAGTGACGGGGAACTCATTACTGAACACATCCCATTCCATTCTCAGAAAGCCCCGAAGGATTAGAAACCCCATTCCTATATTTAGCTGAAATAGTCATGGGGTCTGCTAGGGCAAGAGAGAACAACCCTCCTTCATCTCAATTGTAACAGTTCTCAGACAGCGGGAGGGGACCAGGTGTTCCTTGAGTCTTTCTTTTCTCCTGGCCTAAAATCTCTAGCTCCTCCAATTGTTACTTTTTGCCATAGTTTCATGTCACCATCCTCTGGACACTGCACACATAAGGTATAGTGCCCTGTACTAAATACAAGACTTCAGCTATGCTCTGATTCATACTGGCTGAAGCAGAATGGTGATCACCTCCTTAATTCTACATGTTTACTCCTGTTAATGTAGCCCAAGATCTGTGATGACTGATTTAACTCATACGTACATTCATGTATCAATCATTGAATCAGATCTCATCCCATCCAGGAATATCTGAACTTTAAGCAGGTACAGTCAGGAGAGAGGGCAATGCTTAACTCAAAGAAGCTGGACGTTAATGGCAATGTTTTGGGTCCTATGCATAGTGCCTGGGGGTGGGAGGAATATTTTGGTGGGGCTTTTACTGTGTTCTCAGAATCATTCAATGTGGTTTAAATTCCATTCTGTTTTGTGGGGATGTGATCTGGTTTAAGGCACTTCTGAATTTGTGGATTGTATCCTGTTCAGGGGACTCCTGAAAATTGTCATCTCAACTCCAGAATTGGGCAAATGTGCTGACACACAGACACACTACTGCTCATTTCAGGCTCCCAGCTAACCGGCTGCACTCTGATCTCCATTTCTTCTCTTTGGCTTTGGTCTCCTCCTCTATAAAATGGGGCAGTTACACCAGCGAAGGTCTAAGGGCCCTTCCAACCCCATTCCATCATTCTTGATACCCATGCTTGTGAAAACGAACATTTCTCCTTCATCCATTTCTGTGAGCTACAGAGGTAGGCCAGAGATTTCTGTTGTCATCAGGCAGATGAGAACACTGAGGCTCAAGTAAGTCAGGTGTCTTCCTGAGGTTGCTCGAGTGAGAAATGGAAGAAGTAGGATTAGGGTGCTGGCCCGGCAGGCGTCAGCACATCCCTAAGAGGGGCCAGGTGTGCATTTGACCTTGGAATGAGGGCAGACCCACCCCCCACATGCGCCTACCTGAGTGTGAAATGCTCCACGCTGGGGCTGGAGGGAGAGGAGGAGTTGGGGGCCAGGTAGAGGAGGATGCTGAGCACCTCCCCAGGCTTGAGGGGCCGATCTGGCAGGCGGATCATCAGGTTGCTGTCTAGCCTGTGCTCCTGAAGAGTCCTCCTGGGGGGCGGCCGGAACAGGCTGATGCTCCCGATGCGCAGCAGCGGGTGCTGGGTGGGGCTCTCCGCGCGGGCGCCCGCCCCNCCGCTCGGTGACGCCGAAGTCATCCCAGTCGCGGCCGGCCACGTAGAACAGCACCTGGGCCACGGGCTGCGAGGCGGGCACGCGGGCGCGGACGATGAAGGCCCGCACCTTCCAGTTGACCGTCAGGCGCTCGGGGATGTCCAGGGTGCTGGACGGCTGCAGCAGCTCGCGGGCCACCACCTGGCTGGTGCTGAAGGGCCCCAGGGAGACGTTGAGGACGGGCAGCTCCTTGGTCTGGAACACCACGAAGGGCTCGGAGCGCTGCAGGGAGCCGTTGGCCGCCGCGGGCGGCGCGGGCCGCGCGTCCCGCAGGAAGAAGGCCAGCCGCGTCCGCGACAGGCGGTAGCTGACCGGCAGCACCGGGCCGGCCTGCGGGCCGGGTGGGCTGGGGCTGGCTGGGTGGGAGCGGCCAGAGGCTGGGGACAGACAGGGGAGAGAGCTCAGAGGGGTGAGCAGAGGCCGCGCTGGCACCGCGGGGCCCCGCGGCCTCCCACGTGCCCAGCGGGGGCCAGCTCCAAGGCGCCCCCTTGTGCTGGTGTGGTAACTGTCGGCTCACCAATGCCTGGTTTCTTTTGCTGTAACGAGCAGGTAAATCTGATATCAGCGCAAAGCACTGTGAGGCTTTAAAGAGGGTTCATCCCCCATCATCCTCATGTATAAAATGAGGATAAAATTGGTTTCTGCCTCCAAGTGGGGTCCTGAAGATTTCCCAAGTACTGTGTGTGCATAAAGGGCTGAGAACAGAGAGTGGCCTTGAGAAGGCTCTAACTCTTACCGTTGTAACCTCCTCCACGCTCCCTCCACTAGCATTAGCTTATTTGATCCTCAGTTGGATCCTCAGAGCTAGACATTCTACCGTCTCCATGGATTCAATCATTTCCTATCAACAACTTCTCTTTTTTTGAGAGCCTATTCTTAATACGTTACAGGTAAAGGTGCAGAATGCTTAAGCAACGCACCCAAGCCACATGAGTCAAAGGGGCCAGCATTAGGATTCGAACCCAGGGCCACCGGACTCTCAAAACTAAGCCCTTTCCCGCTCCAGCTGCCTCAGACGGCACAGGGGCCCCAGAGCTCCCTTGTCTCCCCCTGCTCCCTCTCCCCATGCACTAAATACACAGGGAATGTGACCCCAGTCTCCCAAAGCCAACTCAAGCCTCGGATCTGCCATCTCTGGTCCCCTCCCCACATCTGTGCAGGACCTGCCAAATGCTAGCAATTCCACCTCTTGGCTATATGATGTGTCCCGAGCTGGCCCCTGTCCTCCATCCCGGGAGCCCTGCCCCGGTTCTGGCCGGGATCCTGTTGCTATGACAACATAACACCGCCTGCCTGGGTCTCCCCTCTCCCTCTAACCACCTCGCTGGCATCCACTCCCCCCATAGCAGCAGAGTGATTTATTTCTCCTGGACACAGATGAGACCTTGGTGGCCCCTCACCGCCAGCTCAGTTCCTGTTGGACTCTGCTCAGGAAGAGGAAGGACCAAGCTGTGGGGGTTCGAGGTTTGAGAAGCAGTTCTGTATCTTCCCATCAGCCCTGAGTCACTTTCCTCATATTTACAATCAAGTTAATAATAATAATAATAATAATAATAATAAATACTCATCTTAAAGGATGCTGTGCTGTCATTTGATTTGTTTTCCAGAGTCAAATAAAAAACTCTCTAAATTATGCATCGCAATGCCAATGTCTGTAAGCATTTTTACAGAATCCCTTCTGCTTACAAGACAAAATCCAAACCCACCTTGGGCCTGAGTGTGGCATTCAGGGTCCTCTACAGTGGGGTTCCAGGCTCCCCTTTGCCCCAGGACTCCTCCTCCCAAACCCCCACTGCCAACATAACTGGACAATTTCTGCCTGATCTCCCATGCTGTGCCCTCTGCATCAAATTCCCTCCTTTCCTGACCACACACATCCAGAGTGGAATCTTCCTCCAAAGTCCAGCTCCAACGCCACTTCCTCCATGAAGTCCTCCAAGGTATGACTCTCCTTCACTGAGGGGACCTCTCATCCTATCTTATAAGGAAGTTAGTTATCTAGGAGGTTGTGCACTGAGCAAGCCCTCGACAAATCATGGTTGATTTATGCTGAGTGATTTGCAGAGACCTGTGTTCCAAGGAGGAGCCTCCTAACCAACGCTATAGTGGTTACTTGTCATTTATGCACGTTTATTATTTTACCACCATCAGTGAAATCTTGACAGCCCCACAAACCTTCACATCCAATTCCTCATAAAGGCAATGAACGAAAAATTCCCTGCTACTGAGGCTCCGGTGCCTATGTCCTATTTTTTAAATCTGTGGTTTAATTTCCTCATTCAAAGAAAGAAGCATTTGGCTTGGGGCAAGGTAAAGACGCTTGGGGTCAAGTGTTCTAAGAGGAATGGTACCTGGTCTCATGTACCTAGTTAGAGCTCTCTCTGACCGGCCCTTAGGATTAGCCGGGGAAATCGCCCAGGGCGGACAGCCCATGCCTCAACCCCTAGACTGCCCTTCCCATTTCCTGGGGAACTCTGTTCACAGGCCACCTTTCCCACTAGATGCTCTGCACCCTGCAAGGTATACTGGCTGCCAGTGGTGGGGTGGGGGTGGAGGTGGACAGCTAAGTCCAAGATGGGGGCAGGAAGACGTCTGGAGAGATGGGGAGAGCCTTTCTGGCTGCAATCCCTGCTCCACAGTTACCCCTGGAGTCTCTGAGAAGGTGTCCTTGCCATCAGGGGGAGGCTGGTTCAAAGGATACACATTGGAGTCCAGAGTAACAGCCTGAGCCAGAGCACGGAAGCCAACCAACTGCTTTGAAGTGGCAGAAAGCAAGCAAATAATGATTTCAGGACTCAGGTTCAAGGTTCTCCCTGTGACATTCATCGGCAAGTTACTTCCCATTTCGGGCCTTGGTTCCCACATCTAAACTTGAGATGGTGACATTGGCCCCCTCACCAGGATGTTGAGGGTAGATGAAAGGCCAAGGGAGGGATGTCCAGGGCTTGTGGGCACCGGGCCGAGATGGGGAGGGGCCGCCGTGCTTGTCGCGCTGGGGCCTGAGAAGGGCAGCTGCCATAGCAGTGAACACTCAGCAGCACTGGGGGTGGACAGGCTGGGGACACGGAACTCACAACCACTGGCCTTGCCTTGCTTACCGTCCCCAGGGGATCCCAGAGGCTGTTAAGTAAGCACCTAGTCCCCTTCGACACTCTCCTCGTCCCCACCCCACGGCTGGCCATCTGGACCCCTTGGAGGCACAGCGGGGGCAGGAGCCAGCAGACAGGCAGAAGACTCAGAGGGGCCTGGAGGATGGCCTGGAGGCCATGTCTACATGCACCCCTCCTCCCTCAGTACATTAAAAAAAATTTTTTTTAGTATTTTTTTTTTTTTTTGAGAGAGAAAGAGCGTGAACGGGGAAGGGGCAGAGAGAGAGAGAGAGGGGGAGACACAGAATGTGAAGCAGGCTCCAAGCTCTGAGCTTTCAGCACAGAGCCTGACACGGGGCTGGAACTCACGAACCGTGAGATCATGACCTGAGACGAAGTCAGACGCTTAACTGACTGAGCCGCCCAGGTGCCCCTATAGATTTTTGCTAAGTGAGTGGAATTCTCAGAACCCAACGACTGGGATGCTACGTGGGGTACAAGCGCCTCCTCCAGGAAGCATCTGAGAGGAGACCGGATGGCTGCTGAGGGGGATGGCTCCTGGCGCCAGGCAGCAGCCTTGCAGATTAAGAGTCTGCGTTTCTGAAAGGGGAAGTGACCTGTGCTAAGAAAACAGCTTCCAGCTTTCAGAAAGGAGAGCCAGAAAAGGCAGTATTAGGGTGGGACAATTTTTGTATTTATGTCGTCGTGACGCAGGACACCCCCTCCAGTCACCACCGTGAGTCATTCTATCCTCTGAGGCCTGGAGGCTTCCTCTGTGGTGGAGGTGAGTGTGGCTGAGACCCCAGCACTAACCTCTGCTCTCCTGATCACGGACTCTGGAGCAAGAAGGAAGTCGCTTCATCACTCTGGACCTCAGTTTCCCCAGGGAGGTGGGAGAGGCCCTGGAAAGGTGTGGGGGCTGGAGGGGAGGCCAGTGAGGCCCGTGGAGTTGTCAGCAGACAGGGCAGGTTTTCCAGGAGGCTGTGCGGGAAGGTGTTGTGTGTGCTGATGTGCACACTGGCCTGTATCTCAGCATGGAGCAGGGCCTGGCCTGGGGAGGAAAGAGCTGCTGGAAGGTTCCCTGAAGGACAACAGTTGGGGGAGGGGAGGATCTAAACAGAAGTGAGGTAGGTTGGGCCCAGAGGTGGGGGAGAGGTACCATAGGGGCATGACTGGGTTGGACATGACAGCCTGGACCCCTCCCCCCCAACACGGGGGGTGCTGATCTCACAGGCTGGGGCACATCTGCCCCGCAGGCCCGCACCAGGCACCCCCAACGGTTCTTCAGGCTTGGCTCTGAACGCCGGCCACTCCTGGCCCCTCACCCTGCTCTACTTGCTCCCCAGAGCACTGGCCTCCAGGCTCCCGACTCCTCCTCTTGTGTTCACATCCAGCTCACCCTGCAGAGCACGCTTTGCACTGTTTTCCGGTCAGTGGCCTTGGCTCTCCCCCAGAGCAGCAGCCGGGTTCCCTTCTGTGTAAACAGCTTTCAGCCTCTGGTGGCATTTGGGTGCAGTCCTGGGAGTCAGAGTGTAAGCGGGTGAGGGGCAGAGAGCGAGGGAGACACAGAAACTGAAGCAGGCTCCAGGCTCTGAGCTGTCAGCACAGAGCCCGACGCAGGGCTTGAACTCATTAGCTGTGAGATGATGACCTGAGCCGAAGTCGGACGCTCAACCGACTGAGCCACCCAGGCGCCCTGCTGCTGCCTTCTTATAGAGAGGGCTTCTCCACATCTTCTTGGACGCATGCTGGGTGTTAGGGGTTGAACTGTGATCCCCGTCCCAATTCATACATGGTCCTCCAGGACCTCAGAATGTGGCTGTGTTTGGAGACAGGGTCTGCAAAGAGCTCATCAGGGTGGGCCCTAATCCAATACACCTGGTGTTCTGATAAGTAGGGAGATCAGGACGCAGACACACAGAGTGAAGACCACGTGAAGGCACTGGGAGAAGGCGGCCCTCTGCAAGCCAGGGAGAGAGGCCGCAGGAGAAACCCACCCTGCTGACACTCTGACCTTGGACTTCTAGTCTCCAGAACTGAGAAGCCAAGATCTGCTGTTTTAGCATCCAGTCTGAGGTGCTTTGTTAGGGTTGCCCAGGCAGACTGACACATGGGGATTGGCTATTTCTGCCCACCCCCCCACAGCCTCAGTTTTCCCAGTCAGGAGTAGAGACGCCATACCAGGGGAAGAAGATGGCTGGGATCATGGTGTTGTGTCCACAGGGATAATGATGGCGGCTGAGGCAGTCCCAGCTGCTCCCTGAGACGATACCTAGCATGTGACCCTTCCCAGCCCAAGAAGGCACACGCAGCTCTTTGCTAAGTAAAGAGTAACTAAGAATGGGGTGACTGTGGATGCAACAGGCCTGAATCCTCATCCTCCTTGAATCTTCTCTCCCCCCCCAGCTTCCCTGGGCACTGAATCTGCCCCTCCCCTTGGGAAGCACCAACCCAGGGCCACTTGGGGGTTATGCTCAGCGAGCAGGCAGTGGCCTTCATTCTTCTATTTCCCCATTTCTTGTTCCAGAAAGAGACTACGGCATGAATAGAGGCTTCATTCACCCTCTGCGAGGGCATTGGACTGGACCCAGCAGCACCCGAGAGAAGAATTCCCTGGGGGACGGCGTGTGTGGGGTCCCCTCTTCCTTCCACGCCCGCCCCAGCTCTGCCTCCTCTTGAAGCACTCCCCCAGCCTCTCGCTGTGGCACGTGGGTGCCACTTTGCTCTGTCCAGCTCTGGCTCTGACTGATCTGGAGCATGGCCTTGGTGTGAGTGTGACATGCAAATTGTCATCGAACTGTTTCATTAGTCACTTCTGTGAATGCTCCCCGCAGGCAGAACGCTGGCCTTCACCTGTGCAGAAATCTCTCAAGCCACCTCCAACACTAGAAGGCACCTACTTATTTACGCTTTTGCTTTCTTAGCTTGATGGGGATACAGGCAGATGCTGGGCTTGGACCAGTGTTGCACAGAGCAAGGGGTGCACTCAGGAGGTTCTTAACACATCTCAATTCTACCCTCTTACGAGGGCTGAGGAACCTGCGCAGGGCCAGTGGCTGGACAGAGCCCTTTTCCTTTTTTTAAAAGTATATTTATTTTGAGAGAGACAGAGAGAGTATGAATGGGGGAGGGGCAGGAAGCAGGGGAGAATCTCAAGCAGGCACCAAGCCACCAGCGCAGCGATGTGGGGCTCGAATGCACGAAACTGTGAGATCATGACCTGAGCTGAAATCAAGAGTCCAACACTCAACCAACTAAGCCACCCAGATGCCCCACAGAGGCCCTCCCTTTTCAATTCAGTCTGGCTTTTGTTGTCTGGGAGCACAGCAGGGGCCTCTGGTCACCCCCACAAAACCTTCCCACTTTCCAGGCACACAGGCCAGCCCCCACTCCCCACAAGCCTACTGAAAATATAAATTAATCTACACAGAGGCTACAGCCAGGCAGGCTGGGGATGGGGGTGCCTCTGGCCATTTCCTTGCTTCTAATCAAGATCAGATGCCTCCTGCTTCTACCTCTAATTGTCCCCAAATTAAAACTAATCGCTTGCAAATCAGAAAAAAAAGATCGTCATTAGCTCTGGTGAGTTTGAGGCTGAGGGACACAGCAGGGTGTGCTAGCAGGGCCTGAGGGTGCTGGGCTGTGCTGGGAGCCCTTCGCTTACTCACCTGTGTGTGTGTGTGTGTGTGTGTGTGTGTGTGTGTACACGCGCATGTGCGCATGCATACAGGTGCCACATCAGATGTCAGTGTTTGGGGATCTCTTTGGCACTTGCTCCTGAACTTGCCTGAATGTAAGAATCAGCAGGAGCAAACAAAACAAGAGCAAACAGATTCTAGGGCTGGACCTGGGGCTTAACACAATCGGAATTGCCAGGGGAGAGACCTGATGATCTGTGTGTTTATCAAGCATCCCAGGCGCTGTTATCACAGAAGTTTGGAAAACATGGCACTGAGCCGGCAGGGTTGGGAGACACTGATGTGACTTGTATGGTATAATTTGGTGATGCTGACAGCAGATGATGAAGTACCCAGAGCCTAGAACAGTGCCTGGCACATACAGGTGCCTAATCTATGAATGGATGAATGGATGAGTGAATGAATGAATGAATGAATGAGTGAATGAATGAATGAATGAAAGGGAGCAAGAGATACGGTTGCTGCAGGTGGTGAGGATCCTAGGGTCCATGTGTCCACTATCAAGAAGCCAGGGATGGGTTAGCGCAGTGACACCCCACCCCATAAGCTCAAACCTCCAGGCCCTAGCCCGGGAGAGCTGCAGGGGAGGAACTTCCCCTCTGAGGGTGCCTGGAAGAGGGTTCTGGCTGGGAGGAGGCGTCCCTGCTTTCAGTCCCACTCTTCCTTGGCTAATGGGTAGATCTCACCCAGGGCAAGCGTGCCGTTTCTGAGGACCCATTTTCCCGTATCAGCCAGACGGGAAATCACCAACCCATATGCCAGGTACTAAGGAACGAGGTGCTGACCTGGGAAAATCCTGTCTTGTGGAAAGTTTTCATTTGTGTTTTAAATTCGTGAGATCCAGTGTCAACAATGGTTTTAAGAAGTAAGGCATCTGCACGCCCTGCTATCGGAGGGTACACTAGACAATTTTCTAGAACGCACTTTCAAAATATGTTTTAAAGGCTTTGACATCACTCATGCTCTTTGCCCCAGGAACTCCCCTTTGGGAATCTCGTACACAGACATCAGTTCATGTAAAAAACATTTGCTGCGATGTTATGTTTATTAGTAAAAAATTAGAAATACCTAAATGTCCAAAAGCAAGACATGGTTAAATAAAAGCAAATGTTTACAAAGGGATGTGGGCAGGAATTACTGTCAAGTTTTAAAAAAAAAATATTTACTCAGATGGGAAAATGCTCACAAAATACTTTGAACTAAACAAAGAAGGGTGTAAAACTGGCTCTACAACGTGATACCAATTTTACATAAAAAGATGTAGACACTGGGAGGAAATACATCAAAATGCTAATGGTGGTTATCTCTGGGGGGTGAGAATTATGGGTGATTGTTATTTTTTACTTTATGCTTTTATGTATTTTCCAGTTGTCTACAATGAACATGCCCTGCTTGTAAAATTAGAAAGAAAACAGTAAATGTCATTAAAAATGAAGGAAAGTGTTTGAAGCTATTCCAAGATTTTTTAAAAAGGAAATTAAAAAAAAAAATAAAAAGAAAAGAAAAGGAAGAAAGAACCTGTGTGGTTTGGGAGCCACACAAACTCACATTCAAATCCCAGCTTTGATACGTCCTTAGCTGTGTGACCTTAGGCAAGTCACTTAACCTCTCTGAGCCTTGATTTCCACACCTGGGAAATGAGGATAATAGAACCTATTTCATAGGGCTGCCATGACTAAATAAGCAAATCGCTTGGTGTAATTCTTGGTGTAGAGTCAGTGTTCAGCGTTCAGTGTTTATTCATTTATTCATTCAACACGTACTGGTTATTTCATTGTGAGAGGGGAGAAGTGCTGGCCTGCTTTTCTCCAGCACTGGATGCATTGTTCAGCTCACAGCAGGCCCTCTGTCAATGTCTGTTAAGTTAAAAAGGACAAGTACAGAGATGACAGGCACATGAAGCAGTGTCCCAAGGAGCTCGAAAATGTCACTGAGGCTGAAAGGATTCCTAGTTTTGGGGGGCCCTGGAATCCAGCTCAGGAAGATCTGCCAGTGGCCTGCTGAGTGACCCTGGGCAGTTTCCTCCCTTCTCTGGGCCTCATCAGGGAGACAGTCCCTGAGCTGCCTGGCACATGGGGGACATAGTGGGGGGCAGGCGCCATGTGTGCAGGGAGTCTGGTGCGTTCTGGACCAGGCAGGGGTCAGCTGGATAAAGGGGAGGTGACAGCTGGGCCCCAGGGGCCCCGAACACTGCCCTCCCTTATCCTTTGGGACAGAGCCTTTATATGCCGTTAAACATTTTGGGTCTTACACAAAGATGCTGGGCCCAGGGAGCCAGCAGGGAATTAAATTCTGCTCGCCAAGCCCAGCGCCTGGTGCAGAAATGCTTGTCTTTTTCCTAGATGGTGCCATCTAGGCTGGTTGATATAGGTATGTCCCACCTGAGGCTGGGGCTGTGGTGAACCACCTCTTTGAGGAGGAGCCCAGCAGAGGAATGGGTGCCTCCCAGAGGTCTGAGTCCTGAGATGTCTGTCCCCACCCCGAGCCCCACCATCCCTCCCTCCCCAGCTTCGCTATGCCTCTTCCCAAAGCAGCTCCCTCCAGGCAGGGCTGTCTCACCATCAACCTGGCTCTTGTGCCCCCAGCACTGAGGACCCCCGTGGGCCTGTCACTCTGGCTGGGCTGAGTGCCGCAGGAGCTGCCGGGCGAGGAAGTGTGGCAAGCCAGGCCTCCAGCATCCCATAGCCTCCAGGAGGCTGCCGATCCTGGGGAGGCAGCCTCCCCATACTGTCCCTCCCCCGCCTCCCCCCCTACACCTGGCTGGAATAAGCTGGGGGAGGGGCCGGAAGGAGGGGCACCTGTCCTCCAACTCCCCCCAAATTCCCTGTCCTTGGCCAGGTCACTTCCTGCGTCCACCAGAGAACTCCCTGTCCCTTAGCTACAGGGATGGCAGGGTCCCTACCCCAGCATATTACAGATGAGAAAACTGAGGCTCAGGAAGGCTCCCCTCAGATTGGCACTGCCATTAATCCGCTGTGCGAGCTCGGGCAAACAGCTTAGCTGGTTTTACCTCTACCTCGGTTTCCTAAACTGTCCAAGGGGTGATAGCCTCTCTTTTGCTGGGCTGCTCTTAAAAGCAAATGCACGTGTTATAAGATGACCTATAAATCACTTCATCCATGCCTGGCGCACAGTCAACCTCTTTATTTTATTTTATTTTTTTATTTTTATTTATTTCTAGGAGAGAGAGACAGCGTGAGCAGGGGAGGGTCAGAGAGAGAGGGAGTCACAGACTGAAACAGGCTCCAGGCTCTGAGCTGGCAGTCAGCACAGAGCCCGACGTGGGGCTCGAACCCACGAACCGCGAGATCATGACCTAAGTGAAAGTCGGACGCTTAACCGACTAAGCCACCCAGGCGCCCCACAGTCAGCCTCTTTAAATGTCAGCTATGGTTTGGCAGGTACTGTCCTCATCCCTCATCCCTGGAGGGAACTCACACAGCCTCCTGAGTCAGGGCCCAAAGATCCTCTGAAACCCAGGGACTGTTCCCCTCCTCCCTAGGTCTGAGCCTTCTGGTGCTTTGACTGGGGGTTGACTTGCCTGCCACAATGTTGCCTTCTGTATCCCTGGCACCCAGCACAGAGCCATGAACAAATGAACGACTGGGGGGCCCTGGGAGGTTGTGCGTGCTGATTCACGGCCATGCGAGCATGCACACACGGTCTGTACCAGTCTTCCGCTTGCAGGCACCCCGCTCCACCCCGCTCTGGGGCCGCAGCCTGACCTGGCCACTCTTGCTCCCTCAGTCTCAAAGCCTTCTCTCCACCAGACCAGTTGCTGCCTGTCGCTCAGCTGTGACGGGTCATCTTTGAGAACGAGGGAAGAAATCAGAGAGGTGCAGGTGGAGGATCAGAGGGGAGGAAAGTATTGGTGAATGAGAGAAGGAATCAAGCTCCGCTAACTTGGAGGCTAGGAGCGTTTCCCAGGGACCCAAAGGAAGGTGAGGGCACCACAGGCTCAGGTAGCCATGCCCCCCAGGGAGATGCTATGGCCCCTGCATGCTGGCATTGACCAGCTATCTAATCCTGCTCCTGGGCACCCTGAGGCCCAGGCAGGGAACCCCTCCTCGGTGCACAGCAAGGCATATGGGAGACACACCAGAGCCAGGGCTCGTTTCCTGACTCCCAGCTTGCTGGTCCCAGGGGCACTATCTTGCTGGCCTCAGAGCTTTGCAGCCAGAGGGAAGCAATCCCAGGGGGAGACCAAGGTATGGCTTCCTGGTCCTGAGGGACTGGCTGGGCCAAGCTCACTCCCTTCCCCTCCAGCTTCTGCTCTCTCTGTGCGATGCTGGAAGCTACAGATGGCCTGTGGGGACAGAGCCTTGGGGCCCCTGAAGAGAGGGAGGGTAAGAAGGGTTAGCCCTGGAGGGGTGATACAGACCTCTTGGGGGCAAGGACTTGAAGGTGTTGGGACAGGGTTCCTGGGCTGGGGGAACCCAGGAGAGGAGTGATCATCAGCTTCAGGGACAGAAGCCTGGCCCCTTCCCCATGCACTGTGACCCTGGCCCCCCTCCCAGTGCCTGCTCTGTGAGCTTGCCCGTATGAGTCGTGAGTGTGTGTCTGTCTGTTAGTCTGTCTGCATCTGTGATCTCAGGATGGGGACCAGAGGCTCAGACAGGCTTGTGAGGACAAGGAGGCCTTGTATTTCCAGGCAAGCATCCCTCACCCCTGGGGAACAGCTCATTTATTGACTTCTGAAAATCTGGAAGGGACCCCATCCTCACCTCTGCCCCCTGCAATAACTGTCAGGGCGAGGGCAAACCTCAGTCTTCCCAGCTGTAACGGGCCTGATGTGAAGTCCCTTTTGTGGTGGAAAGGGCTGAGCGGGGGGCTCCAGGGTGGAGGAAGAGGGGTTTCCGGGTTCATATGTGGCCAGGCCTGGATTCTGCTGGAGGAAGCTGCTGGAATAGCCCCTGGTTGCTGATGAACTAATGGATACCCCCCACCAGCCCGCTGCCCCTACCCATCTCGGGACATGTGAGGCGTAAGACTCTGCTTGGCCATTACTATGGGGGTCTCCACCTTCCCACTCAGAACCTCAAGCCCCAAACCCCCCAAACACCCCTGTTTCTGGGATTTCAGGAAGACCCTAAGTGCATGGGGAATAGGGCAATAGAGTCACACTGCTGTGCTCATGGGAGGGGCTTTTGGAGACAGAGCCCTGCTCTACCAGTCCAGTCCTCTGGCCTCGGGCAGGAAAGAGGGAAGAGCAGCTGCAAGGAGGGTCCCCCCAAGAGAGCAGGCCTGAGGGAGGAGGGTCCCCCAGGAGGTCAGAGCATCCATTAGAACCACCCCTGCCTGGGGCCTGGAAACCCAGGCTTGACCTACTCTGCTGCCCACCTACCCCGGCCTCTGGTTCAGGCTCCCAGGAGGGCATGGGGAGGGGGAGAGCGGAAATGAGGCAAGATGAGGAAGCTAAGGGGGGGATGTTGAGAAAAGGAGAGAGGAAGCTAGAGTCAGGAGGGAAGGGGGGAGGTAGAAGAAGGAGACAGAGAGAAAGAAACCAGGAGAGGGGGAGAGGGAGAAGAAGGCGAGGGAGGAAAACCTCCGCTTGGGGGGTGCCCAGTGGGACAGAGGGGTAGGGAGGTGGGCGGAGGGCAGGGGTGGGGCGGCCTGGACCCGGAGCACACAGTGCAGCCTGGCCTGGGAGCTGCAGCTGGAGGCGCGGGGGAGGGGCTGCTCTCTGAGTTACACTAAATGACTAGTGAGCATTATCCTAATTATAGCGGAACAAGCTGAGCCTTCCCACTGGCGCAGCCGCCTGCATCTCCTAATAAACAATTAGCCGCAAACAACAGAAAAAGAGTGTGTGTGTGTGTGTGTGTGTGTGTGTGTGTGTGTGTGTATGCTTGTGCCTGCCCGTGGGGGTGGGGGTGGGTTTTGGAGCTGGGCCTTGGGAAGGGAGGCTCTGGGAACAGCTGGGGAACCACATCACCCAAGCAGCCCAGCCCAGCCCATTCTGGGGGACAGGGCTGTGGCAAACAGAATGGCCCCAAAGGGCAGGGCAAGCCCGTGGGGGGCCCAGCTCATATTTAGAGGCTGCTTACAGACTGCAGGCGCTAGGCTAACTGTGTCACTCCTGTCCCCACAATAACTCCAGGAAATAAACAGCATCCCTATTTCTGCCAGTGAAGGAACTAAAGCTCAGAGATGCTCAGAGGCTTGCCTGAGGCCACACAGCTGGGGTTAGGCTCCATCAGACCTCCTGATTTCGCTGGCCCTGGGCTCATTTACTGGGAGCAACGGAAGTTGAGGGCCTGACATACTGACCAGGGGAGCCGTATTTCCAGAACCACTCTGGCAGCCAGTGAACACAGGACTTTGCCGCTCGTCCACAGCACACTTGTAGGTGAACCAGGTCTGACATTCTGACAACGGTCTGAGAGGTGGGCCTTCCTCTGATCCCATTATAACTGACGCCTAGAGACAGGAGGATATTTGTTCAAGATCCCAGAGGTTTCGTGGCAGAGTGGGGTTTGGAACTCAGACTCCTCCTGGTCCCTGGGATAGGTCAGTAGGGGTGGGGTGGGGGTGGGGGGCTGCTGGGGCAGCATAGCTAGGTTATGGGAGCCAAAGCCCCGTCTGGGGAATTTCCAGTTGGGGAGGAGAGAGCCACCCAGTAAGAAGCAGAGCACACTCCCAGCTGGTCTGGGCATGCGGACCTGGTGGAGGAGCCCATGATTGTCCTCAGGCATCGAACCTTGCCTGGGTTTTCCTGACTCAGTAACAAGCTGTCGAGTGTCTTCACTAGACAGTCTTCTGTGGCCCCCAGCTCAGGGCCTTAAGAACTGGGTAGTTGGGGAGGGAGGCCCCTTCTTAAGCTGGCCCCTAGGCTGGAATATGTGTGTGTGAGGGCAAATTTGGGGACCAGGGCATTGCCACCTGCAAGGAGTGACCTGGGCCTGCAGAATGAGTAGTGTGACCAATTTGTCATGGGTTTGATACTGACAGTCCCTTAGTCCTGGGCAAACTGAAGGAGGCTACCATCCCTTCTCTGACTGCCCCACACAGTTGTGACAGGGCCTAAAAAGAACTATGAAGTATTCTACAGGGTGGCTCCAGGGCCTGGGCTGGTTTCCCAGGGGGTCAGGGCTGGGGGTGGAGGGTGGGAGCCCTGGATGATGAGATCTGCCTACCAGCTTGGGAGAGAGCAAAGGATCAGAGTCACAGCCTTGGATCCAAGCTACTTAATCTTTGAGCCTCAGCTCCCTCACCTGTGAAATGGGGCCAAGAAAACCCACCTCTCTACGGGTGTTGTGAGGAGTAGATGCGGGGATCCCTACTGAGAGCTCTTGAGACCTCCGGCTCTCGGGTGCCCCCCCATTGCCTGCATGAAGCCTTCCTGATCTGCTCTGCCCCACCTTAACTGCCCCTCAAGGCCTAGGCCCTCTCCTACCTGTCTGACACAGCATGGGCATTTCTAATCCAGGGGACTTCAAGACTCTCTGATTGGAGCCACCCACTTTACGAGAGTACAAAAATCCTGCCCAAGATCTCACAGCTCCCACCTCCTCCATGTACTGCTCCGCCTCACTGCAGCCCACTCCTCTTCCTTATGGGATGCTTTCTTTCCTCCTCCCCGGTCCCACGTCCCCACGAGTGTTTCGTTCCCACAATGCCCTGAGTTCTGTGTCCTCACTTGCTCTCGACTCATTTCCTCCCACTCCCCAACCCACACACCTGGGTCTGGGCCACTCCAGCCATACCCTCTGCCTCTGTGCCTTTGCATATGCTGTTCCCTATGCCTGTGGTGCTGTTTCCCACACATTCGGCCTGGTGGGTGCCGCTTGACCTTGGACTTCTCCCAAGTGTCATCTCCTCTATGATGCCCTCCTTGACCTCCCCCAAGACTGGGTTAGGCACTTCTGAGCTGCTCGCATTCACCATTTTGCATTTTTCCTTGTGCTGTGACTGTCCTTTTACAGGTTTTGCTTCCTCTTAGAAAGAAGTCTTGCTGAGGGCAGGGATGGGGCCTTTCACGTTGTAGCCAGACTGTTCAGTAAAATAGTACTCAGTAAAGATCTTCAACACATAAATATTTACTCAGCCCCTTCCCTGCTCAAGACCCTGCTGGGAACTGCCAGGGAGACACAGATAAAGAAGATAGTTTCTGCCCGGAAGGAATTTGCAGGCTAACAGGGAGACCAGACAGGTACATAAATAACCACGCTAAAAGGCAGAATGCTGCAAGGCCCAGGGGGAGTGCGGGGTGCCCCAGGTGCTCTAAGAGGAACCAGATGCCCACACAAGAAACTCTGGGAGGGAAGGAGGAACTGAGTGGCAGGGCCCTAACCCAGGAGTGTGATAGG
>NW_027551561.1:8961002-8961582 GCF_008692635.1 Crocuta crocuta | reverse complement strand
CACGTAACAAGCAGGGAGCTGAGGTGGACGGCAGGGTGGCAGCAAGGACGTGGGAAGGGCTTTGGTGCCAGACGGAGGAATCTGGGGATTTTATCCCAGTGGTTTTCAAACTGTATTTCCCAGAGTCCTGGGGCCCTGCAGAAGGATCCTAGGCCCTTCAAGGCCCAGGGTGGCGCAAGGGGGGATGCCGCAGGGGTCCTCAGTAGCTTTTGTAGTCAGGGGTTTTCACAAAGGCTTTCACATGAATAACTGCCTTTAAAAGTTCTGGCTGTCATGTTGCGGGTGATGGGGAGCCCCTAGGGATCTGGAGCAAGGCAGTGAGGCCACGAGGTGGGGCCTGGCCCTATCTCCCAGCCCCCTCCCATGCAGCCCACTGAAGACAGCAGGGCAAAAGCAGGAGACATGGATAAAACTGACACTCAGAGAAGCTGATACACAGGATGGGAAGCAAATGCCGTAATTACAAAGAATTTCCTGAGCTTGTGTTATTGCAACAACCTGTCAGGTCAGCCTGGGCTCTGGGCATCCTGAGGAGAAGGAGCCAGAACCACATTCCTCCCTCCCCCCACAACCGCAGTTA
>NW_027551561.1:8925544-8960981 GCF_008692635.1 Crocuta crocuta | reverse complement strand
ACCCATGGCCCCCTCTGCTCACAACTGCGTTCTTCTCCCTCCTCTCCCGTCCGGCCCCATCCCTGCCCCACTCCACGCCAGCCCTTCCCACTCTCTCTCACAGGCACCTGCCAAGAAGGCAGGAGAACTGAGCACAAGGCCCTCCCCAGACGTTCCCCCAACTCCACACCCGGAACGTGCTCTCCTCATGCCTGCTCATTTCAGTCTGGAAATCCCGCCTCCTTTAGGAAGTGTGCGTGGGCTGCTGTAAAGCAAGACTGGTCAAGGAATTCTTGGCCCTCCTTCAGAGGAGCTGGAGTTGCGAGTGACTTGAATCTGAGCCCACATTCAGGGGAAGAAGAGAGCCACATGTGATGAACAATGTCTGCTGTGACGGCTGGATGGCAAAATGGTGGCTCCTGTGTCCATCTTTAGCGTGCCTAACCCTCCTGACTCCAAGCACCCAGATGGACATTTTTGAGGTTCCCTACAGCCCTCAGATTCTGGGAGGGGTTATACAAGAGCAGATGACATTCTCTTCCATGCTAAGGTCACCTGCACCCTGATCTCTGCCTCCCCTGTGGACCTAAAGCCCCCAGGTCATTCTTAGGGCCCCATGATGCTGCTCATTTCTGAGAGGAGACAACCAGAAGGCAGATAACAGAGTCACACTCTCAACAGTCTTTGCTCATTCCAACTTGGGGCCAACTGTAAAGTCCCGTTTGGAAGGTCAAAGTTTTAACTTGCTGAGTGCTGATGAGCTAAATGTTGATTCCATCCTGGGGTGCACAATTAACAATGATGACAACAGTGCGTTCATGGGGCTCTTCTGTGTATCAAGTGCTTTATGCACTCTACCTTCCATTCTCCAACATAGAGCATGCATCCATTATTCCAGTGTTATACAGAAGGATGCTGCAGCCTCGCCATGTCCAAGGTCACAGCTAATAGATGATGACTCCGGAGTTCAAACCCAGGTCTGACTAGCACCAGAGCATCTCAGGATGTCCTGGGGAAGAGGACAGGATGTCCCGTTGCTCCAGAAGGTGAGAACTCTCAAGGACCACCATGATTCTCCCTACCCAAATGTCTGTCACCTCGTACCCTTGTCTGCCTCTCCTGTGGACTATGGCCCCTTGGACATGCAGGCAGACTCTCATCTCTGTATCCCCAGTCTCCAGCTGACACGTATGTTTTCTTAAATATTGAACTAAGATCAGTGAATGAAATTTTGGGGGAGCCAGACTTGGAACTAAAAATGAGTTGGGAATTTCTTGGGGTTAGAACAGCCCAACAACTGAAAGGACTACCTTGTGGGGGGTAGTGGGCTCCCCATCCCCAGAAGGATCCCAGCCACCTGAGGCTGACAATCTCCATCAGTGATACTGTGCAGGCAGAGTGTTGGCCTGGATGACCTTTCAACCATGAGATTCCTGGGAGGCAACCGTTCTTAGGAACTGCTGTTTACTGGGTAAAGGTGGAGGAAGGGAAAGGAGGAGAGAGGGAAGGGGTGAGTGAGAGATGCAGAGTGGGGATAAGAGGCCCCAGTGCTGTCCTTCCAGCAGGGCAGGCGCAGGGAGGGAGAGCAGATAAGATTGCAGCTGGAGAAACTTAAGCAGTCATGTCTCTGCTCATTAGGAGAGGTCATGGGATTGGGATGCACAATGTCCCCAACTCCAGGTGGTCCTGTCCCTCCTTTCCTCCAGGGAACACAAGCACAAACTGAGGGTATGAGGACAGGGTCCCGTGCCTCCCCGGGCACGTCCTATCCCCTCCCTGGGCCTCAGTTTCTATGCCTGTGGTCTCTTGGTCGCTTGCCAGCTCTGACTTGGCTCACACTCTCCTTGGGTGGCAGATGGAATTACTGGTCTCCGTTCTTCATTGCCCTGCAGCAGTGTGGTACAGCTGCAGCCCAGCCATGGCCTTGTGGCAGGTGGGGCATACATCCCCAGCTCCTGATCTGGAGCTTGGCCATGGCACTTGCTTTAGCTAATGAGATTTTAGCAAATGAAACACACATAGACACTTGAAATGTGCTTGCACAGCTGGGCCTTTCCATCACAAGAAGAATAAGCCTCAGGTAGCAGCACCTGATCCAAAGTGGATGTGAGAGACACGGAGAGACCAGGGCCCAAACAGCAGCTTGGAGTCCAGCCAGCCAAGTCCCGTCTAGAATACCCAAACCCCAGACACCAGGCAGACTCGCGAGAAACAGACACACCTTAAGACAGATGCGGAAGTCTGTTATGCGGCATTGTCATGGCAATTGCTGACTGATAATCTTTCCTGGATGCGTGGAAGGAATCCTGGTGCTGACGAGGGACTTTGAAAGATTGTCTCAGCCCTTCTTCTGCCAGTCGCCAAGCCTGCAGCTTATTGGAGGCCCAGGGAAGTTCCCTGTCTGTCTGCAGCCCAGGTGGGACAGCAGGGTGGGGACAGGCTGCTATGATGCTGGGGGTGTATTTGGGGCATGCTGGCACCTCCTCCAGGCTGGCTCTAGATGACCAAGGAAGGGTCTCCATAGAAGCATGCCTAAAACGGGCAGCCCCTCCTGTCCCACGTAGCTACAGAGATAGGGGTGGCAAGCACACTCGACCCCCTTATTCTAAAAACAGCTACCTTTACTGGGCTCAGCTGTGAAGAGCCATGTGGTTCTGGAGCTAGGCTGAGCCCCACTCATCATATGGTTCATGCTCTGAGGGCCCCAATTGCCCGTGTGACAGTCAGGGACAAGGGACCTGAGTCTGCTCACTTAGGACTTCATGGCTGATTACATACGGAAATGCAAGCAGCTTTTTAGGCAGCAGAGGACAGGCACATCCCGCTCAGAACTGCCAACGTATGCACAGCCCCTCCAGGCTCACCCCATTTCTCTGAGCAGTTCTGAGCAGCAGGATTGCAAGCAGTGGGGGATCTGGGGCTCAAGTATCCCAGTCCTGCTTCTTTCCAGCTGTGTGACCTTGAGTGAGCTACTCACCCTCGCTGAGCCTCAGCCACATCTCCATTAAAGTGCTGACAATAGTAGGAGATGATGCTTCACAGGGCTGCCGTGAGGATACGAGGCAAACTCGGCACATGGTGCCTGGCACAGATATACGTGCTTAGTAATAAACGCTAGCAATGCTATTAATAAGAGATCACTCTCATTAGACTTAGGACTTCATCTTCCTGAAAATGCATTCATTCCTTTATTTGGTCCTTCAAAGGCTTTCCATGTGCCAGGTGAGGCACAGAGAGGTTCTAATTTGACTCTAAGAGGGGCAGACCCACAGGTAGCTAACTGACTGCTGAGGGCGTACGGAGCAGGGAATAATGGAGTCTGACTGGGAGGCCCGGCAAGCCTTTCCACTGGGGAGAGTGAGCAGGATTTTGCCAGGAAGAGTCAGGGATGGGTGGGTCAGCGTGGCGATGTGAGACCCTCGGGGCTTGGTGAGTTCAGGGACTAGTGGCCCTCTGAGTGGGGGGCACCCTGAAAGCATGTGTTTAGGGGGAGGGGCCGGAGAGGTGGGTGACGGCACAGAAGAACGAGCAAGGCCAGACCAGGGCCTCGGATGCCACTGTGAGGAGCTTGGAGGATTCCACCCTACACATAGGCAACTAGGAAAGGTGCGGGGATGGTGGTGACATGGTCAGATTTTAGTTTTAAAAAGAGCCCCCCAGGACACAGGATGCGGTTGCAGTGGTCCAACGGAGAGATGTGGGGCCCTGAGTGGGGTGGTGACAGTGAGGAAGCAGAGGACCTTTCGGGAGAAGCCACTGTGAAGCATAGACTTGAGGACATATGTGTGCCTGGTCCTGACTCCACGCTCACCAGCTGCTCTGTGGCCTTGGGTAAATTCCCACCCTCTCTGGGCCTGCTTTCTTGTCTGCAAAGTGGAAACAGTACTGGTACCCACCTCAGAGGGTCACTGTGAGGATTAAATGGGTTAATATATGCAAACCCCTTAGAAAAATACCAGGTAATGGGTAAGTACCAGTAGGTGACAACTACCATTGCTGTCACTATTTTATTTATTTATTTATTTATTTATTTTCAAAAACTTATTTAAATCCAAGCTGGTTAATGCATAGTGTTTGTTGCTGTCACTTTAAGCAACACGGACAACCAGACCCAAGGCCAGGTGAAAGAGGCAGGAGGCAGGAGAGGGAGAGCTCTAGATGGTGAGCAGTTTGCCCACTTTGGCCTCTGGGTGGAAGGAGGGCAGTTCCACTGAATGAGGGAGGGCTCAGGGTGACCAGAGTGAGGAAGCTGTGGGATATCCAAAGGAGACATGGACGGTGGCTGGGTCTGGCGCCCAGGGATCTGAGCATGGCTGGGATGGCGGAGGGGGAGGGCTGCCCACCGGGGCACACGGCTAAGGGTGGTGGGCACAGACAGAAGCTGCAAGGAGGCTGAGAAGGCAAGGTCAGGGGATGCAGGGACGCCCAGGGGAAAGACCTGGCCAGAGGAGAACAGTGCCACAGATCACACCCGGGGAAGGAACAGCCCCTGAGGGCTCCTTCCAAGGTCCAGCCCAAAGCCTGCTCAGCACCACCACCCACCTTGTCCTGTGCATCCCCTGTCAAATGGGTGCCTGGCACGGCATACATCCCCTCTTCCCACCTACCGTGGGGCGGAGGTTTATTAAATATGACCAGGAAAGCAACACTTGGCCAAGCCTGCGAGTGATCAGGTGGCATGCCGGCCCCTGTGACCTCTCTGGGCCTCAGTCTCCCCACCAGTAACAACAGAAGGGGGCTAAGCTGGCCTCTTCCTGGGTCCCTTCCAGCCCCGAAGCCTCTCCCCCAAGCCTCTCCACTCCAGGTGGTCCGTGAGTCTGTCACTCTAGCATCCAGTCCTGGGGCCCCCATACCATAGACTCTGAGATCACACACATCTGAGATGCAACACTGGCTTACCCTCCAAGGGAATGACCCAGGAGAGGATGCCTGGGAGGTGCATTTGCCACGATTCTGCATTTGACCCTCACCCATCTCACTTCCTATCAGCCAAGATAGGAAGCAGCCACAAAGATGACTTCACCTAAGAACTTAGCACCAACACACTACCTCTGGGCCGCCCCGCACAGGCCGTCTGGCCCACCTCCATCTCCTGGGAGGCAGGCCTAGGCTAGGACACGTTATGGGAAGACGTCCCGAGGAGGCCAAGCCACTGTGCAGCCATTTTCACCAGCACTTCCGAGAGGGGACTCCCGAGAGGGGACTCTCATCTCCTGTAGACTGTTCAGTTCCTTCCTCCCACTTGGATCTGCTTCCCCACCTTTTGCCCTTGGGCGATGTGATTCTGGTCATGAGATGGGTCAAAGAAGCCATCTAGTAGGGGCTCAAAGGGAAGCCTGACTCATTCCGTGCCGGACGCTGACCCTGCCTGTGGCCACTTCCAGATTCTCTTTTCCTGCCCACCTCCCACAGAAACCACTGCCCCGGGCGATGCCCTCCCTGGGCCCTGAGTGTGAGGCCCAGATTGGGTCCCTGGGGATGAAATCTGAGCAGAATGGAGCAGAGAGGGAGCACTCCATTTCCCAGGTGGCCTCTTCCCCTCTACCTCCACTCCCTCCAGGACGACTTGTCAGATGTGAGAGCTGTAGGGTCCTAGCCCAATTTCCTCTTCGGGTCCGGCAACGCTACAGATGGGTAAACTAAGGCCCAGAGGAGTGAAGGGGCCTCACAACTCCGGGTAGATGGAGCTGCATGTCAGTCTCGGGATCTGGCCTCGGACCCTGTGCTAGCCTAAAACGCTGCTGCTCCCACCCCTCCTGAGGGTGAGGCCCAGGTCCAGACACTCCCAGGGCCCAGCTTCCAGGCAGCACTGCTGTCCTTTCCGGAAGATGGCTGTTCTCTCCTTGGCTGGGAGGCTAAGCAAAGGCCACTGGCTTTTCTCTGGAGACACCAATTTTTGTCCCTGCCTCCCTTTTCTTGTGGAAGGTGGAACCTGATGGAGTGGCGAAGTGGTTTCCAAACTGTGTTCCTCGGAACCTTTCAGGGACTCTCACAGCAGGGCTCCCCTGGGCCTCAGGAGCACAGACTCAGTGCCTTCAGGAAATTCTAAGCCCAAATGGCCTAGGGAGAGGAGTGCTGGACCGGGCTCTGAATGCCAGGCTCAGATCTTTCTATTCCCCCTAACTTTCTATTCTCCTCCCTGGAGGACCCCTAATTTCTCATCTGTGGGACAGGGATTAACCCTGCCTGACCTACCTTATGGGGTCGCTGCAGGGGTGACAGCTGCGGAGGCCCCTGGGCAGTGCAATGGGAAAGGTCACAAGGTTCAGGAATGTCCCTGAGCCTGGGGATTTAGGATGGGGAGTGGGAGACTGGCCACTGAGGCCAGGGCACTGCCTCCTCCTTCCCTCCCCGCTCCTTCCTCCCTTGGACACCCCAGAGGGACCGCAGCCATTACAGAGAAGGGACTTCAAGTCGACAAAGACAAATTGGCTTAATTGACCCAAATTAGCAGCAGGGAGGGCCCGGATGGCCCAGCTGCTGGTACATTTAATCACCGTCACTCTGTGTGGTCAGGGGCAGCCCCCTCCCCCAAGGCCATCAGGGTCACCTCTCCTGTGAATGGCTGCCTCTCTGGAGTCCTCTGTCAGCAGGAAGTAGGGTTGGGACTTTGAGGACAAAGACAGCCTTTGGCCAGAGGTCAGAGCACCCTGCAGGGCTGAGCCTGGCTTCAGGAGACAGCCTGGTCTGGATGCAGCAGCCCAGGGAGATGGGGGGCTCTCCCAAGCCCCTCTTTCTGAGTTCAATGGCTGCCCTTTGGAGTGACAGGGATGCCCTGGGGCCGCATGGCCAGTAGGCTGACTGTCATTCCTCCTCTGAGATGCTACCTGATTCCTGCACGTTAGAGGCTCAGGGAAGGGAGAGCGCTGGCCATGCCTCTGGACCAGCCTCTGTTCCTCTCTTCTTTTTCCACCGTATTCCTTAATGATGCTGGGGTCATGGTCAAGTTGGGGTCTCCTGCAAATCCCTAGAAGGTTGTGAGCCAGAGCCCTCCTTGGTCTCTGGTGACACTCTTCCCAGGACTCTGGTCAGCTGTCACTCCCCAAATCCTGTATCACGAGGAGGCAGTAAGGACACTCTGCCCCACTCCAACCTCTTTTGGGTTCTGCCTGCTCCCTGGTGAGGACTGTCCCTTCTCTGTTCCCAAAACAAACACTGTGAGGGACCCACTGTGAGCTGGGCCCGGGCTAAAGCTCCAGGTCAGGGGGACCCGTGACCTCATGGCCTCCCCCTCACAGCTCCCCATCTCCAGCCAGTTTTTCTACTTGGAATCTTTGGTCTGCCAGGGCTGTCTTTGCACCCACTGCCCCCTCCCCCAACCCTGGTGGAGGAGGCCGTGTGCAAAGGACTCTGACATCTGTGTCCTTCACAGCTGAATCCCGGGCCCCAGCTCAGCCCTGGCCACTCGAACTCCTGCCTGTCTGTCTGTCTGTCCAGGATGCGTCAACCCTTCTCTGACCTTCTCTGCACCCCCTACACAAGCCCTCCTCCCTCTGACCACATTCCTCTCTGCCATCTCCATAAATGAGCCACTGAGTTCAATCTGGGTACCCATATCACATCTCAGTGTGGGCCCCAGTGGGGGGGGGTCCATGCTGGGCTCACTGGGAGCAGAACATTCTCTCTCCTTTACACACACGCGCACACACACACACACACACACACACATATACACACACACACGCACTCCAACTTCTACATGGGCTGCTTAGCAAAAGTTTGCTGGAAAGCAGTTATTAGAACCTGGAAGCACTTCCAGTGCCTTCCTCCATAGAGTCAGTATTATCAATAGGACCTATATTTCCAGGCTAGCCCACCCAACAGATTTTGCCTATATTGCATTCATTAAATATTTTAAAAATTTTACTTTATTTTGAGAGAGAGAGAGAGCATGAGCAAGTGTGGAGGACAGGCAGAGAGAGAGAGGGAGAAGGAGAGAGAGAGAGAGAGAGAGAGAGAGTCCCAAGCAAGCTCCACGCTGTTGGCACAGAGCCCAGTGTGGGGCTCAAACTCACAAACTGTGAGATCATGACCTGAGCTGAAATCAAGAGTCGGATGCTTAGCTGACTGCACCACCCAGGACCCTCTCAATAAATATTTATTGGGCAGCTACTATGTGTGTAATGAAACTGAACAGCAGTTCTGAGAGTGTCACCTCGAGTTCTGGGTCATGAAGCAGAGGATCACACCAGAGAAAGAAAGAGGAGAGAGAAAACCAAAGAAAGTTTCTCTTCAAATCACTTACAAATAGACAGGTCCATTGTTAACACCTTTTCTAGCCTCCTCTTCCTTCCCAGGGACCCCAGTGTCTGGCCCCCAGGCCCTCCAAGTGTCCCCTCCCCAGAGGACCCCAGCCCCAGTCAATCAAGCTTGGCTGGATGTGACACCAGAGGCTGGAGGCCAGAGGCTGTGCTCCAGCAGTGGGGGATGGACGAGATGGCCCCGCATCTCTCCCAGCTGAGGGGGGCTGTCAGGAGTTCTGTGAGTCACCATTCCCCCAGCCCCTGGAAAGCCTGCACTTCTGGGCCAGGGCTGGCCCCAGCCTGGTCCCACAGGCTTGGGCTGGGCACAGGCTCACATCCCCCAAGTTGGTGGAAGGTGATTTCACATTTGTAACAATTACTCACTTAATTGGGTTCCAATTAAACCAGAGAGGAAGTGGAGGACTGTGTTTGTTTATTCTCCTCCTTCCAACTTCTGTGCATCACAGAGAGTGCAGGGAGGGTGACAAACGGGCCTCATCCCATCTGGAACAGTCCACCGCCTGTCAGGAATGGGCAGGGCTGTCCTGGGGCTGGCCCCACCTGCCGCCTTCCAAGTAGCTCTCAGGCCTGCATTTCTAACCGGAGGCTAGACTCATTCAAGGACCCTAGGGAGTGCCGGGGCCCAGGCAAGAGCCAAAGTCTTCTCATGGGCTTCACCCCACCAGGGAACTGAGTGTGATCCCAGGGAAGTGGGCGCAGAGAGGTGGAGGGACTGCCCCCAATCAGGCAGCACTAGCCAGACCCCCAAAGGCAGAGTGAACAGGCCCGCAGGGGTGGATTAAGTAGACCCAGAGCTCGCTGGCTGGGCTCCCTGGGGTGTCTCCAGGGCCGCCGTGGGGTGTAGGGGAGGGTGGGGGCAGGTGAGCCCTCAGGGGGACCCCTCTACTCTCCGTTTAACCAGTAGCTCTACTTTGTGTCATATATTAATGGTATCATATATAATTTGTTCATTCTATATAATATATAGTATATATTATAGATTATGTATTTCCCTGGACAGAAAAAAATGTGACTGATGGAATCCAATTCTGTCGCCTCTTAGGAAGGGAAACTGATGCCCAGAAGGGAGAAGAGACTTGTTCAAGTCCATGTCACCATTTTAGGACCTAGGATCAAGGACTCCTGCCCTGATCTCAGCCCCCCCATGACCAGAAGATGGGTGGGGGTAGGGGGCTTAGGGAGAGGTTATGGAGGGAAGAGTGGGGCAGGCCAGGGTCTCCTTGGAAGCACCTCCCTCCTACCCCTGTACTCTGCTCCCCAAGAGGAGCCCCTCTCTGGTCCCCCTTGGCGAGAGGTCATCACGGTGATGAGGGGCTGAGGCTGGGCTCATGTCCACGAGGCATGCTGCCCCGGCTGGCCCTCTGGCCAGATACCCTACCCCCAGGAAAACCAGGCCTATATCTGGGGGCTCTGATCATTGGAGCACCTCAAAGGAGTCAGACCTGCAGAAGGATACCTGTCCATTCGGTGTCTGGCACTCAGGAAGTATTTAGGAAAGCTTCGTAGAATGAAAGAAAGAATGAACGAATGCATGCATGCTTGACTGAGTCATGGAAATGGAGCCCAGTCTAGGAATCAGGGCCCGAGCTTCTAACGTGAGGTGCAAGAAATGAGGCCTACAAGGGAGCTGGCTGCAGAACGAGGAGAGTCAGCCCTTCCCAGAGAGAAGCCCCTGCCTGAAGGGGCAGGTGCAGTGGCTCCCGGGAAAGCCTCTGGTCTGATGAGAGGGGAGCACAGACTGAGGAGGAAGGCACAGCTCCACCCTGGACAAGTCCTCAGGCTGGTGGGGTGGGGGAGGGGGAAAGGAGAATGTCACTGTCCTTGTCCTGGGGAGCTGTCTGTCTGATGGGGGATGCACCTGACTTGGGCGGCCTCCTGCCTGAGGGAGGAGGGGCAAGGCAGGGTCTCCGAGGCAGTGCTGCCCCTTGCTGGGTCAAGGAGCAGAGGGCCCTGTGCCTGGGTGCTGGGCCTGAAGGAGCTGGGAGCTGCGGCCAGGCAGGAGAGCCATCCACATTCTGGTCAGGCAGCCACTCGCTGAGTTATTATTATTTCTTTTTTTTTTTGAGCTACTTAGAGCAATTTACAGAAATCATTTAGGGGCCGTTTAGGGAGAAGAGAAAAGATGAAGACTTTTAAAGGCAGGGCCCGGGGATGGTTTTATGCAGATCAGCTTTGCAGGGCTGCCAAGAAGGAGAGTCTGGATTCTGAGGGGTGTGGGGACGGGGAGGGGCCTGCAGGGTCCCGCTCTGACAAATCTCCCGAGGCTGGGGTCCAGAGGCAGCAGCCAGGGACCCAGGAAAGATATGGGTGGGGAGTACATGGTGGGCGAAGAGATGAGGCCCATGAAGAGAGAAGCCAGCACCAGTAGATGAGCCAGTCGCTCTGTACCTTGGTTTCCCCTTCTGTAACTGGGTCACCTGCATGGGTGAGTTGATGGCTCTGGGACCAAGCTGAATGAGTGTGACTCTTCCTCTATGATATTGGGGCCAGAGGAGGGCCCTTTGGACCTNAGGAAGAAATGACTTCCTTCTGATCTCTGTCACCCATTTAACTCCTAGATCTCTCTCCCCAGTGGTTCCCCAGGGAGAAAGGTGGGAGGGGGGAAAAGGAGCAACCTTTTTACTCTTCTATTCCGCAAATATGTACTATTTTCCCTGTGCCCGGCCCCAAGACAGGAGCTGGGAATACAGCAGTGACCAAAACAGATGTGGCTCCTGTGGTCAGGAGCTTCTATTCCAAGGGCGTGTCAGTCTATGAACAAGCAGACACATGACCTGTTGGGTGAAGGAAACAGTGGGGGGCAGCAGGAGGTATGAGCGGGGCTAGTCTGGACAGGGGATGGCCAGGAGGGCCACTCTGGTAACATGCATTTGAGTGGAGGCCTGAAGGGCGTGGGGGCGTGAGTCATCCTTATGTTGGGGGGAGGGAAAGGCCAGATGGGCAGCAGCAAGGGCCAAGTCCCTGAGGCTCGGTGCCTGGTATGTCTGAGGGCAGCAGAGGACAGTGTGGCGGGGCCCGGGCGGCTGAGAAGGAAGATCCAGTCAGAGAGGTATTGTCGGGAAAAGTGACATGATGCCAGCCTTGTCAGCCACCGTAAGGACTTTGGCCTTCACTCTCAGTGAGGTGGAGGCTTCTGAGCAGGAGGGGGACTTGATGTGACGCGTGTTTACAGGATCTCCGGGTCGAGCGGGAAGGAAAGTGGCCTCTGGGAGGCGGCTGGGAGCCAGGCGCCCTGCATGGGTGGGTCTCCACGGCCGGCATGAATCTCCCCGGGCCGGGGTGGAGTTGAGTTGACTCTACATGAGCAGGGAATCTCCAAGGACTGCGGAAAGGACAGTGGCCCAGCTCACCAGTCCCAGGGGGCTGGCTCCAGGGACCCCCGGAAGAACCCTCCCAGGAGAGAGCTTGGCTGGGTCCTTTGGGAGCATCTCACCCGCACTGCCCAGGAGGGCAGCTACTAAGCCGCTGAAATGGGGCTGGCTGGAATCGCCCTGTGCTTCTTTAACAGTTAAACACAGGGGCTCTTGAAGATTTAATTAAAAAAAAAAAAAAAAAAAAAAACAATGTAAAATAATTCCTTACCAATTTTTGTGCCAATTACATGTTGAAATAACCTTTTGAATATATTGGTTATAGTACGCTAAAATTCATTTCGCCTGTTTCTTTCTACTTTTTTCTCGCGCGATTGCTAGGACAATGTAACTTCCATAGGTGGTGTATTTCCATTGGGCAGCACTGGTCCAGTATAGCAGCCCTGATTTCAGGGACCAGGAAAATGAACTCCAGAGGGGAGAAGGCTGTGTCTGAGGCGGGTGGTTGTCTGAGAAAGCCCAGGGGCAGAGGAAGATTTGGTGGGAGGCTGCTGGCAAGACAGGGGCCCTGTGGGCAGACTGGGTCATTTGAGAGGACTCCCAGGGGCTCACAGTGAATAAGAAATGGTTACAGTGACCGGTACTGAGTTCTGACTGTGCCAGCAGGGTGCATAACCTCGGTTACCCTGCCCCCAACACCCCTATGGGATGGGTTTGCCTTTCTTCCTATTGTCTGCAGATGAGGAATCTGAGCCCGAGGAGGAAGAGGAGGCAGCTCTGGGACCAGGGTCTCCACGCATCTTGGGCTGCATGCATCAGAGCAAGTGTTTCGGGAACCTCCCTGGCTCACGTCTCTAACCCTAGCCCCGATTTCTGGCAACGGGGCAGACCTGCCGAGAATGCAGTGCAAATATCAGGAAGCCGCGGCCTCCTCACCAGCCCAGGAAGACCCAGGCCACGCCGCGGGGCCAGCTGCGGGACCCAGGAATGCCTCCTCTGCCCCAGGCTGGAGAGGCACTGGGAATGGGGGCCAAAGCCCAAAGCCCGCGGTGGCTTTCCTGGGAAGGGAAAGAAAGAGGAATGGAGGGAGGGAAAGGGGCCGGCTGCTGGCCATTGCTGTGTTTCAGACAGGCAGCATGTTGCTAGGAGGCATCAAGGGTAAGAAAAATAAGACCCCAAACAAAACAAAATGAAAAAACCCAACAGCAGAAAACAGATCTCCGGGAAGTCTTTGGCACTGTCTTAACCGTGCTTGCCAGCAGAGAGGCCTGCCTCCAGGCAAGAGGGGAGAAACCAGCAGAGCCTGCCACCCTTACTGAGCCCTCCAGCAGGCCCACGGCTTCTGTTCTGGGCACGTCCGCCCTTGCACCCTTGCAGCAGCCCAGCCCAAGAGAAATGAGGCTATTACTCCCATTCTGTAGATGGGGAAGCAAAGGCTTGTGGAGACAGGCAGGCAAAGTACTTCTGGGTCATCCAGGTGCATTGCGGCAGGGCTGAGATGCCAACCTACATTTGCATGACTTGATAACTCATCCCCATTCTCTGACCTGACATGACTTCTGAGAGTTCTCTGGAGCCAAACGCTGGCAGGGACCCCTGGGATCTGACCCCTTGGCCCTGGCTGCCAGTGGAGGTGGGGAACGAACGAGGAGGGAGGCTGTGCATCTGTTGAAAATAGTGAGGATGAAGAAGGGCGGAAATGGTGGGGGAAAGGGAGAGAAGCAAACCATGAGAGACTCTTGAATGCTGACAAAAACTGAGGACTGATGGATGTGGGGGGAGGGGGGATGGGCATGGAGGAGGACACTTGTGGGGATGAGCACTGAGTGTTATGTGGAAACTAATTTGACAATAAACTATTAAAAAAAAAAAAGAAAAAAAAGAAAATAGTGAGGATGATCTTGCCTCTCGCCTCCTACCCAGGCATTTTCCCCAGGGCTCCGGACACTCCTGGACCCCCAGGGGGTCATAAATGGCTGTGGGCCAAAGTCCCCTTTGCTCCCTGGGCCTTGGCTGCTAAAATAATCAAGAGAGCTCCAAACACAGCCTTATGCTGCAGGCTCTGCACTTCACATTTGCCATCAGGTCTCACAGAGGTGGGAACCAAGGCATAGAAAGAAGTCAGGCCACGGAAGAGGGGCAGAGCCGGCACTCAGATCTTTCTGGTTCTAAAGCTGGGGCTCTTGGCCACACGGTGGTACCTCTTATGACAGCTAAGGACACTCACCGTCTATCCCCAGAGCCCTCACTCAACAGCATTCTTCAGCATTGCTCCAATCTGTAGGCTTCCCCCAACCAAGTCATTGCTGAGAACCCTACTTTGATCTTGTCACTCCCTCACTCCAGAATAATCAATAGCTCCCCAACACTCAATGGAACATAGGGCCGAAGCTCTGAAAGGTCTCTAAGGATCTTCCAGGTAAAGAATTACCAAGCATACACCCTGCAGTTAGCCTGCCTGTTCTGCTACTCCTTCCCAGGCAGCCTTGGCTCTCCCTCACTGGACTCAATTGTAGTCCAGCAATCATTTTTGCTCTGTGTTTCTGTCTTCCCTAGGGCACCAGACACATGGTAGATGCTGACTGGTTAGTCTTCAGAGGCAGAATTCTCAAACCTTGTTAAGGCCTCCTGACGGGGCACTTCCTCCGTGAAGCCTCCCCTGATCTCTTGAATAGTTATGAGATTTCCCCCCTCCACAACACTCTTTATCCCTCCTGACAACCTGCGACTGCATTTTATCACAGTCTGCATAGAGCAGACATGCTTCATCCGCTCAGCACCCCTTTAGAAGCCCCTCCCGGGACAGGCACCGTATTTTCTTCCTTTTTACATTTAACAAGGTGCCCGGCATGTACTAGTAATAGCAATAACAGTGACAACGACAACCATCATTTGGGGGCACTTAGTATGTGCAGACACTATTTTTTTTTTTATGTTTATTTATTTTAAGAGAGAGAGCATGTGCGTGTGAACAGGGGAGGGGTAGAGAGAGAGGGAGACAGAGAATCCCAAGCAGGTTTCGTGCTGTCAGCACAGAGCCCAAAGCAGGCCTCAGTCTCACGAACCATGAGATCATGACCTGAGCCAAAATCAAGAGTTGGATGCTTAATCGACTGAGCCACCCAGGCATTCCAAAGACACTATTGGTTTTTGTTTTTTTTAATGTTTATTTATTTTTGAGAGAGAGAGCAAGGGAGGGGCAGAGCAAGAGAGGGAGACACAGTGTAAGAAGCAGGCTCCAGGCTTTGAGCTGTCAGCACAGAGCCTGACCTGGGGCTTGAATTCATGAACCATGAGATCATGACCTGAGCTGAAGTCGGACGCCCAACTGACTGAGCCACCCAGGCGCCCCAGAGGCACTATCCTTAATATCTGGCATGAAACAATGACTCATGTATTGAATCATAACAACCCTACAAGTTGGGTACTTTTCTAATCATTTGCAGATGAGGAAACTGAGGCACAAAGTGGTTCAGTGACCTGCCCGAAATCACACAGGAAGTGACGACGCCAGGCAGGTTGGTTTTAGAGTGAAGTGCAGGGAAAAAGTGAGGGTAGAGGAGGAGAGCAGTGGGCATCGGGACTAAAACAAAATGGAACAAGGTCTACTCCTGGCTCCCAGGGAACAATTCCTGGCACCCAGCACCGGGGAGTGGCACATAGTAGGTCCTCAGTTAACGGAGGTGGCTACTGATGTAGTTAGATAATTCAGTGGCTGCTCTGACACAGGCCTGTGGCCCATGGGGGCTGCGCTGGGGGAGGGTGGCAGCCTCTGCACTATGCCAGTCCCCCCCTCCCCCGCTTCTCATCCCACCCCCTCCCCCAGCTCCTGCCTCCTCCCTCCTGCATTTCAGACCTCTCATGCATGGGGCAGGCGGCTGGCAGTGTTTCTCCTGCCGAGAACAGCCACAGAAAATTGAGATCATTTCTCTGCTGTGTTGGCAGCTGAAAAATGGTAATTTTTCCTATTTTCAATCCAAGAGTTCTTTCCTATTGGACAAAGGCCCCATACCACTTTTCTCTCCCCAGGAGGGGCAAGGCCGGGGAGAGTGTGGTCCCCCAACACCCACCCCAGGCAGGTCACCTCCCTGTTCAAGAGGCATGCGTGCGCTGCAGTGGTCAGGTTGGTGACAGGGGGGCTGGTGGTGGAAGGGAGGGACCACCAACCCAGCGCTCGCAGACATGAAACCGCAACAGGCAGAGAGGTCAAAGCAACAGGTAATCTGGAGTCACTGCAGGGCACTCAGGGAACCAGGGAAATTGGGTATTGCTTTCCCGGAACGCAGAGCCGGCACACATCCTGGCTGCCACCCATCCCAAATCAGAGGGGTGTATAAGATCGCTGTCCAAGCAAATGCTTATAATCCCCTTGACCCCTGGAGTAAGTTTTTTTGTAAGGGGGGGGAGATAATTAGTTTAAAAAATCAGAATCTGTTAAATAAACTGCAGCTAGCATAGCATCCCAAATGCCCCAGCTGAGATGAAGATACTGGCATCTGGCGTCCATCAGGGAGGCCATGGTGGGGGGTTGAGCAAGAAGAGGTGGCAGAAACAGTTCAAGAGGTCCAAGCCCATCGGAAGAGGCCTGGACAACCACACAGCTCCTCTGCCGGGCAGGTCTGGAAAATCAGCTTTGCCAATCCTTGGATCGTCTCTGCCGCAGCCTGCCCTCTCCACACCCTGGTCCTGCCCACGATGGGGTGGCTGTGAGGTCACAGCCAGGACTGTGAGGATCAATGGGCTAAAGGGAGCAGACAGAGGTCCCTCCCTACGGCACTGGTGGGAGGGCAGTCCCTGACCCCACAGGTTCTGGAGCTCTGCAAGCCTGCAGCCCAGGTCACCCCTGCTCCAAAACCTGCTATGGCTCCCCACTTCACTGAGCCGACAAGTCAGTGTTCTTAGAGCCACCCATCTGCCCCAGCTGTCCTCATCCCTCATTGTTGTCCAGCCCAGTCTCACATCCTTGCTGAGTCTGAATGGTCAAGCCCATGCCTGTCCAAGGGGCTGCCCTCTGTGCTACTCCCATGCTCACTTTGTTTGCTTTCTTACTGCCTTCAGGTGTGCCTAATGACACTTTATCAAGTGAGCATTCATTTTATACCACACAACCCCTCCCCCCCCCACACACACGAATTTCCAATGCTCCTTACCCTACCTTTCTTATTTTCCTTAGCCCCTGAGCCTTCTAACATATTATGTAATTCACTTATTTAATACTGTATATTTATTACTTGCTGTCTGCTTGCCTCACCACTTTCCACAAGAATACAGGCTCCGGGAATGCAGGGATTTTTGTTAAATTCATGGATTAAGACAAGTACCTAGAACAGCACCTGGCCCACAATAAGCACCAACTGAATACTCACTGAGTGACCGGGAAGGTGCCTATGTCTACAAGTATGCGCACAAGGGTACATTCAATGACTCAGCTGACAAGTCATCAAACACCTATTTTATTCCAGTCATCCCAGGAGACCCTGGGAATACAGCGGCTGGGAAGAGGCCACACACTTTCCAGGTCCACTCATGCTTATAGTCAGCAGGGAGGCCACACAGAGCAGTTACGTGCAGGGCAAACTGTCATGAGTTGCAAAAGGCAGTGGGTCTTTGTCCACTTGAGAATCAGGGTGGGCTTCCAAGAGGAAGTGTGGTTACATTCTGGCCTGAAGGCTGAGTAGCAAGGGTGTTCTGGTCAGAGGAAATAGCACGTACAGAGGCTCTGGCATGGAAAAGAGCACCATTCGTTCAAGGGACTGAAAGAAGTCTAGAGAGCAAGGGGGAGAGGAGCTCTCGCAATGAGGGGCCCTGCATGTCTGTCTGTCCATGTCTGTGCTTATTCCCGGTATGTGAGAGATAGAGAGGTACAGCAAAGAAGACTTCCCTATTCAGGGTTAGAAAATGTGATCTCAAGAGCTGGTGTGGTGAGGGCTCTGTTGAGCCTCAGTTTTGCTATCTGTAAAATGGGGATCACAGATGATGCCTTCACGCAGCGGCTGCTGTGGAACACAAATGAACTTGTGGATCTGAACTCCAAAGAACTGCTTGATTTCTCAAGCATGTCTGGGTGTGCCCATGACTGTGTGGGTGCCCACTCGAGTGTGCGTCTGTGCCACGAGCTCCCAGTGACACTGCTCTCCTGCCGTGACAAGCCTGCTGTATCATCTGTACCAATCCACCAAAAACACACTTGCTTCTGGCCCACAGCCAGGCTCTCCAACAGCCCTGGGGGCGGTGGGGAGTGGAGGAGGAGGTCTGCGAGGTGGCCATCTTGTCTTTCACAATCAGACCCTCACCGTGCAAGGGGACAGAGGCCATCTCTGAGGGTCGGGGCTCAGATTGGGCATGAGATCATGTACCCTTTGTCATACTGGGGCCTCCCAGGGGGTAGAAACCATTCTTCCACTTCCCCTTTTCTCCCTCAGAAAAGCAGGGAGGTTGTCACTCAGTGTGACTGTGACTCATTCTGTTTAAGGGGCCTCTGGGGCCATATCCCTGAGCAAGGGTTCAGGGTTCAAGGTGTCCTGGCTGCCAGGTGCCTGCTCTATAGGGTTTGACGTCCTGGATTCTTCAATAAAGATGTCTGTGAAAACTTCAACTATTTTGAGTGTCGTCCTGTTTATCCAGCTGACCCTGGGCAGATCATGCCCCCAGCTCTGAGGGCCCCGAGGTAAGGGCTGAGGAAACGGAGACCGGCTGCTGAACTCCACCAGCAAGCATGGCACCTGCCTCCAGTGTGGACCGAACAGGAAAAGTCACTCAAGAGAAGAGAGTAAAGGGTTGCCCATGCTCACAGGACAAGTAGGTGTGGGCGACAATGTAGGGAGAGAATGCAGGAAGGATTCAATTTTGATAAAAAGCAGAACTTTCCACAGGCAGATAATTTAGGCAAAAAGGGATTCCTTCAGTTACCTTTCCCACCTTTTTCTGCACCGAATTATTCATTCTTGCATTCATTGTCTCTTGCAAAAAAGCACTGAGTAATCCAGGGACCGCTCCCTCCTGCCTGGTTGTCCCACAGGGCCTGGGGTGGAGGTGGGGGGGGTGCAGGGGGGGAGCGGCTGAAAGGGGCAAACGGGACTGAAGAAGGGAGGAAGGGACTTCTGGCCTCTCTGCCTGTGTCCCCAGAGGGGCCTGTGCCCTGCTACTGCACTGGCCTCCCCTGGCCGGCTGTTTGCCTCCCAGCGACAACGGGTGTAGTAGCTCGCTGAGTGTTGGTGCCCCTCCATACGCTACCCCATCCTTGGGGATGGCTGGTCTGTGGCAGGGCTGCCCGAATTGATGGTAAGGAGGCCCCCTCATCATGTAAAAAGACAGAGTAGGAAAACAGAAACAGTGAAATTCATTTTCTTAAAAAAAAAAAAAACACCACAACCGGTTCATTAATCTCTTATTAAAATTCTATGTTGAGTACGGAAGAAGTAAGGAGGACTCTGGGGAGGGAACGGGGAGAAGGAAGCCGATCCTCTTGTTAGCATCTAATGTGGGCATCCGTGGAGGGAGGCGCCGCACGGAGCAGAGAAACATTAAAAGGCGTAACAGCAGGCTTGTCCATCACAACAAGAGACGTGGAAGGGGGCCTGGGGGACACTGTCCCTTCACTGACAGAGAGGGAAAAAAAACTCAGAGAGGGAGATGGTTTTACTGTGGTTGCACAGCAAGTGGATGACAAAGTCGGGATCAGAACCCCCATCTCCCGTCTCCTAGGGAACTCTGATTTCAAACCACCTTGAATTTCAGAGCCTGGGCCTTTTTCTCATCTCCTCAACGGGGCTCATGAAGGAGAGCTGAAGATCTAGTCTGGAACCCCTCCACGTTCTCCTGTAGAGCTCGGCGAGGCCTACGAATGCCACTGGTGACTGGCTGTCTTGACTGGCTGGGACTCGAGGCTGGCTTGAGGCCGGAAGCACATCTTTGGACAAAGCCGGGAGACAGGGATAACAGAGGTGGTGGGATCCATGCCAAGTGGCCTGGAGCAGACCGCCACTCCAGGAACTCCCTGTGGGCTCTGGTGCTCGTTCTGATTCCAGAACAAACTGGCAGGGTGACCTTGGCCAGTCCCCTTCCCTCTCTGAGTGTCCATTTCCTCATCTGCGTGAGGGCTGCTGTGGTGACTCTGTGGTCCCTTTCAGTTGCATCATTGGGGATGGACAGCACCATGTATAGGGCATCAAGGCTAGCCCTTCCTCCCCGCCACATGCCCCCCTGCTCCAGGACCCCAGTGGCTGGAGTTAGTGCCTTTAAGGGTCGCGGTTTCTGTGGCCTCATTGAGCACTCACTGCCAATCTCAGGCCTGGGGTCCAATAGTTCCAGCCAGGCTGCCCCAGTGAGGGCCTAAGAGATACCCAGGCCCTCCCCTTGTGTTCCAACGTGGCCTTACCTACTACAGCCAAGCACTGGGTTATCCTGAGGATTCTAATAAAGCTCATTTTCTGCCACCAAGTTTATAACACATCCCCACCTACTGGTCTTAAACATAACAAGGCTGCGTTGTGGCGTAGGGCTCCATGTGGCCAGGACGAAGATGGGTGTGTGTGTTGGGGGGTGAGGGGGAGCCTCATTCCTCACTCCAGGGGTCAGTGCTGACCCTCTTCTGTTGTGTCTCTCGTGTATCTCCAAAGGAGCCCAGAGCTTGGGTCATCGGTGGGGTGGGGGAGGGTGTGGCCCCAACCTACCAGGGAGGCTCAAGGTTGCCAGGCTGATGACCCAAAGGCAAGGATGCAGGCATCTGAGGTTATATAGTCAGAGCGTCAGGGGACACTACACTACATTCATATTCTATGGAGCGCTGTTATAACATGTCACTCCAGAGATGTGTATCCCATACATGCCCCTCAAGAGGCTGTGGGCATGGCCCTGCCCCATTCCTTTGCTCTCTTCCTGGTGTCTCTGCCTATCTCCTCCCTGCCCTGGCTTCTGCCCCACACTCCAGAGCTCCCTTTTCTTTTTCTTTTTAAAGTTTATTTATTTATTTTGAGAAAGAGAGAAAGCACAAGTTGGGGAGGAACAGAGAGAAACAGAGGGGGAGAGAGAGAGAGAGAGAGAGAGAGAGAATCCTAAGGAGGCTGCCTATACTATCAGGGAAGAGCCAGATATGGGGCCCGAACTCACAAACCTTGAGATCATGACCTGAGCTGAAGTCGGATGCTTAACAAACTGAGCCACCCAGGAGCCCCTAGAGCTCCCTTTTCAATTGCCACTGGGAGAGCGCCTCAATACAGGGTTGTCTTCCCACCCCGTTCATTTCTTCTGAGCACCTACTATGTATCAAGCACTGGAGAATGGGGCAAAAATGAAGAGCAATGGCACCTGGGCTAAACGCAAGGACGTGGGGACAAGGAGCATTAATAGGCTCATGCACACCCTTCACACACTCACACTGTGGCCCACGAAGAGTGCTGGAAAGGCACCACAAAGAGTCAAGGCCGCACTGGAAAGAGCAATTGTTTCTGTTACAGGGTGGGGGCTGCTAGTGGGAAGCCAAGGGGTAACAGAGGCAGACTTCCTGGACGAGATGAGGTTTGGCTTGGGTTCTGATGGCTAGATAAGGATTTCTGGAGGCTGGTATTCCAGAGGTAGGGGCTGGGGGGTGCAAAGCAGAGAGGCAGGAAGTACCACAGAGGCAAAGATGCAGATCCAGACAAGATCATGTGGGGCCTTTAATACCGGGGGCCAAAGAGTATAACCTTGATCCTATAGGCATCGAGGAGCCAGTGCAGGTTACTGAGTAAGAGGTTGACATTATCATCTCTACAACAGATTTAACCAGCACCCTGCCCCCCTAAACTCCCATTCAAACTAAAAATGGAGCAGAAAGCCTCCCCAAAGACCAGATGCAGGAAAGTGGCCTTCTCTGATATTCTCTGGCAGAAGCCTTGAGACTAAGCCCCCACAGCCTGAGCTGGGCCCTAGAAAGGTAGCGGGGTTCTGTTCACACCTGGTATCTGTCCCCATGGTCCTGGCAGAATGTGAGGGGGCAGGGACGGGAGGGACTGCTTCCGCAAGCTGGGGAACATGAACGAGACAGCCCAAGGTCACCCTGCCGGATGGCGCCAGAGTCAGACAGAAACCCAGGCTATCTGGCTCCCAGTCTGGCTGTGTGGTCAGAAGCCTGTGGCCTCAGTAGCCTGCCAGGCACCAAAAACTGCAAGTCCCTCCCCTATCTCAGCATCTTCGAAGAGCCCAGATTCCTTCCCAACCAAGAGTTAGTTTGAAGTGGGGCTAAATTCATGCACCCTTTTCTTGATAGAGGGATGGTCTCGGTGGGTAATGGGGTCTTCTTGAAGGTGGAGGAACTGCTGTGATTCTGGCCTTATCCATCTCTGGGGTGGGGAGTTCCCCAAGCTTTGAGCACCTGCTGGCACCCTTCCCTGCAGATGGGGAGATGAAGGCATGGCAATGGGAACTCCGGGAAGGGGCTCAGAAAGGGAGCCACATGACCAGGAAGGGAAAACACCTACTCAGTGGGAGATCCCCATCCCACCTCTGCAAAGAGCTTCTTCCTGATTGCCAGTCAGCCAGGGGTCCTGTGTATACTGGCATCATGCTAAGCACTGGCTGTGTGGGGGGACAGAGGAGAATAAACCCCATGGTTCTGCTTCCACCACTTCAGGACTAACAGGGTGCAGAAAAGACAGGGACATCCGAGGAGAAAACACTGCTACCCCTGACTGCTACCCCTCCGGAGAAGCAGGGCCAGGATGCCAAAGCCCCACTGGGACTGGATCTTTGGAAGCAGGCAGAATTCTGACAGGTGAAGGAGGAGAAAGGATCTTTAATACCAGGCTGAGGGGTCAGGAAGCTGGACAGTGGGAACCTAATAAGAACGGCTGAGCTGCCCCCAGGTGGGGACATGGCTGGGTTTTAGAAAGGGGACAAGACACAAGACCCAGGAGGCGGCAGAACCACGCCTAGACTCGGGCCCCAGCTCCGTTTCCTCCTGCTAGGCACCCAGACTCCCCGCACAGGCGCAGCCCCTGTTCTTCTAGTGCGCAGACCGGCAGAGCCCCCTCCCCACCCCCTCCTCGCCCTCAGTCTTGCACACGGAGCCGAGATTTCGGCTTTCCGGCTGCATTCCCCCGGTCCCCACCCCCTCCCGCTGCCCTGCCCATTCTTCTGATAAAGAACTAAGGTTGGCTGGGTCTGGTGAACTGAACTCAAACCGGCTCCCACCCGGAGTCAACCCCCGGCAGAGAAGAACCAATCTACCCTAGAGGGAGGTCGGCCTTATTTCCCACCCACTCCTAACCCCAGGACCCTGGATTCCCGGAGCACATTCCTTCCCTTATTCTTTCAACCTTGAGCACGCGCCTTGGTCAGGGTGAGAGAGGCAGCTGGCCAGAGGCCCTGGGCGCGCTCAAGGAGGGTTCGGGCCGGCTCCTCTGGATGGGGCAAATGTGGACAAACGTCGGGCACGACATATCGAGGTTCTTCCATCAACGCGGAGAGCCCACTGCCCTCTCCATCTAAGTCCCCCTCCAGCCTGTCCAGGCTCACCCCTCAGCGTGGGACGACAAAGCCCTCCCCACCCCCGGTGGGGGAAATGTGTCCCAGGTCTGCTGGTTTCGTGTTGGGAGGGAGCCGGGGGCCTCTCTTCTCCATTCTCCTCCTCCGCCCCAGCTTTCTCCCTCCCCACTCGGTCAGCGCCCCTCGCCTCCTGGAGCCCCTCCAGCTTGCGGAAGGCCCGCTGCAGCCTTCTCCGGTCGGCTCGGAGTTCCCACTCTGGGGGACTGTTCAGAGACCCTCTGTCCCTTACTCGTGTCCGTGCTGTCCCACTGCCAAAGCGCGCCAACCCCCGCCCCTCGCTCTCCCACCCCCTTTACCGCGGAGCCCGGGGTGAGCCTAGGGAGCAGACGCAACAGATTGCAGAACGCGAGAGCGCNCGGGGGTGAAAGTGGAAGGAGGGGCGGCCCGGATGCGATCTAGCGGATCCCTTGGATCCCCATAGATTTCCGTGGGCGGACACGCCCCCAGACTCTAGGGTTTGGACCCTTCTTTCTAACCAGGAAAGGACTGGAATCNGGGCTCGCCTTTCACCAGTCTCCTCTGTGCCCCCTCCAGCGGCGCCCGCCGCATCTTCACTTCCCAGTCCGCGCCGCGACACTTACCGTGGGCGAGCAGCGCCGAGAGGCAGAGCAGGGCGGCGCCGCCGCGGCCCGACATCCTTGGGGCCATGGCCGAGGCGGGAGCGGGAAGGGGCCGAGGGGGCAACAGTCCTCGGCGACTTGGCTCCAGGCTGGGCTTGATCACATCCAACTCAGGGTGGCCGTGGCGCCCGAATGTCTCTGCTGAAGCTCTAGGGGCCAGGGAGTGCAATTCGGGGACACTTTGAGGGGAGGGGGCGTCCCAGGCGCCGCCGGCTACACCCTCGGAGCTGGTAGGGGCGCAGCTCCGGGCAGGAGGAGCCTCCACCTCCCCCGGCTGGTGCCCCCTGCAGGATGTGGGCGGCGAGGGGGGAGCCGCACGTGCGGTCCCGGAGCCCAGTGGCCACCGGCGTCTCGGGGACTGCCTAAAGCCAAGTGCTGGATCTCCCAGCCCCGAGGCCCAGCTCGAATCCGAACTCGCTCGAGGGTGCAGATTTCCAACGCAAGCCCCAGTTTCTTCGGTTTCGGTAGTAACCCCACATAGATAGCGCGGCTTCCTTCCTCCAAGCGCCCTGCAGCAGCCCCAGCATAGAAATCCCAGGTTAGGTGCAAATGAATGATTTCTTTTGCAAAGAAAGAGAAAATCCAGGCAACTTTAATCCATCTGGAGCAGGAAAAGTTTCCGTGCAGTGCTGAGACCGGCAACGCGGGTCGCCACCACCCTAGGCGACGCCGGGACAAAATGCCCAAGGCGGGCGGCCAGCGGCTCGTCCCTTCGCAGAGCTCGCTGCTCGGCTCCAGCGCGCTCTCTCCAGTCTCGACCAGGGCCCGGGCTCCACGCAGGCTGGCTCAGCGCCGCCTGCCCGGGCAGCGGCTCCGCGGCTGGGGCGAGGGTGGTGCGGCCAGAACGCGCTGCCCCATGGAGACACGGCTCGGAGAAGCGGGGGAGCGGGACAGCCGGCTAATGCGCCCGATCCGCGCCCTCCTTGCCAGGGGCGCCGACTCCAGCCTCCCGGCCCTTAAGCCGTAGTAGGATGGAGAGGGGCTCGGCCAGCCCGCCACGGTTCCGGGCCGCCCCCCTCTCCTTCCAGGTCTCGCTGTCTCAGCAGAGGGGCACGCCGCTCGGCCTCGCTCCTCGCCTTCCCCGGGGGGACCTGCACAAACCTTGAACTTTTCCGGGGTTCAGAGTCTCCGATGTCTCCTTCTCCCCGCCGCCCCTGCCCTGCCCCCGGACGCCCGCTCGCCCGCTGNGAGCCCGTCGCGCTCGCTCTCTTCCCCTCCCCTCCCAGATTCCCCGTGGTCACGTGGGCCCGGAGCGCGCGGCCCACGACTCGCGCGCCTCGGAGACACCCCCCACGCCGCTCCCCCCACCCCGGTCCACGTGTCCATTCCGCATTCCCAGCCTGGGGGCGCGCGCGGCTCCTTAATGAGACTCGGGCCGCGGCAGACCTCGCGATTCCGCTCGCCTCTCTTTTATGTTTTATTTTTCCTCTCCATTGTAGGCTAGCGCCCGAGTGGGGCCGGCCGGCTGCGATAGCTGCATTTCCCCCGGGTAGGCGCCACCGCAACCACCGATGCCCCTTCTCAAAGGAAGCACGCTCCTCGCCGGGCGCCGGAGGTGCTTTATAGCCGCTCTGCCAGAGGCGCGGGTAGGGAGGGAGCACTCTACTCCCACCCCCAGAGTCTGTGCAGGGCTCTCGGGGGCACTGGGTGGGAATCCACCGAGCTGCCGCGCCCAGCCCCTCCGCCGCGCGGGAACTCGCCGGCTCAGCTTCGTTTGGGATGGATCTGGGGCGCAGCTGGGGAAAAAAACCTGTCCGCTGCTGGGGGTGGGCGGTGGAGAGGAGGGGACGTGCCTTTCTACAGGTTGTTTTGCAAGCCTTTAAAGGGACGTGGGGGTGGGGGTGGGGAACTGCCCCTCAGGCACACTCACCCGGGCACCTGCTGAGGAGGGGGAGGGGCGGCTGGTGTGGCGTTCTTTCCCACCGTCAGGCTGGTTCCATTAGAGCGCAACCCAGATCAGACCCGACAAGTCAACCGTCAACCGTCAGCCAGGCATTCGATCAATGGCAATGATTTTATAGTATCCTTGGGTGTCGTGCCCCAACCTCCAGAGACCGGGTCTCAATCCCGCTCAACTAGGAAGCGACAGGGTCTTCAATCCTATGGACATAGCTCTTATAGGGGGGAGGTGGCTATGGATCTTGAGGGTCACTCTGCCACACTTGTGCACGCATCCAGAGAGTGTGGGGTGAGGTAGGTCAGAGCAAGGCTAGCTGGGGTGCTCAGTCTCTGTCCCCTATGTGCCTGACTCTGCCCTAGACTTCGACCCTGTTATCCAGGAAACTGGCATTTTCTTTTTGGAAAATGGGCTTGGACGGTTCCTGGAAGCCTCCCTCCTCCCTGGCTGCCGGCTGTGGCTGCCTCAGCTTAGAACCGGGGCCTGCCGAGAGCCGCTCTTGCCCTTCCCCCACGCCCACATCTGTCTAGAGCTCTGTGCTGCAGCTACCGAGGGCTGGCCAGGCTCTTGGAGGCCCTGGGGATGGAAGGTGCTGGAGTCGTCAAGGAAGATGATTCTCATTAGGTCCCTAATGCCTGATGGCAATTAATGTCACCCAAGGGCTTATTAACCATCCCACTGAGAGGCTAGCCAGCAGTCAGGAATCAGGCTCCTTGTATGGGAGAAAGGGGGAAAGAAGCCACCTTTTGAGACAGGAAGTCTCCATCCCTTTCCCCCTCCCCAAATGGAAGGGCCTGTAAAGAGTAAGCCCAGAGGAGAGACGTAGGTGTGCTTTTCTGAGCTAAGGGCCCACTGCCCCCAGTGATGTGGACCGAGCCATCCTCCACAGAGCTGTCATGGGCCAGCAGCTCCAGCCACTCTCCTGGCCTTCTCTGGAAACAGCACAGCAGACTTCTGGTTCCTCTCTCCACTCCATCCACCCTCCCCTCCCCCTCCTCTCACAACACTTTGGTAATAACTCCAACACCAACACCACAGGCACTGCTCACAACAGAGGGCAAGGTAGACCTAGCCCATCCTCAGGGAACTTCCATTCTAGAGGGGAAGACAGACGTTAAGCTTACCATTGATTACCACTGTGATAAGTTATAGGGCAACATACATTTTTGGTCTTCTTATGGAGGAGACTGAGGCCCAAGGTCAGGAAAGGGGGGCAGCCTGCTAGGTAATTTCAGTCTCAGGTTCTTCTTCCCTCCACCCCATTGGGATCTACTCTTCATGGACCAAGAGCATATACTGCCCAGTCAGCATATCTGATTATCCTCTGTTGCTCCAAATGGCAGCTCGTTCTCCTCACCCTTGGGAGTGAAGGGCTGCTGACAGCCCACCTGGCGAATCAAGTGCCCAAACTGTTCCAACTGCAGTGCCTCATGGGCCTGTTACTCGTGGCAAGGCCAGTTCTAGAGCTCAGGGAGAAAGCAGCAGGCAAGAGGTAGACACAACCGTCGGCTATGACCATTCCAATCCCATACGTCATTTACCTGGAAAGGACCTCAAGCCTTCCTGCAGTCCTTTCCTGCCACACCCACGGACTGCCCGACCTCACCTGTGAGGCTTACTCATGGATCCCACCTAGAACCTGGGTAGGAGCCCAGAGGAACACCCAAGAAGGGAGCGCAGACTAGAGGAAGGACCTGGCATGTACGCATGTACGTACTCTTCGGCTCCAAATGGACACCTTGTTCATTCAGGTGGTGGCGTCTCCTTTCTGCTGCTCCCAGTTTATTCAGAGTCAAGCGTCTTTCTAGCCTGAGGCTGGCAATGGTTGGGGGTTTCCTAGATCCCAGCTCCTGGGTGGTGCCGGGAACAGCCCCACCCTCCTGCCAGGCAGTCAGAGAGTCAGTTGGGCTCTATGTCAGGTCCCTGTGCCCTGCATGTATGTCCACGAGGGAGCTAGGCTGAGCCAGCACCTGCTTCCTCTGCTGCTTGACCTGCCACCATGGCAGACCTGATGACATCTATCCTAGCAGCACGTCCCTGTTTTCCAGGATGCCTGCTGAAAAGAGAAGACAGGACCAGTCTTCTCCTTGGTGGAGGGAATGAGGCTTCCAGGTCATTGTTTTGGGGGTTCAGCTCTGGTTTGGTTCAGCTCAGGCCTTAGATTCAGTTTAGTAATTGCATTTACATCTTCATTCACTCATTCCATCTCACTTTGGACATCTCTTGCTCTCTGAGGCCTTCCCTGGACACTGCCCACACCCATCCAAGACACCTGGGGGGTCTTGTTTCCTGAATCTAAGCATGCGTGGCATTGTGTTCATGTGTCTTCTGTCCTCCTATAATGGGGAGACCCAGGAAGGCAGGCACCATGTCTCTGTTGTCCCCATTGTATACCTCTGGCCTGGCATCCGTTGGGTGCTCAGTTAACGGCTATTGAATAAATGAATTCTTGACCACCTACTATGTGTCTGGAGCTAAGCTAGCTGAACAAAATGGGCTCTACCCTCAGAGAGCTCACCATTGTGTGGAAGAGGTAGGGACTGTGAGGCAGGGTAGCTGTGAGCACTTCCACAGATGGAAACACAGGGGCGGTGGGGGCTGGAACAAAGGGCGTCGAGCTCAACCTAGGTCTCGGGTGTTGGGAGGGCTTCTTGGAGGAGGTGAGCTTTGAGCTGCACTAAAGGAAAGACGAGCTGGGGTACATCAGGAAAGTAGGGGGGAGAGGCAGGAGAGGATGCGGCTGTAGGGAGAGGGTACAGCTTTCATAAGGACCTGGAGTCGGGATGGGGGCATTACAGTGCGATCAGGAAACAATGGGACTGGGGTGGCGCTGGGGAGGGAGGCTGGAGAGGCAAGCAGGCCCACAAAGGTGTATGCCTGTGATGACACGCACTCCCACATTATTATATTCAGTTACACACAACTTCCCATGTACACGGGCAAAGACACTGAGATGCTTCTAAAGCATCTTAACCAAGCATGCACACACACACACACACACACACACACACACACATTCACCAATTCTGCAAAAGAAGTTGCCCCCTGAACCATCTGTTTACAGTCTTTCTAGTTTCATTTCCCTAGAGCACTCTACCTTCACTTCTTCCAGACTGCACCCTCCCTGCAGCCCCCACCCTCTGCCAGCTCTGACGCTAGCTGTCCCCCTTCCCTTCCTCCCTCGGGCACACATTGACAGTAAGCTAGGACCACCCCTGGGCACCTGGCCAAGGGAGGATTTGGACTCCGGCCATGCAGGGCTGGGCTCTGCTTTCCCGTCTTTTCTTCCCCACCCCCCACACGGCTTCACTTAATTCCAGGGCATAGCTCTGATCAAATGTGAAGCAGAGAAATAGAGAGCCAGAACTGGAGAGAGAGAGAGAGAGAGAGAGAGAAACAGAGTGAGCAAGCACACTCTCTATGCCATGGCCCAGCAGCTAAATGGCTGTAAACTCTTCATTTTCCTACAAGTTACTCAAGTTCTCTTTTGTTAGCCAACGTGGCTGCCAGATGCAGGTGGAAGAGGAAGAGTCGGGGGCCCAGCTTCTCTGCAGAGCCTCCCAAACCACTGTCTGGGATTCCACAGAGTTATTGAGCCAGCTCTGCCAGGCCTCTGGGCTTGGCAGTGCCTGGGACTCCCACTCTGGGTGGAGAATGCCAGGCCTGGCTGCTGGGGAGGGTGAGAAGGGGAGCCAGCTGTGCCGAGCGCTGACGAGGAAGCCCTCACACCGTAGTCTTGTAAGGCCGCCTCAAGGCCACCTGGGAAATCCATGAGTGTTACAGGTGGGTACAGGAGATACAGAACCATGGGCAACTCGCCTGACTTCACACAGGGAGCATTCAGAGCTGAGATCCAGACTGACGTTCTCCTTTCTGCTCCTGTAGGATGGAAACCCTTGCTTTACCTTCCCACCCCACCCCCAAATCGGATTCTCGGCTTCTTTATGTCTCACCCTCACTATAAGGCCAGCTCCGGTGGCCTGCTGGTGCAGGATTAATTCCACCTTGCCCAGATTTGCATTAGGCACTCGACACATACCTTCTCCTCACCTTTAACCACTCACCCCGACATTAGCTGTACACTTCTCTACCTTTGGGGCACTTGGCCCTCTGTGCTTCCTGCTTGGAAGAGTTGTTCCTCCTTCCCCACCTCCTCATAGAGCCTTTTCTGCAAAGCCTTATTCATCACTCCAGATGGAATCAACCATTGTCTGCCTCGTAGTTTGGATTCACCTAATCTCTTAGCTGCCCCTATTCACTTATGAAATCCTTAAGGACAAAGATTATATCTTATTCATCTTTAAATCTTCCACAACTGAACACAGTTCCACGTATGCAGTAAGTGTCCAATAAATGTTTAGTGAACAAATGGATGAATACATGAAAGGCACATGGGCAATGGTTTGGACACGTGTCCTGCAATGGCTCATGCACTTCCAACCCATCACCTATTTGAATCCTCACCGTGTATCTGAGTGGTATGTAAATATTTTCTCCATTGGATGATGATGAAGCTGAGGCCCAGAGAGGCAAAGTAACTTGCTCAAAGCCACACAGCTTAGAAAGGGGTGGAGCTGGGGCTCAATTCCAAACCTGTCTATCCCTCACGCTTGTTCGTTTCACGTGCTCAGAGCACATCGATTATAAATGTCCTCCGAGTCTGATCTCCCCCTGACTTCTCATGATTACCTCCAAATCCATCAGCAGGGGACATTCAAAGAGAGTCTGGGGTGACTGCAGTGTCTTTTTCACTTGGAGACACTGCCCCTTCCTCCTTAAGCTGAGTGAAGGCATCCTTTGTTCCAGCCTTGACACCTGTCTTTCAGGTCCTCATAGGCACCTACCTATGTCTAGTGGGTGGTTCGGAACCTAATTCCCGGAGCCTGACAGCCTGTGCTCAAATCTTAGCTCTGTTGCCTACTAGCTGTGTGACCTTGGACAACTTCCTTAACCTCTCTGTGCCCAGTGCCTCATCTCTAAAGTGAGGATATTGGTAGGTACCTACCTTGAAGTGTTACAAAGAACTTTGGAGCAGTGATTGGCTGGTGGTAAGTCCTGTGCATATCTGCTGTCGCTATCACCCACGTCATGTCCCACCTCTGAGATACGAGCCCCAAAGGGTTTGCCTTCTCCCTTCTCTTTCTGAGAAGGGTGGCCTGTTTCTTCCTGTGTGTTCTCGATGGGCGCTCTAAACTCTCTAGGCCTCCCCTGTAAGATAAGGAAGCAAAATTGGGCAGGGAGAACGGCTCCAAGGAAAAACCAAATCAAAGTGACTTTTTTGGTGACAAATGCTTAATAATAACTTTACAAATCCAGTCGAATTACTATGAATAACAACCCTTTTTTTTTCTTGTGTGGATACCGCTCCCGTCTCCCAGAGAGCACACAACTACAACCCTGAAATCCACCCAAAAGAATCATTACCAGGAAAACAAGCTAAAAATAACCCCAAAGGAAGTGGTGCCAGCTGAGAAGCTGTTCTTTGGAGGTGGGGGGTGTCCAAGGAACTATTCTGTTGCTTTTGGGGTAATGGAGTATAATTTTTAAATCTGGAGTTGCTTGAGGAGGTGGGGCCTGTCTCCCTTCCCCCACAGTCCAGGCCCCCAGGTCAGCTTCAGTATAGCCATTGGGCATCTGGCCTCCTGCCATATTCTAGGGACCCAAGGACGGCTGTGGAGTGTTGGGTCCCTCTGCTGGCTTGGTTACTACCTTGTGGGACCTGGCCTCCTTTTGCCCTCGAGGGCCGGGCCGGGATCACCTGAGCTGGCTGGGCTGCCTCTCTGCCCCATCCTGTGAGCTGGCCTGACCCTGAGGCTGCTGCCCTCCCCTGAGGGTTTCCCTGCAGCAGACAGCCTCACCACTTTCTCCTCAAAGCAGGCCTTGTTTTCCCAGTAAAGAAAAGAGGCTCAGAGGGGCTGAGTCACTGGTTCAAGGACACACAGGAAGGAAAGCACAGAGTTGGAATTTGAACTCAGCCAGGTCCACCTAATGCCAAAGATGAGGAACGTTCCTCTAGGAAGCCCTGGTTGGAGGGGCTCTTCTTTGCCAGGGCCCACATGGTGGGGGTACAGGAGGAGGCTCAGAAGATGGTTGAGGCCATGTCTGCCATTTAGATGGGGTTTCCCAAGACTTCCTTTGTGTCTGCCATCAAGAAGGAGCTATGTTCCCCTTTAAGCCCGGGATGGGGGGATTGTCACTCAGACAACAGACAGGGCTTTCCACGAGTCAGGGCTATGCTTCCCCCACCAGGAAGGACAGGACTCCCGCCCAGTCTGGCACGTCCCCAAAACAAGACTGTCTCCTGTCAGTCTGGAAGAGGCCTCAGAGCAGGGACCTCTCTGCCTCTTGGAGGGGCGAAAGCTGCCCCATCCAGCAAGGGCTCCCCCTCCAGGGTCCCCACCCTCCTCAAACTAAGTCCTTGTCAGACCTTCTCCCTTTCCCTTTGCTTGCCACTTCCTTGGGATTCCAGAGTTCCCAGCTGGCCAGTGACAGCCCAACTAATGGGAAGAGCAGAGACATAAACATGGGGCTCCCCTTGGCGGAGACCGCGACTGTTTTTCTCCTCCCAGGGAGATGGATGCCTGTCCCTGGGAAGGCTGACGGCTTCTCTTCCTGAGAGTGCCGCAGTCCTCTTGATTGAACGTGTCCCTGTCTTGATGAGGCCAGCTCTGGGGATGGGGGCTTCTGGTCCCCCATGCCTGGCCTGCAGGCTCCGTCCGTCTGGGGAAGATAGATGACGTTATTCCAAGCTGAGATGATGCAACCAAGGTCAGAGTGAAGTGTTTAATTGGAATGTCAGGGGCCGGGGCCTGGCTCTGCCTGGGTGATTGATTCCCGAGTGGTGCTTGTCAGAGGCGCAGCCACAGAGGGAGGAGGAGGTGCGGACAGTGTGTGAGTGACCCTGGGGAGGCTGCCAACCCCTGTCCATTCTGCGATGAGGGCAACCAGTGGGCCTCTGCATCTGTCAGTGGCTATGCCTCCTGCAAAGGGGAAACCGAGGCACAAGGCGACAGGGTGACATAACTGGAGAATTTTGGGACTCCAAACTTCAGCCTTCACTTCTGGCAGACAGCTCTGTCTTCCTTGTGCTCTCAATCCTCCCTGGTCTCCTGATGGGTCCTGACCCCTCCCTGTGCTGAGAGGAGGGCTACGGAACAGGCCATCGTTGTCCCGTGGCTCAGACAGGACACCCAGCCTCCTGAGGGCTGGCAGAGTGGCAACAGAGTTTACAAGCCACTGACCCTATCTGTTCTGGCAGGAAACTCCTTCATAGTCTCCAGAGGCTGAGTAGTCACTCCCATGTGGCAGAAACTGAAGCTGGGGGCTGGACTTAGGGCCACCCCACGAGCAGCTCTTTTACATCCCATTGTGGTCCTGTCCCAGGAGCTGAGGAAGAGCCTTGGGTGGGCAGCACAGCCCTGTTCATCTTGCCTCCCATCTTAGAAAGCTGACTGCAGGGCAGTGCTGGATGGAAGGAGGCCAAGGCAGGGGAAACGTGAGGTGTTCCTGAGTATAAATAGCCATGGTGGGTGTGCTCACTCTCCTTGCTTGGGTGTTGCAGTGAGTCAAGGAAGAACAGGTTGGCGAGGTGGCCAGGGAAGGGGAGCCGTGGCTACAGAGAGAGAAGTGATACTTGGGCTCGGGATAGAGTGGCCTCTGCAGAGGAGGGGCTGGAGGAGATGGAAAAGCTCAAGGTCTAGAGCCTGGATCTGTGCTTTGGGGTAATTAAAGGGGAAGTTGGGATTGGAATTCTGTACTGGCAGAGGGTGCAGAGAAATCCCTGGATGTGAGCTGGAGGGGGCTGCTGTCTCCAAAGCATACCCACTGTTTTATATCTCCATGTCAGAAGGCTGGATCCAGGGCATTACGTTTTGTTACCATGAACATGATCACCACTGTCGCCATCCCCACTGCCATGATCACAATGGCCCTCCACATCTCATCACCACCATCACTATCACTATCACCATCATTGCTACTACTACGATGACTATCATTACCACCACCATCACCATCACCATCATTTCCACCATCACAACCACCATCACCACCACCATCATTACCACTACCATCATCACTATCACCATTATCACTGCCATCACCATCATTACCATCACTACCACCATCACTACCACAACCATCACCACCATCACCGCCATCATCATTCACACCACCACCATCACCTCATTACCACCACCATCATTACCACCACCATCACCACCACCGTCACCACCATCACCATCACTACCATCATCATCACCACCACCACCATCATCATTACCACTACCATCATCACCATCACCACCATCATCATCACCACCACCACCATCACCATCATCATCAGGGTTATTGTTATCACCAATCATTAATCAATGTCCTTGTCCTGCCTTCCATTACTGCCTGATGGTTGATAATTTATTCCAAAGCACTTCCATATCCTTGCACTAATGAGAATTAATCAGAGGCTTGTGAAGCAGGCAAGTTGCTCTGATTATCTTTATTTCACAGCAGAAGAAACTGAGGCTCAGTGATGGTAAGTGACATGACCAAGGTCAAACAGCATGCTCATTGACAAGCTGTTACCAGAGCTGAGTTCTTATCTACTGGCTCAAAGATCTTCCTACTCCACCTTGCTGCTATGGAATCACCATCGCCCTCTCTTGCACATCCTGCTCCTACTTGGCGTCAGCATGAACTGGCGATGGAGACTCTAGCTTTGATAAAACAAGAGAGGCTTTAGCCACAGTAGTACAACCTTTGGTGTATACCTAGGGGTATGTCCTTCCCTCTTGTTCTAATTTACTCATTTCCACAAGAACATTTTGAGCTTGATGAGGTCTAAAGAGTCTTCCTACCTTGTTAGTCTGTGATGGTGCCATGGAAAAAAGTCAGAAAAGAGAAAGAGATAGAAAAAGATAGTGACATGGAGACATAGACACACATAGACCAAGACAGAGATGCAGAGAGACCTAGGAAGACCCAGCTGGAAGACTCATTAAGATGTGGGAAGATATAGAAATAGAGACAGAGACAGGAAGCAGGAAAGGGACTGAGAACATGTCAGAGGAGATTCAGGAGGCCAGAGCCCAGGAGGAAAAGCAGAATGAAGCAGCTACTGCTCTGTATGGTGGTCTCCATGCTGGGCCCCTGCTCTATATCAGAGTGATAGCAGCCCAAAGCAAGGACATCCAGGGAAGCTCGAGGTGCTTCTGAAGGGCTGTGGTGGTGGTGGCAGCTCCTGCTGTTTGTGTTGCTGTCTGTGCATCTGGGAGTGTGTCTGTGTGTGCATGACTGAGTGTGTGTCTGTGTGTGCATCTCTGAGCGGGGCTGCAGCTTCAGAATTCTTTCATTTGGATGCTTGGAAGGCTGCTGGGATCTCTTTCACAGCTTTCCAGCTCCCTATAGCCAGGCCCCATGGCAGTACACTTGCTGATTGAGCCACCTCTGGCCATGACACAGAAATCCTGAAAAATGGGATGTGGTGGAGGTGGGGCTACATGTGTAAACTGTATATAAGGGGGGCAGTTTACCCTCTTACACAGAGTTGGGGATGACTTCTTCCCTCATACAAGGCTCTCTTGTCAACTCTCAGTTACAGAGGCTCTGCAACACTGGACTGGAGGTTGGACTCAAGCTCAGCGTGGGCACCAACTCACACAGTGATCTTGAGCAAGACTCTTGCTCCTTATGTTCATGAAGAGGTGGGAAGGGATGAGCTCTGCCTCCTGCCAGTGTGGGAAATGCACTTCTTTAGCAACTAGCTCCCATCAGTGTGCTCCATGCCCCAAAGCTCCTGCTTGATGGGAAGATGGCCAGGGCTGCCTCGCTGCTAGTGTTCTAGCA
>NW_027551561.1:8866383-8925519 GCF_008692635.1 Crocuta crocuta | reverse complement strand
GCAGATACCAGCATTTGGGGGGGGGGGGGGGGGGGGGGGGGGGGTGGGGATGGGGAGCATTGCTCGCACCTTCCCATCTTCTGTTTAATTCACAAATCCAGCATCGTTACTTCCCCATTTAGGACCTCTCTATGGCTTCCCATTGCACCCAGAACAGAGTCCAGGTGTTTCCACCAAGACCTCTTGAAACTGCTGCAGTGTTAGACTTATAGGCAGCTGGACCACACCCACCTCAGCCCTGCCTACATCAGTCTCTGCTCAGTGGCCACAGGTTCCTCTGAGTTTCGGCTGGCTGGACCTGGGGCAGACCTGGGGAGGACAGGGCAAGCAACCCAAGTCTGTAGGGAGCTAGAGTGCAAGAATGAGTCCAGGAAGAGGAGGTGGGGTCAGGGCCTTAAGGCGTTGAGGCAGGTGAGCACAAGGGAAGAAGGGGCCTGAAGCTAGGAGGAAGCGCAAGCCACAGATAGGAGGGTGAGTTGGACCTGGGCTCTGCTAGGGGATCGCCAGCAATGTCCAGCTCCCAAGTGAGAAGGCTCACTTGTTTCGCCAGTCACACTCCCATCGGCAGAGGGAGGGACCCAGCAAAGCAACACTGAAACATGCACTCCCTGCTTGCTTTGCACCCCTGTCTCCCCCACTCACTCTTTTCCTCCCGTTTCCCACCTTATGTGTTAGCCACAGAAGACCATGTTCTGTGAACGCGTCATGCTGTTCAGCTGTTTTGCACATGCTGTGCCCTTTGTCTAGAATGCCTCCTCCCAGCGGTGCCCAGGACACTCAGCCCTCAGGTTGCCTCCTCTGGGAAGTTTTCCTGACCACCCCCTGCCTCTCTTGCAAAGTTGATCTCTCCCTCCCCTGCCCCATGTGCCCTTGCAATTGCCCCTCTGTGCTTGGTCTCTGTCTTCCCCATTAGACTGAGAACCTGCCAAGGGCTGGGACTATGTCTTTCATCTCACCATCCCCAGCTGGCACAGGGCCTGGCATGCAGGCAGCATTGAATTTGTGTTGGACAAATGAATAGCTTCAAAAACTCCTTCACTGACAGTGGAGATGTGAGATGAAGACCAGGTTGGGGTGGGCTGGGTAGAGAAGGTGAGGGAGGTTCGGCAGGCTGAATTTGGGCTCTCTGTGGATTTGGACATGGAGGTACCCAGGATGAAAGGGGCATTTGGGTCTGGAGCTGGGGGAACGGGTCTGGACCCAGGAGAGATCTGGGAGTTGCACCCTATGGGTGGTAGCCGGAGTGATCGGGTGCATGCATGTGTTCAGGGAGAAAGAATAGAGAGAGAAGATAAGGCAGCTGAGCAAGGATAGGCTGGAGGAAGACAGACTCCCCCTTTCTCCAGCTACCTGAGCTGAGGGCTGCCCACCAGTCCTTTGGGGCCAGAGGCAGCTGGCTTCATTTTGTGGAGGAAGGAGGTACTCAGGATAAGGTATCTACGCTGCTCAGAACAGCTATTTCCCTCCAGTCCCTGGGTTTCAGCGGGTGACAATTTTCCTCATTAATGAGCATGCAGACGAGCCACTGAGATTTTCTTTTGCTCACCCTCTGCCAGGTAGCCAGCTCCCCCTCTCTCTTTCCATGGGTAGGCACTACCAACAAGGGATGGGTCAGCCTCATACAAGGCACGATGGGACTGCAAAAATCCAGTGAGGGAAGAGGGAGCCAGGGTGGAATAGATCGGGGAGGGCAAGGCCAGGCTCAAATGCCGGGGCCAGGGTGGAGGACAGGTCTTTTCAGTGCTTTAGCCCTTGGGACAAACAGCCACCATGTACATGGTGTCCTCAACATACCCAGGCATGGCGGCAGGCACAATATAGGTGCTATCTCGATGGTGTCCTTTCTGGATGGGAGCTTGCTGTTTTACAGATGAAGAAACTGAGGCTCAGAGAGAATATGACTGTCCCATGGTCACACAGCAGGAAGTTGCAGACCCAGTGTTCAAACTCAGGCCTCTGGGACTCCAGAGTCTAAATCCTTCTGGAAAGTCACACTGGGAAGGCATGTTTCACAGAACTGGAAACACTTGCCCCAGAGGCTGGATCCATCCCAGGAATTGTGGCTCAGGACAGAGTGCACCTGATGTTGTGGGTCTTCTCTTTGGAGTCACCATTAGCACTGCTATCTAGTTATTTCCAGCTGTCCCCAATTGTCCTTTCCTACATGATAGGATTGCACTGCTTGGCCCCATGCATGAGGCTCTGTGTTAGTTCTGAGTTCTGACTTCTGACTTCTGACTTGTGAGCAGAGTTGACACCTGTCACTTCTAGGCCAAGCACAATTGTCAAAGTGAGACCTTCCATGGTAGATGACTAGCAACAGGAAAGACGTTAACTGCTCCATCAGTCTGGGGTCCAGTGATGCCTGGGAGCAGAACCCCCTTTTGACTGGTGATGGGTCAGCGTGAGCAAGAAATAATGTGGTTTTTAGCCACTGAGATTCAGGGGTTATTTGTTGCTGTGGTGTGGTGTAGCCCATTCTGATCAACACATGCCTTTTATTCATTGCTGTAAAGAGGAAGGTAGGCTTCTAAGGCTCTGCCCCTGCTAGCCTGGGACCATCACATCCTGAGCCCTTCTTCAGAAAGACTGCGGGATATGTGGACGTTCCCACCAAAGCTAAATTGAGATCCTGATGCTGCCTTGGGTGCAGAATTTGAGAACAGGATTTCTGGGAGCTTCCCAACTCTCTAATGCTGCCACCAATGTCTTCCAAAAGTTTCAGAGCTTAAAAGACTGCTCATGCTCATGTGAATGCCCCATCTTTGTGAAGGAGACACAGCTGTTCCCATTTCACAGATGGGCTGTTTGGGAGCCAGAAAGGTTAAGGAACTTAGCCAGGCTGGAGTGGATCCAGACTTTGTGGCAAGCCTGCCTAGTCCCGTGAAACCTGTCCTTTCTAGAAGCATAATTTTCTGGAAGGATATGGACTATTTGAATGAAAGACCAGGAAGCTGAATTCAGGTTCTTGGCTCCATTCCTCCTGGGTTTCCCAAACTGTGAACCAAGAGTAAGGCCTAGGTTTCTAGAAAGAATGCAAACCAGAGAGGAGGGTTTGGTAGTCAGTGAGAAAGGCCCCTGAAGATGTGGAGAGGAGGAGTCTAAGGGGGAAAATCTAGTATCACTCCAAGGTCCCCGAGTTTATGTTGGGGGTGGCTGGGGAGCAAGCAGACCATGCTGGCAGGGCAGGGCCTACTGAACTATGCAGTGACTCTGGAGCTGCCCCTGCTTTGCCCTCACCCTGTAACTCTTTGTGCCTCTTTTTCCTCAACTGTAAACTGGAGATAATAACAGTGTCTCTCATATGGTTGTTACGAGGATGAGATAATGTATATAATGAAAATACAGTAGTACCTCTCTCATAAGTGCAAGGTAAGCATCAGCTCTTGTGTCATCATCGCCATCCCCCTCCCCTACCCAAACATTGTCTGTCATTCCTATGACTTTGGATAAGTCACTTCTACCCTCTGGGCCTCAGCTCCCTTCCTTATGGAATGGGGGCAGGACATGTGTGGGAACCCTGTGATAATTAGACTCTATTGAGCGTTCCCCTTGTGCTTGGTGCCGTTTCTTTTTTTTTTTTCTTAAATGTTTATTTGGGGGGGGGCAGAGAAAGAGAGGGAGACACAGAATCTAAAACAGGCTCCAGGCTCTGAGTTGTCAGCACAGAGCCCATCGCGGGGCTCAAACTCGGGAATGGCAAGATCATGACCTAGGCAAAAGTTGGATGCTTAACTGACTGAGCTCTCCAGGTGCCCCTGCTTGGTACCATTTCTAAGTCCACTTGCTCCATCCAACATCAGTTGGCAAATAGAAGAGCTGGGTTCTACCTCAGACCACCCGGCTCCAGGGGAGTCTTAACTACTACCCTGCAAGCATTAAACCTACTGCATGAAGCTTCCCAGGTGCAGTGGGTTGCTTGTTCAAGACAGCACATGACGCTGCACAATCACAAAGAGTCTAGGGCCTCTGATACATAAACTGTATTTGTAATGATGTGTAAGCAATGTTGAGTCTGTGAGTGTTAAATGCCTGTGTATATGCATGTACTTCTGTGTGTAAGTGACATGCTGTTTAGTGTGTGATTTGGTCCCTATGAGAGATCATATGTATGTTCTGTGTATGTGTTGGGCCACCTGGGATACTGTTTAATTTCTGATTATTGGTCTCTGCGTGTTTAAGTCACATGTACCTTTGTGGGGGTGATACCTTATGAACTGAGTGTGTGTAGGTGTTATTGTGTGGGCTGTATGGGCCACTGTGGATGCATTTGTAATGATATGTGAGTTGTGTGGTCTGGCTGTGTATGTGATACAGTGTGTGTGTGTGTGTGTGTGTGTTAGAGAGAGAGAGAGAGCAAGCTGGCACACACTATAGATGTGAGTGTGTGGTATGTATTTGAGTGCCATGAGTGTGTGTTCACATGTGAATCTGTGTGAAAAGCAAAAAGCTCTGTGTGTGTGTGTATNAAAAAAAATGGCTTTTGTTTTGACATCACTTTCAAATCATCCTACTTACTAAGAAGTCATGTTATTTTCCTCTGGGAAGTTGGGGGAATACGTGCCCCCTGATTCTATCTGCTGGAACAACAACTAATTAAGGGCAACCCTCAGATGTTTCAACTCCCTGCCGGGGCTGAGATTCATTTAAAAGGAGAAGCTGGTGTGTGTAATCTTGTACTCGGATTTAGGATCGGTAATAGGGCCAAAATGCCCTCCTTAATCCAGGGCTGGCATCCTGGCCGGTCATTGTCTTCCCATGCCACCCAGGTCTGCTAATCCCTCACCTCCCCCACCTGTCCAGGCTCAACAGGATTTTTTTTTCTAGGAGAGAGAGAGAGAGACAGCGTGAGCAGGGGAGGGTCAGAGAGAGAGGGAGTCACAGACTCTGAAATAGGCTCCAGGCTCTGAGCTGGCAGTCAGCACAGAGCCCGACGCGGGGCTCAAACCCACAAACCGCGAGATCATGACCTAAGCGAAAGTCGGACGCCCAACCAACTAAGCCACCCAGGCGCCCCCAGGCTCAACAGGGGTCAGACATCATCTGGAGGAAATTGCTCGAAACAGGCAGACCCTCTGCCTTGCTGCTGGCTGACCATGTTTGACATCAAGGCATGTCACTTGGCTCATGTTCCTCTCCCCTTCCAGTCATGCTGGCTTCTCCCACCCTTGCAGGCAACTTCCACAGATCACTTTCCTTCTGCCTCAACTGTCAGGCATCTTTCATGTGCTGGGCACTCTGCTAGCCACAACGGACACATTGAAGCCTCACAGTTACATTCAGAGGTGGTGGTTATTTCCAGTTTACAGATGAGGCAGCTGAAACACAGAGAGGTTAAGGAACTTTTCCCAGGCCCAACAGCTAATAAGTGGCTGAGCTGGGAGTCCAGCATCCTCTTTGAATAGGGTTTTCTTGAGGGCTGAGTGTGTGACCTCTTCTGTTGGGGTCTCTCCGAGGGTGACACTGTGTGGTTGTGAGACAGCATGGGTTTCAAAGGTAGGAGTCCTGGAGGTGACCTGGGGTTTCAATGTGTTCTGGTGGGATCCAGCCGGGGCCCCTCAGGAGTACCTGAGGGTGTCAGCAGAGGGAGACTGCGGCAGCAGTCCAGTCTGGGCAGGCTGGGTGCATTCAGCCAACCTCGAAATGCCATGGCCTCTGGCTATAGGCGCGGGTGCCCCTGCCCACAGCAGCAGAGCCGCATGGCAGGGCGGAAGCCGGCTAATGGCCATGTTTATAGCTCAAAGCATTATTAGCTCTTAGGAGCGCTCAGCTCTCGCTTGTTGTCAACAGCTGAGCTCATTGATTGAGTGACTTGATGTTTTTGCTTATTAAGTGCCCGGGAGTGTAGGCAGATTTGGGCCAGCCTTGGCTGTGGGGAGGACCATGTGGGTAGAGGGAGGCCGTCTGCCTGCTCACACATCCCGGCCTTGCTCATTTGTTCGGGCGCGGGTGTTGGATCATGGTCCCATGTGTGTTCCTGCATCGTTTCTGAGTGCAGCTTCAGGAGAAGGAGACTTGTTTTCTGTACACAGCAATAAGCGTGGCCCTGGGGGCTTCTGGGATTTGGATTTGGAAGGCCTGGCTTTGAGTCCTGGCCTTATCTTTCCAAGCTGCAAGCGTGGACAAATCCCTTACTGTCTCTGAGCCTTGGCTTCCTTATCTGGAAAATGGGGATTAAAATAATACCAGCTTTGCCTACCTTTGAGATGGAGAGTTAATGAGGTACAGCGGTTTGTAAACTGTAAAGTGCTGCATACATGCCAGGGAGTATAACTATTATAACTATTATGAGCTGGGCTGTGATGCTCTAATTAGGTTTATGTTTAGAAAACAGGTTGACAGAATAAAAGATGGGCGGGGGCGGGGATTCTGGGGGGTTGTTGGGAACCCCGGCTCTGAGGGACCTAGACTAGGCTTTGTCACTCATATTTTAGGAGACCACTGAAAACTGGGCACCTGGAGACCTGGGTTCCAGGTCCAGCCCTGAGATCAATGTGCTGTGCAGCCTCAGGAAAGTTATTTTCCTTCTCTGGGTTTTTTCCTTTATCAGAAGAAGGGCTCTAAGCTCAATGGTCCCTAGGGCCCTTTTCAGCTTTGGCTTTTTATGCCTAAAGGAATCACTGAGTCTTTTCCATTCATATACATGGACATTGGTGGGATTTACGATATTCTGTTTCAAAATACCCTGTGTGAGTTTCACTGTGCACATGCACAGGGTTCCAATGCCTCTGAGTGGGTGTATGTTGGCAAGCTGACTGCCCCCCCGCACCCTCCAAAGCCTGGACGCATATGTGCCAGTGCATTTGCTCCTTGTTAAGGCAGAGGGACTGGGAAGCTAGCTGACTCTCTGGACTCCAGCAGCTAATGGGGAAAGCCCATTTTAATAGCTGATAACAAGATGGGTCCATTAAAAGAACAAATTAACTACAAACCCAAAGATTACTTCTATTCTGCTGCTGAAGGACTATGGAATGCCAGCTCCATTTGTTAAATGAGCGTCCCAGCCCCTTGCTTCCCCAAGCATGGCTGCTGTCTGGACCAACCTGCCAGGAGGTCCCTACCCCTTTCTTTTCTTATGAAAACGCTTCGTGACCCTGTTCAAAGCCCTGCACAGCTGCCTCCTCAGTGGGGACATCCTCGTCCTTCTACGCTGGCAGGTAGCACCTTGCTCTGAGCACCCTAGGGTTCAGCTGAGTGAGGCGAAGCTGGCCTTTTCTGATTTACATTTCAGCTCTGCATGTTTCCCACCTTTTATTCCACTTGGTTGTTCATCCATTCGTACATTTAGCCAATGTGTTTTGAAGACCTACTGTGTGCCAGATGGCATGCTAGGCCCAGTCTCTTCCCGGAAGAAGGGACAAACTGAGAGGCAGCGCCTCTATGCCGGGCAGGGGGCCCTGCAGGGCAGGGTGGGAGGAAGGTAGAGGAGGGAGTGACAGGTCCTGCTTGGGGACTGCACAGACATAGCATCTGAGCAGTATCCTGATGTGTCTGGAGCTTCTTGGGAGGTGAAGGAATCTGTGTCAAGTGACCAGGCTGAGCACGACATGTGTAGAGTTTATTTAGGAGTAAGGTCTCATTAGGGGCCCCTGGGTGGCTCAGTCGGTTAAGCTTCCGACTTCAGCTCAGGTCATGATCTCACAGTCCATGAGTTCAAGCCCTGTGTCAGGCTCTGTGCGGACAGTTCAGAGCGTGGAGCCTGCTTCGGATTCTGTGTCTCCCTCTCTCTCTGCCCTTCCCCCACTTGTGCTCTGTCTCTGTCTCTCTCTCAAAAATAAACATTAAATTTTTTTTAAAAAAGGAGTATAGTCTTGTGGAGAGCCTTGCACACAGTTGATGCTTAGTTAATATTTATGGGAAGATGAAATGCTTATTAAGTGTCCACTATGGGCCAGGCATTTGCAAGTGCTTGAATGGCAGCCTCAGTTTCCTCATCTGTGAAATGGGAATAATAATGTTACTTACCTCACAAGGGGAGAAGATAATAGATGTGATGTGCCTGGTACACATGGTACCATTAGGAGGAAGCCTGGACCCCTACCTTCTCCCATTGGGGGAAGGCTAGCTCTTCCTTTCCAGAGCAAGAGGGAAATCAATCTGTCTGAGGCAAGAGGGCCTTCCTGTGTGGGCAGAGAACTGGCTTCTGCTGTCTTCCCCCAGGCTTCCTAGGATGCCAGATGGAGTACCACGTCCTAGTGGCTCAGCCTTTGAAGCCAAATGGAAGCAGGGCCTAGTAGCAAGTAACCTGGATAATCTTGAGAAAGAAGGAAAAAAATCCACTTTGGTGACATTTGGATTTAGGACCTACCTTCTCCTGCTAAATCCATAAGGATGCTTCTCTGCATGATCTGATATGGGGCCAACGAGAGTTAGAAGAATGAGTTCAGGGCACCTGGGTGGCTTAGTCGGTTAAGTGCCTGACTCCTGATTTCAACTCAGGTCATTATCTCGTGGTTTGTGAGATTGAGCCCCATGTTGGACTCTGTGCTGTGTCTGCTTGGGATTCTCTCTCTCTCTCCCTCTCTCACTGCCCCTTGTCTGTGTGCACTCTCCCTCTCCTAAAATAAATAGACTTGGGAAAAAAAAAAAAAGAGTGAGTTCAGACTTGTTCATGCCTCTCATCTGTTCCATACCCCCCAGAGGAGCATCTGAGGCTCTTTCCAACAGCCTCTGGTCTCATCTTTAGTCACTGCCTCCAGCATCTCCCATCCAGACACACCAAACTCTGGAGCTCTTCTAACAATGGACAGATACTGTTCCAGACCTCGGGGCCTTTGCATGTGCTGTTTCCCCTGCCTTGAAATGCCCTTTCTATAAGCTCATTGTGGAAAATGCTCACTCATTTCTCAAAGCTCTGCTAAATATTCTCTGCTTGGGGATGTTTCTACCAAGTCTCTTTGGGGAGGATGAATCCCTGCTTCTCTGGATTCTTGTGCATTTCCTCAATTGTAAGATGCCATCAATTGTGAGATGCACCATCGATTTAATAATAGCTGTAGGGAGAAAAGAAACCCTGCTTTAATGTACATATCTGCATTTCAGTAATGTGCAAATGTTTTTGAGAAGTGCCTTTTAGAAACAGGGAAATGCAGTAGATGCTTCTCTTCTTGTGCAAGTGTTACAAGGACTGATTTCATTTGTCCGTCCGTTCATTCATTCATTCATTCATTCGGTATTTATGGAGCTCTGTTCTAGGCACTGAGATGGAGCAGTGAACAAAACCAAGTCTATAACCTCTTGTAGCTTATGTTCCATTGTGAGAAACAAATAATAAACAAATAAAAATCCAAAGTAAATAATTTAACAGGAAGGTTATAGTAAGACTTTGAGAAACATAAGGCAGGGAAGGAGGCTGGAGAGGGATCAGGGATTGTCCTTTTAACCAGAGTGATCAGGGAAGTCCTCTCTAAGGAAGGGACATTTGTGCAGAGACTTGAAAGAAGGGAGGGAGTGGACCATGTAGGTATTTGGGGAGGAGTATTCCTGGCAGAGGGTATGGAAGGGAGAAAACCTGGTGGGAGTGGGGGGAACTATTCGTGGCTGGTTGGAAGGGCAGGTGGGGGTGTGTGTGGCTGGAGAGGCATGAGTGAGGGGACAGTGCCTGCACATGAGGTCATTGTGGCCAAAAGGACCCCGAGACAAGGGTGGTTTGGGCTTTTTATCCTAAGGGTGAGGGGAAACATAACCTGTTTGCAGAGGGGACCCCCATGTACCTTGGGCCTATCAGATGGTAAATTCTCTGAGTGCAGAGAGCCCAGTCCTTAGCTCAGTGCCCAGCATAGAATAAAGGATTGTGGAATGAATACTGGATGGCCTTCTAGCAGTCCCTCCCCAGGGTGATAAGGCTGGGTGAGATCTCAGGGTCCCAGAGGGAGTATGGGTAAGGCTTGGGGAAGCAAGGGACCCACCTGCTGAAATGCACCAGCCCCAGCACCCAGAGCCAGTGGGGGGGGGGGCGGCTGTGTCGGTCATCTGTGCAAACCCCCTGGTATACAGAGACATGTCTGAGATAGAGCAGGCACAGGACAAATATCCAGTAAAGGAGTTTATGATGATGATGAGAATACGAAGCCGTGATTAACTGTGGTGCTTTCCAGTTCAAGAAGCCTTTCACATGTGTGTGCGTATGCAACCCACATCTCCAGCCCATCTTGTTCTCCTTTTACAGCTGGGGAAACTGAGGCTCAGAGAGGGTCAGGAACTCGCACAGGAACAAGAACAATCACCGTACAATGTCTGTGCTCTGAGTCAGGACACCTGGGCTCTGTATCCAGCACTGGGTGACCTTGAGCAAGTCGCCACCCTTCCCAGGCCTCTGTTTCCAAGACCGACAGATGAAAGAGTTGATCTAGATGTTTCTCAAAGGCCCACTGTAGCTTGGACATTCGCAGTTTTGCCGTCCATGGGCGGCACAGGGGTCAGTCACTGCAGCAGGCTGGACTTAAGGCAGACATGTGGAAGAACTCCTCCTTTAGGGGTTTCAGGCGCGGGCACAAGAGGCGCCTTCTGTCATGGGGGACTTTTGCCCCAGACCTGATGTGTGTGCCAGGCGTGCTACTGCTTTGCCCACCGACACACTGCCATCTGCCCACCCGGCCACGGCCCGTTGCTCGTCCTCCCTGAGCCCTCCTAGTGGCTACGGGCTCCCTCCATCCTTCTGCCGGGGCCATCCCCGTCCCTGGCTAGAGGGTAGCCCCAGGAGCCTCCTAACCCTCCCTTCCCACCCCCCACCTGGCCCCAAGCTCCCTTACCTCTAATCCATTCCCCACGGCACAGCCAGGGACATCTTTCCAAACTGAGATTTTGGTCCTGTCATTCCCCAGCTTAAAATCCTCTGTAACTTCCCTTTGCCCTCAGGACAAAGTCCAAACTCTTTAACAGGCTCACAGAGCCACCCCCCCCTTCTGTCCCTCTCTCCCTCCCTCCTCATCTTCCAGCCCTAATTCTGTTCTCTCCTCTCACGGAGCTGTCCTCAGTTCTCTGAACCTGCCACATCTCCTCTCCCCTCCCCGCCTTTGCACACACTGTCTCTTCTCTTTGAAACACTATTCTCAGGTCTGTATTGCCCCCAACCCCAACCCCCGCTCCTGCCCTTCACATTTCATTGCCCTTCATCAAGATTCAGCTTCAAGAAACCTCCTCCTGGAAGCCCTTGTCAATCCCACCCTTCATCCCCAGCCTGGCCACGCACTAGCCTGGGTGCGTGCATCGCACAGACTGCAATCATCTGTCCCCTGGGTTGTGAGCTCCTAAGTAGGGATCTTGTTTGTCTCTGTCTTCCCAGGTTCTCTAGATGCTCAATAGATATTTGAAGTTGGTGTGTGTGTGTGTGTTTGTGTGTGTGAATGAATGGATGGATGGATGGATGGATGGATGCAGAAGTGTCCATTTATATTCATTCATTCAGTTCACTTATTCAACTACTATTTGCTGATTATTAGATGTGGGGGCTGAGGATACAAAACTGAGTGTGGTGGGCACAGCTCCTGCCTTATGGCACTTGCCTTTCTGCAGGCAGAGGAGTGACTACTGTCTCTCTCACATCTCTGAGGTTTGGAAACTTAAACGTCTTCTCTGCCTGGACCACTGAAGTCATCCTTTTGAAATAAGAAAGCAAGCCACATTCCCGGGCCAGGTTGAAGCTGGGGCCAGGCCAGGACCTGCCACCTTCCTTGCAGCAGCCTCTCAGACCCTCCTNACCCATCCCCACCCTCCCCCTCCTCTCCCTCAGCCATTCTGTTTCCAACCAGGCAGCTTAACTTAGGCCTCCCGGTTGGGCTTTTAATTTGGATTTATTGCCGGCCGTGATGGTATGTTAAACAAACTCCAGGCGATTATTAAAAACATGATTATCACGGTTTATTGTCTTGCTAGGCCCTCGGTGGGTGTTCTCGTGCTGAGAGCTGGCCAGGCCTCCCTGAGACTGAGGGGTGAAGACCCCCAGATCTGCCCTCACTTCTGGCCTTGTCACACCTCGTAGGGCGGGAGGCGGCACTGAGGGCCGAGGGACACTTGTGATGGAGGACAGAGGCCTTGGGGAGAAGCAGTGATGCTGTCAGTTCTGTTGGCACTAACGCTAACACTAACTTGGCACCGGAGAGGCCCCAGGCCGATCTGACCCCTGACTTCTTTGGGCTTCAATCTCCTCTTCCAAAAAGCAGACAGCTGGGCCACATGACCCCGTGCTCTGAGGGCTGAAGTTCAAGTGCCCACTGGGGCTAGAGGGACTTTGTTTCACAGTAAGGCTCAAGCCAGGGGCACTTACAAGCATACGTGATCCAGAGCGTTTCATCACGGGTGTTGAATGAGACTCACCCAGCCTAGTTATGCTGTCCCTGAGAGCATCCTCCTGATGGCTGGCCAGCAGCTGCTCTTGGCAAGTTCATCCCTGGTTCGGGAGACCGAGGGACGTGCCCAGACAATGGTATTGGCAAGGTGAAGCCAATGGAGAAGAGAGAAGGCTCCAGGCTCAAGAGCCGTGACCCTGGGTTATGGTCCCAGCTCTACCACTGACTGCCCAAATGGCTTTAGGCAAGTCATCTACCCACTTAGGCCCTCGGTTTCCTCCACTGTAAAACGAAGGTACAGACTGGTCAATGACTTGCAAACTTTAAAAAATTAATGATTTTTGTTTTCCTTACTCCAAATGGAATCTCCTGTAGAAGCCAAAGATACAAGGTAGAGATGGGAAGGAGCTGCTTGGAAGCCCAGAGCTGAGAGCCTGGCCCACTGACTGATCTCTCCCTCGCCCCCCGCGTGTGCCCTATCTGGAACGTTGGCCTATTCCATCAGCTCTCAATGCCTTGCTGGAAAGTCAGTGGGGATGCCACTCAATTTGTAACCCAGTGAAAGTGGGTCCCTCCCATCGTCCCCTTGAACCTCCTCTCTTCCTGTGAAATGGGGAGGGCAGACAGACTGTACCCCCACCTGTGGGAAGGTGAGGCCCAGACTGCTGACTGGGGTCTCCAAGAGCTGGGATCCAACCTCCTGCCTTCTTTGTCTCCAGTCTATCCAAGGAGTACACAGGGTAGAGGCGGGCAGAGCCCCTGCATAGCTCAGCCTGCCGGCCTCCTCGCTTCCTCCCCCCTCCATCTCCACTCGGCTCCTCAGACAAATGCTTGGGCCAATCCCCAACCTGATGAATCTTTGATGAATTCTGAGTAAAGGCACTTTAAAAAATTCAGAAAGGTAGGGAGGTGTTGGGACTGAGGGAGGAGAGATGCTTCTGCCCCCCTCCCATCCTTCTCAGTTGGCTAACGAGGCCTAAGCCGGGGAGTGCGGGCTGGAAGAGGAGGGCAGGGACACAGTGGAGCCACCCAGACCAAAGAGTGCCTGCAGAACAAGGTCACCTCCCTGGAGAAGCCTTCCTGCTAGCCCTTCTGACTGAAGCAGAGGCAGATTCCAGAACAGATGGATGTTAGAGATAGAAAGCACTCAGAAACACCATCTAAGTCAGCCTCCCTGCTCTGTATGGAGGAAAGGAAACAAAATCTTAGAGAGGAGAGGTACATGCCCCAAGTCAGGCCCCAGGTGGCCACGCAGGGCTGAAACTCAGACCCCTGTCTCCCAGGGCGGAGTTGGGCTGGTAGCCTCCTTTTGGACCCCTGCGCCTGAGACAGGCTTCCTGATTCACATTGAGAGCTTTGCATTTCAGTCCCTCCCTGACCCAGCAGAACCTTGTCCCCGATGTGTAGGACCCAGGGGACAGCTTGGCTATCCCTCAGTGGCACCTGGAAGGACCGGGGCTCAGGAAGGAGGCAGCTCCCTGCTGCTGCTGCTGCTGGTGGTCTTCACTGATGCTGATAAGCAATCACCCTCTACCCGGGCTTCCTTGAACCCGCCACCATGTGTGACGTGCTTAGAAATCCTCCTAACTTGGGGGCGGAGAGCTGCCCCACGGCACGACTCAAGGGGCACCATTCGAATTCTTGAACATGCAAATACCCCACCCCTGTCCCCTGCCCCGGAGTTGTGCACAGAATTTGTGGCTCTTTGTGGTGCTGCCCTTGGCAAAAGGCAGGCAGGGAAAATCTGGGTCCTTCGCTGCTCAGATGGAGAACTCCATCCATCGGCTTTGTTTTTCTCCTGCTGCAGTTCCATCCCCTTCTCTTGGCGCTGATACCTGTTATCTTGTCTGGTTCTCTGTATTTTGAACTTTACTCCCAGAACCGAGATTTTTGACTTGATTCCCATAATTTAGACTTCAGCTTTTGAAACAACTTCTCCCCTTCACCAATGCGTCCTGCTTTGGTTTCCAAGCACGTAAGATTCTAGAGACACATTTTTTGGTCTATTTCAATTGCACATTCATAGGACTTGTAAATATAAAAGAGGCCCATAAACTGAGAGATGCTAGGTAAAGGCCTCAAAAACAATACGTTTTATATCAGAACCTGAAGAGCGGGCCCTGAACTGGGCACCTGGGTCTACATCCTCCAAGGCTTCAGACCCCATGAGATTCTGCACGTGTTTCAAGGGATGGGGGTGGGTCACAGCACATGGAGTACAGAGCCCAGTTTTAGACTGATGTTTATACTTGGAGCCCTACCACTTCCACCCAGGCTGTGTGACCTTGGACATACCACACAGCCTCTCTGAGTCTCAACCTCCTCTTCAGCAAAATGAGGCTAACATTACCCACCTCACAGGGCTGTGGGACAGTGCTGTGAGATGATGTCTGCGAGATGTCCACCATGGTAAGCACCCTGAGACAGTAGGTGTTAAACCCATCCCCATATCACAGAAGAGAAAGTGGACGCTCAGGAACATCAAGGCAGCTTTCCCAGAGACAGCTGGGATTCACCCTAGACTTGCTTGACTCTGAAGTTCATGGTTCACCTCTTTGGCCTAGTTAAAAAAAGTTTTTTTAGAGAGAGAGTGAGAGACAGAGAGAGAGAGAGAGAGAGAGAGAGAGAGCAAGCACACAAGCAGGGGAAGGGCAGAGAGAGAGAGAAGGAGAGAGAATCTCAGGCAGGCTCCACGCTCAGCACATAGCCCAACTCAGGGTTCGATCCTACGACCGTGAGATGACCTGGGTCGGAATCACGAGTTGGATGCTCAACTGACTGAGCCCCTCAGGTGCCCCTTGGCTTGTCTTATGGTAAACACAAGTTTTCTGCGTGTGTGTCTTCAATTACACATAACACAGTATTTGCCATCTAGCTGTTTTAAGTGTACAGTTCAGTGGCATTTAAGTACGCTGACATTGTGCAGGTGTCCCCACAGTCCAGCTCTAGAACCTTGTCATATTCCCAAAGCGAAACTCCATACCCTGAAACACTAACTCTCAGTTCCCCTCTCCCTCCGGGCCCTGGGCATCTGTAATTCGACTTTGTGTCTCTGTGAATTTGACCACTCTAAGAACCCCACATACGTAGAACCATCTCGAATTTACCTTTTGTGACTGGCTTATTTCACTCGTCATCCCTCCTTCAAGTCTCCTTCATGACGTAGCACGGGTAGACATGCTATTAAGGCCGGACGCCGTTCCACTGGATGTGTGCACCACCTTTGTTTATGTAAGGATTGGTTTTGATTTTTTTCTTCTTGTTGTTGAATGTTTATTTACTTTTGAGAGAGAGACAGACAGAGACATGAGCAGGGGAGAGGCAGAAAGAGAGGGAGACACAGAATCCAAAGTAGGCTCTAGGCTCTGGGCTGTCAGCACAGAGCCTGGCATGGGACTCAAACCCAGGGACTGTGAGATCATGACCTCAGCTGAAGTCGGACACCTAACCGACTGAGCCACCCAGCACCCCTGTAAGGATGGATTTTAATGCATGTGATGAACCCCATATGTGGTGGGTAAGAGTCTTATGATTGTATCTCTGTCGGTACTTATTATTATTTAATTACTGGACTGTTAGAAGGGCTTGCTGTAAACCTCAAGTCTTCAATAATTTAATAATAATAATTACAATAATAAATATCCACCAAAGAGAGAAATCCTTTCTTTTGTCCCATTTTACGATTTCCCTGGTCTGGTGGGCCCAGCCTCTGGTGTCTCAGAGCCACCGGGGACCTTGTTAGCCATCTCCGTGTCTGCAGTGTCACTGAGCTCCCTGAGTTCTGATGTGCACGGAAGCCTGAGTGCTGTTATCCTGGTCTTTGGATCTTTCCCTGGCGGTATCTGGAAAGACGCCGCAAGATCAAGGTCGGGAGGCTGTGAGGGCAGAGAAGTGGAAACACCGGAGCTTCTGAGCAGCCTCTCTGAGACCACAGACTCTGGCTTTGCGACTGACCCCGCTCTGACTTTCCCGTGTTAGACAAGTGTTCCAGTCCTTTCTGGGGAAATGCCTGCCACAAGAAATGACCTGTTCAGACTCACGATTGGAACCCCAAGCAGACAGCTGTGTCCCTCTCACCTCTGCCCCCCTGGTGGGTCAGGATGCGAGTTTTGGCTGGAGGCTGGCATAATGAAGAGCTTTGGTGGGCAGGCTGGATGGAGCTGTTTGTTTGTAACTCACTAACATGGACTGAATGTCTGTGTGTCCCACCAACCACTCCAAGATTCATGGGTGGGGTGGTATGGTGAGGTGGGGGAAGACTGCCATTGAGGGGTAACCAGGTGGAGCCCTTGTAATGGGATTAGTGCCCTTAAAAAAGATCCTAGAGAGGAGCTCTGGCTCTCTTTCCGGATCATGTGAAGACAGGAAGTTCAGGCAGGGAGTCAATCCTGGCTGTGACAGGAAATGCACTAGCATCCTCATGGCCCCAGGGCAGGGAGGAGGGAGAGAGCATTTAAGGGGCAAATGGGAGGTATGTGGAGCACTGGCTTCTGCCTTTCCATTTGCTCGGAAGCCCTCCCATCCACCTTCCCTTGTGGGACTGACAACCTCCCACAGATCCTTCAGGGCTCAGCCCGAAAGTCACCTCCTCTGGGAAGGCATCCCTGATCTCTGCAGTCGGTATTCCCGCCCCAGGAAGCTTGCTGTTGTATCATTGTATCAACTACACACTTGAGACTGAGACCTTTGTTCACTCAACCTGTTACTTAGGGTCTTTTTGAGGAGGGGGGAGAGGCTGGAAATCTCAGATTTATTCATATTGTAAAGATAGAGGTAAACAGTACACTGTGGCATTTTTATAAAGTGACCGTGTTTTTATTCTAAGATCGCATTCTGATTAAGAATCCTGTCATTATTGTGAGGCACAGCCCCAGGTTTGGGCTTCAGTTTGTTGAATTTGTCTAGAGATCAGCTAGAGATTTTGAATGTAATAAGATTTTGAGGGACTAAAATAAGGCAGTCAGAATGTTACAAAATTCAGAATTCAGCATATTGTCTTTCCCACACCTTCTATCATTGCTTTTCCATTGTCTTGTTTTCCCTGTAGCCTTCAGGTTAGATGTCCTGGATAATGTCCTAGCTATGAGAAACTGTATTCTTACTGAAAGAAAAAATATTACTGTGTCACTTTAAAATCAACAATTTTGAAAAAGAAAGAAAAAAAGAAATACAAAGTCCACTTGCTTATTCAAAATGGTGGTTCTCCCAAATCTTGTCAAGTTCTGCCATTCCCACTCTGAATTCTGTTCTGTGACTTTGTCACTGCCCAGGGAATGGCATTGACAGAAACCAATGAGCAAAGACAAATTCTCAAATTGTGGATGTAGCTTAAAAATACCCCTAAAACACCTGGATTATCTGTTAGGTAGTCCCCGATTTCAGGGTCCATAGCCTTTGTATATCATAGACAATCACTTCTGGAAGCTCTCCGAATGTCCATTTTGACCACTCACAGGACAAACAAATGTCAGGATGTCAACTGACATCCATAGAAAAACCTACTGTGTGTCAGAAACTGTGTAGGTGTGAGTGGGCCCCCTTGAGGTTCAAATAGGAATAGAACAATCTGCAATATGGAGAAATCCAGCAACGTTATTTGTGGACTTTTTTTTTTTAATAAATCTTTAATTTTTTTCTTTTAGTTTTTTAACGTTTATTTATTTTTGAGAGAGAGAGAGACAGAGTACAAATAGTGGAGGGACAGAGAGAGAGGGAGACACAGAATCTGAAGCAGGCCCCAGGCTCTGAGCTGTCAGCACAGAGCTCGACACAGGGTTTGAACCCACGAACCATGAGATCATGACCTGAACCAAAGTCAGAAGCTTAACCGACTGAGCTAGCCAGGTGCCCCAATAAATCTTTAATTTTGGAATATGTTTAGATTTATAGAGAAGTTGCAAATATAGTACGGATTGTTCCCATTTATTCCTCACATGGGTTTCGGGGGCTCTTCTTGAGAATGACCTGGAGAGGGTATACTCTCAGGTCCCAGCACCAGAATTGCATCGGGACCTCCAGTTATTCCCAGGTTTTATTTTAAGGAACACTGTGAATTGTACAGCATTGAGGGTGTCTCTTCTTGCACTGGCTGCTAGGAAGTTCTGAGGCAAACGTGTGGCTCAATGACAGCTAGAGTGTGGAACTCTTTGGCAAATATCTTGGGTATTAGCTTTGCTCTTGCTTTCATCTTGTTCTTCCCACATTATTTTTCTTTCCTCTTTTACTTAATTTCCATTTTGTTTTCCTATGCTGAGCTTTGCTGGTCTCTTCAAATCGTTTTTGGAACAAGGCAGAGGCACATATAACTGAATAAACAGACTATTTTCTTTGTGTTCCCCAGGTGCCCAATACAGGCTTCTATTCTAGCATTTATCATGTTTTATTATAATTGCTTGTTTACGTGTTTGACTCCCCGCACTGGGCGGCGACTGCCACCTGATTTTCCTGTAGCTGGACTCCTCTGTGTGACTGAGTACTTCCGGATGGGCTGTTGCCTAAATCACATTTTTCAGACCCTGAGGCTACCACTGCCATCCTATCCTGCCCTACACAGACGCCACCCCCACCCCCACCCCCACGCATGCACACATACAGGCTTAGCATTCCTCAGCATCTCTCCTGCCCTGATGACTATTCCATATGTGCCACTTTGAGGCATGGGCAGGCAGAGCTGGTCAGTACCCAGAGGAAAGAGAATCAAGAACCCTGCAGTCAGAAGATGGTGGCCTGAGAAGATGGAGAGGGAAAGTAGGGGTGTGGACTATTTCCTCTGGTGGCACCTCTCCCCTCCCCTCCTCCCCTTTGGCCAGCCAGCTGATGGGGTAGGAAGGCCATTTTGACCAATGGAATCATAGGATCCCAAGGTTGTAGGCTCAAGATTACTCATGTCTCATCCAGGAACTAAGCTTGGACCATTCTCTTACCCAACTACCTCTTCCCACTGACTCCCCTCATCATGTAGAAGGGACAACTGAGGTCCAGAAAGGGAGAATGATTTCTTCAAGGTCACACAGTGAATTTAAGGCTGGGGGGTGAGCTCTGTGCTCTGTGAGTATCAGACACAAGTTGAGCTGGTGGAGAAGCATTTCAGGGGAGCTTCCCTAGTGCCCTGGGGGCAGCCATCCAAGGGCTAGAAGGCTGGCCAATCATTCTGGGTAAACCTCTCTTCTCTGCCCCATCCCCACTATAGGATTCTTCCTGGAAGTAGGTAGATTCTGAAAGAGGGAAAGAAGGACAAAGAGACAGTGGTGGGGGAGGGTGGGGAGGATGGAGGGAAAGTTGCCCCAAGTGACTTCCAGTGTGACCTGGGAGTGAGAGATCTGAACCACCCACAGTAGGCCTGGCAAGCTCTGGTGGCCACAGATCCCTGCTGCCGGGGTAGGCCATGGGGCAGGGGAGTGCACATCTCCTCCTGAGTGTGTGCTGGCTGTTCAGTGCTACTGCCAAGTTGCAAATCTTTCTGTTTTTTTTCCAAGAGTAGCTGAAAATCTGATGTTTATGGAAACCCAGATTTTCACATTTGACAACCAATTCAAAAATTTAAAAGCTCCGTGTGACTACAATGTGTAGACCTTATTTGGATCCCTATTCAAACAAACCACCTGTAAAAAGACATTTTTGAGACAATTAAGGAAATTTAAATACAAATGAGGTACTAGCTGCTAATAAGGAGTTATTCTTCATTTTGTTAGGGTGATAATGCTTGTGTGGTTCTGTTTTTAAAAAGTCTTTATCTGCTAGAGAGATGTACTGAAGTATTTATGGGTGAGATAACAACATGATGTCTGAATCTGCTTTAAAATACTTCAGAAAATACAGTGTGTGGCGGGGGATAGATGATGAGGGTAGGCAATGTGGTGTTAGGTGCCGAGCTGAGGTTGGGTGATGGGTTCATTTGGGTTCATTGTTCTAGTATCTGCTTTGGGGGATGTTTAAAATGTCCTTAAAAAGAAATACTCTGTTTGGGCTGAACGAAATCTGTTGGTGGGCTGTATGGGGTTTAGACCACCATTTTTCAACCCCTAGTCTGGGACTTTCTGCCAAACATAAGACACAGAATAGCAGGGTGTGAAAAAACTCTAAAGCTCACAGAGGTGGTTGGCAAACTATAGCTGGGGGGGGCCCAACCCAGCATGCCTCCCATATTTGCGGGGGGTCAACAAAGTTTCATTGGAATATGACCATGTCTATTTTTCTTACATTTACTTATTTATTTTGGGAGAGAGAGGGAGAGAGTGAGTGGGCGAAGGGCACAGAGAGAGAGAGAGAGAGAAGGAGAGAGAGAGAATCCCAAGCAGGTTACACGCTGTCAGCACAGAGCCCCACACAGGGCTCGAACTCAAGAACCACAAGATCATAACCTGAGCCAAAATCAAGAGTCAGACTTGGCTTAACTGAGCCACCCAAGTGCCCCAAGTTTTTATATTAACTATGACTGCTTGGGTGCTGGGCTACCTGAGTGGAGTAAATGAAATGGAAAGCCTGTACCTTGGAGAGCCTGAAGTGTTTACCGTCTCATCCTTAGCAGAAGATGGGGGTCTGCAGACTCCCAATCCATGTCGACACCCATCTATCCTACACAGGTCCTCGTGCCACATCTCCCAAGCCCGGGGCTAATGTGAGGCTGGAGTGAAAGTGGACCCTGCGAGGGGAGGGGAGAAGGAGACCCAGGAGACCTGGTCTCAGGGATGGAATGAGGTCAGTTGGGAAAAACAAGAACTTTGAGCTCCTGGGCCAGAGCCAGTTCACATTCCATATGAACCAAAGGCCACGTGAGGCAATGTGGGGGCAGGCGGAAAACTTGGGCCTTGGAGCCAGGCAGTTCTCACATCCAATCCTGACCCATCACTTAGTGCCATGGCCAAGTCTGTGCTTTAATTTCTTCTGGAAAACAGAAATAGAATATAAGCTTGTGGGGCAGATTAGAGGCACTGATATTTGCATAATGCAAACAGTAGGTATTTAATAAATGGTAGTTTTTTTTTTTTATTATGTCCCTATGCTGTAATCATTGAGTTTTGGACCATAAAGACTCAAGCTTACTAAATTTTATTGTTAACTTGAGATACGTCCTCTAATAAAAGGAAATAAATGTGGATTATAGAAAATTCGCACCACTTTTGTTAAAGGCAAAACAAGATGTTTATTGATCTTTTAAGAGAAAACAAAGGAGAAAATTGTATTCTTTGCACATATAAAAATGCCGTGCCTCCATGTGAGTGAGAAACTCAAAGTTAAGATCAGATGTCAACTGTAAATAAGGTTTTACATGCGAGCATAGCATGAAGCTATGTGCTTTCTGTAATCTCGTTCAGACAGTAGTAGCAGGATTCTGGAAAGCTTCAAGATATATGACAGGGAGGCCATGGTTTGGCCCGGTCTCTCCAGACATTGCCCCTGTGGGCATCAGTACATCTAGGGTTGTTATGGAGAGAAATGAGAAAAACTGTCTAGTGTAAAGTACCCAGCATGGTGTCTGGCTTTGTTAGGTATTCACGAGACTCTAATTCCACCAGTCCATCCATCCTTCCATCATCGCCTGTTAGCCTGCCTTCTGTTTGTCCCAATCCCAAATACCCCACATTTGGCCTGTGTGGTTCATACTTTGATTTGCTGGCTATGTGTCCTCTATTCATGTCTTTTTAGCTCATGTTTTCCAAACTTGATTATAAATACAGATTCTTATTCAGGAGACCCGGGAAACAAGCTCCCGGCTGATGCTACGTCTTTGTCACACATTCAATATCAAGGGCATAGATGTTGAGTAGGGTGTTGGCCTTGGCACCTCTAACTTTTTGAGCTGGATAACTCTTCATTATGGGTCTGTCCTCTGCTTTGTAGGATGTTTAACAACATCCTTTACTTTGCTCACTAGTAAAGTGACCACTCCGCAGGCTGTGACAACCAAAAACGTCCCTAGACATTGCCAGATGTTCCTCAGGGGGCAAAATCCTCCTCCCTCCCCAGGTAAAGAACCATTGGTGTAAAGAATAATTTATTCCCCGGCAACATGCCATTCTCCACAAGTAGCCCCATCAACTGCGGTGTGCAGTCGACACTTAGTACCAGCATTCCAATGACAATGACAATGGTGGTAATGATCGTGATGATGATGATGGCTCCCACATATCCCCAAGTCCAGACCTGTTCTTACCTTTCTCACCTCCTTTGGGCCCCAAAGGTCCTGCTTACTTTCATCATGCTGCCTGTCTCCTGAGACAACCACCAGTGCGTCTCTGAGTGTGTTCATGTCGCTGCCAGGACCCCTGCACAGAAGGGCAGGTGTTATTACCCTTGCTCAGATAAGAGAACACTTCGGTTGGACGTGAACTGTCCAGAGTCACAGGACATCTTGGAGCCAGAGCTGGGGTGCTACCTGAGATGTCATAGCTGTCCCCACAGGAGGTAGTTTTAGTCATTTTTCCCTGGAGCATGAAAGGTTGCCATCCCTCCCCTTTCCTTCTCATCCCCACAGTCAAGGGTCACTGGAATAGTAATGGCTGGCAATTATGGAACATCCTTTAAGGTATTTCACAAGTAATTATTCTGCTATTCTTTCATGATGATGCCTCAGTGGTCCTATAGAAGAGGAAACTGAGGCACAGAGCGAGTTAGGCAACTTCCCCAAGGCCACAGAGCTGGTCAGCAGGAAGAGGTAGGACTCCAACCCAGGCAGTCTGGCTCCAGAGCCCACATGCTATATTTCCAGTTGAAACATGAAGATAAAACCTGAAGTCCCTGCCTCCGAGGCTGGGAGTTACCGAGGTGATGGTCATCAGTTGCCAGAGACACCCAGAGTGAGACGTCTCTGCCTGAGTGTGGCTGCTGCTATACCCAGACCACACCTTAAAACATAGGAGCACCTTCCACCACTCCTGCGTGGCAGGAGACAGCCCCTCTGTGCCAGTCTTCAAAGCTTATTCAGGTGCTGTGACTGAGTGACAGATGTACAGGCTTGTTAGCCTTGTAATGAATGTTCCAGCCTCCTCTGGTGGGAGCCAGCCTGCCCAAGGATGATGGGGAATGGAGAGAGGCAGAGAAGCCTCCTTCAAAAGCCTTCAGTCACTGTCAGAAAGCAAAGAGAACACACCTGCGCGGGCTGACAGAGCGAGAATGCCAGCTGGCTGTGGGTTTTCCACTAAGGAGAGGGAACAAAGTAAACGAGCATCTGAGTTTGACTTAGAACTTGAATCCCAGCTCAGCCACTTCATAGCTGTGTGACTTTGAGCAGCTGACTTAACCTCTCTGAGCTTCAGTTTCCTGATTTGTAAAATGGGGGCGCTAACACCCAGTTGAAGCACTTGTTATAAACATTAGAGAAAACCCATGGTTGGTGCTCGGCAGGAGGGGGTTGTTATAAAGAGACTGACACTGTAAAAATCACATGAGCTGGGCACTGGACAGTCTGTAGTACTTACTGAGAAAGCTGAAGACATGTAATGGAGGACTGTTATGTCTGTCTTTTTAAGATCCCTTTCTTGGAGGAGCACCTGGGTGGCTCAGTCGGTTAAGCGTCTGACTCTTCGTTTTGGCTCAGGTCATGGTCTCCTGGTTCGAGAGTTCCAGCCTTGCATCAAGCCATCTTAAGATTCTCTCTCTCTCTTTCCCTTTGCCCCTCCACCACTCATGTGCTCTGCCTCTCTCTTAAAATAGATAAATACACTAAAAAAAAAAAAAGACCCCTTTCTTGAGGACATAGTTTTCCACCTTTCCTTTGGAAAACGTCCCTTTTCCATTCCATGTGATGTTGTTAGGACTGCAAATCTCAGAACTAAGACCCCATTTAAACCTCAGAGTGAGGGGTGCCTGGGTGGCTTAGTCAGTTAAGCGTCCGACTTTCGCTTAGGTCATGATCTCGTGGTTCGTGGGTTCGGGTCCTGCGTCAGGCTCTGTGCTGACTGCCAGCTCAGAGCCTGGAGCCTGTTTCGGTCTGTGACTCCCTCTCTCTCTGACCCTCCCCTGCTCACGCTGTCTCTCTCTCTCTCCTAGAAATAAATAAAACATTAAAAAAAATTAAAAACAAAACAAAACAAAAAAAAACCCTCAGAGTGGGCACACTCCAGGCTACAGACAATGGCTGAGAGGCGAGCACGTGCCCAAGCCAGGTCTATCAGAGTTCAACCCCTGGGACTTTATACACAGACAGTAGGGGACAAAGCTCTTTCCCTGTCCTCTGAGGTTACTCAACTGCATTTATTTAAGTCTAGAAATATCTGAGGCATGGCTCCTACCCCCACTTCTCTGTCCTGCCTGCCCCATCCCATGGGGAGTTCTATGTCCAGGAGGAGAAGGCTATGGACAGAGGCACACATAAGAGAGAGAATGCTGGTCTGGTGATTTCATGTACGATGCCTCTGGCCCCATCCAAGCTTCTCCCACTAAATAGAATCCCCTCGTAGCTCCACCTATGTTGGGTTGGTCTTTGTAGGAACTTTCAACCATTAAGAAACCTGGCCACTGTAAACGAAGCATTCTGAGAGACTTGGGGTGAGCCTAGTGGGCATCCCACTAAAGGTGTCGAGGTCCAGAGTCAGGAGAGGCTGTGTTGGGATGTATTTGTTCTTCCAGTATTCTTTTGCATATCCTTTCATCTCCGATGGTTTTATAGCCTCCTATTCATTGGGGGGAGCTGTAGGCAGTCAAGGCTGGAGTTCTGCCTCCCCAGCCGGCACGTATCTGCAGATACGGACATTGGGCAGGACACACATGGTCTGAGTTGTTAGCTGGTGCCGAGCATCTGAAGATTCCTGACCCGGATGTTCTGAGTGTGCCTGGGCAGTGCATCTGCACACGATGCCAGGAGTAGGAACAACGGTCACAAAGTGTGGCTCAGCCAGGGGCCGGCCCCTCCAGTGCTGTCGGAAGGACAGGCGACTGAGGAGCCGTGAGGGGCTGCAGAGGGCCCCTGGGCATGTGGAGTGGGCTCCGTTGGAGGGGCCCTTATCGCACAGTCATGGCATCAAGCGGAGGGAGAAACTCCACCTTGGATTCAGAGCAGAGTCAGCAGGGGTGGCTTTCAGAAAATTTGGAGGTGCTGGGACACTGATATATTAATAAAGAAAGGGAAAGGGGACGATGCTCTTTTTCCTGGCTACTTGCCAGGCCTCATAGCAGATGCTTTACAAACATCATCTCAGGACAACCTTACAAGAGCCACCCTGGGCCTCAGACCCTCAGCCGGGATTGCAAAGGGGTATAGCTACTTTTTTTAAAAAATTTATTTATTTTGAGAGAGAGAGAGAGAGCCAGCGGGGGAGGGGCAGAGAGAGAGAGAAACAGAGGATCCAAAGCGGGTTCTAAGCTGTCAGCAGAGAGCTCAACACGAGGCTTGACCCCACAAACCGTGAGATCATGACCTGAGCTGAAGTCAGACGCTTAACCGACTGAACCACCCAGCCGCCCCTGGTGCAGCCACTTTAGAAAATAGTCTGGCAGCTTCTCAAATGGTTAAACAGAGAGTTACCGTATGATGCAACACACCTCCAATCCTAGACACACATCCAAGAGGAGGGAAAACTTACGTCCTCACAGACTTGTATACACACGCTCATCCTGCCTTCTTCACAGCGGCTCCAAATGTTCACAACCCATATGTTCATTGCCCAGTGAAGGGGTGAATAAAATGTGTAACAGCGGCAAGTGGGATATTATGGGTCAAGAGGGGGGCTGGAGTGCTGACATCTGCCACAGCATGGGTGAACCTCAAAACCGTGATGCTCACCCAAGGGAGCCAGTCACACAAGACCATGCGGTGCACGCTTCTGTCATGGAAGATGTCTAGAACACGCAGATCCGTGGGGATGGAAAGTGGATTAGTGGCTGTCTAGGGCTGAGGCTGGGGAGTCAGAGTGGATGGCTAAGGGGTGTGAGGGGTTTTTTCTGGGGGGGGAGGTAATAAAAATGTTCTAAAATTAATCATGGTAATGGATGCACCCTCTGTGAATACACTAAAAGCCCTTGAATTGTACGCTTTAAAAGGGTGAACCGTGCAGTTGTGGATGATACCTCAATAAAGCTGTTAAAAGAGTTGAAAGTGTTTTCCTTAGGGAAGTGAGAAATGGAAGTAGAAATGGGGCAGGGGCTGCTGTTTTTCATAAAAATCTTGTGTAACGATGTGAGGCTTTAGCTATGAGCATGTAAAGCTGAGAATAAAATAGAAATGAAATGAAAAATCACACACTAATCCCAAAGAAAAAAGGAATAACCCTAACTGTATCACTGTTTCGGCTTTCCAGTGGGAGAAGCTGAGATTCCATTCTGCAAGGGATCAATAATTTACTCTCATGGTCAAATGCTAATAAGGGGAGGGGCCAGAGTTAGAACTCAGGTTACTTTGGTTTCTACTGCTGATCCGTTGCTGGGGGCTGGCGTAGGAAGAACGAGCAGTGTGCTGCTCTGGGAAATGGTCCTCTCTGGGGGATTCTGCCTGGCCATGGATGCCTGAGGCTGACCGCATGCCATCTGTCTGGATGAAAGGGTCTATACACTCCAAGGTGAGTGTAGGAAAGAGGCAGCATCAAGGAAGCAGGCCTGATGGGACATCCATTTCACCTCATTCCAAATATCCCCTTTCTGATTTCTGTTGCTGCCACCTTTCTGGCCTCAGTGGGGATCACTCTGGCCTTCGGTGACACTCTGGCCCGGTCCTGGACCAATGGCCCTTCTCTTTACACTCCAGAGCAGGGCCAAGGAGACAGCAGATGATCTTTAATAAAGGCTGTAGGGAGTCTTGATTCGAAGGGGTGGAAGCAGGGGTGACAAGGAGGCAAATTCAGCTGCTGGAACTTGAGCAAATCACTCTACTGTTTTGAGCCTCAGTTTTCTCATCTGTATAAGGGGAATAAGAAGGCTCAGGCTTTAGGGTCAGGAAGACTTAACAAAGAGCTCAGGTAAAGCACCTGTGTGGTTGTGGGCTCCTGATTTCGTTATGTCCTTCTGCCCATAGAGCTGGATCCTGGGAGTAAGAGGTGGGGGGTCAGGGCGTTTCCACCTTTTTTTTTTTTAAATGTTTTATTTATTTCTAGGAGAGAGAGAGACCGCTTGAGCAGGGGAAGGTCAGAGAGAGAGGGAGTCACAGACAGAAACAGGCTCCAGGCTCTGAGCTGGCAGCCAGCACAGAGCCCGACGCGGGGCTCGAACCCACAAACCGTGAGATCATGACCTAAGCGAAAGTCGGACGCCCAACCGACTAAGCCACCCAGGCGCCCCACCACCTTTTGGTCCCTAAGTGTGTCTGCTTCACATGCCTGACCTCGCTCCTGGAGGTGTAGCTCCTGTGTTTCACTTCCCAGAAATAGTTTGGATTTCATCTTGCCTGGGGTCGAGAGAGGGCCCTCTGGAGCTGTTGGCTCCTGCCGCTGAGTACTCACATTTAGGGGGGATGCCATGCATGGCTACATCCTCCCCTCCCCGAGACTAAGGTCCTGAGAGGCAGGGTGTGGGCGCACCCACCAGTCCATCACTACTGGCCAGGACTGCATGTACCTTGCAGGCGACACTCAAGAAATAGATTCAAGGATGGGAAATAGAATGTCAAAGCTGAAAGAAATCTCAGAGGACACGCAATCCAGTAATTCTCAGTTTATTTTTAACCTCAAAACCCTTTCTTCAAAGGGAAAGTTTATGCAGAATCCTAGTCTATATATAGATAAAAGCTGAGCTGTTCTGACCGCGGGGACGCGGGCTGGGTCTCTCCCTGCTTGTGTCTCTCCTTTCCAGCCATCTCTGTGGAAACCTTACACTGCAGGGAGGTGAGTTCGATGTCCACCAATCCCCCGTCAACTGTCCATTTCACAGATGGGAAAGCCAAGACTCAGAGAGAAGAAGCGGGTTGGATCTTGCTGCGTGTCACAGAGGGCACAGTGCTGCTTTGCAGCTGGGATTCTACTCTCAGCCCCGTCCACCTTGTGTGCAAATCTCCCAGAACCCAGGCTTCGAGTGCCGCTGGAGAGCTGCATGTGTCTCAATGCCTTTTGCTCTCCAGCGGTGCTGACTGCCCCGGATTCCCACAGAGCAGCACTGCTTCGTGACCATGTTCATCATTAGCTGGGGGAGGCATTGGGGCGGAGGAGTAAGACAGAGGTTTGGGAACCTGCCAGAAGAAGACAGGCTTTATTATCATCATAATAAACTGACACGACTCCCAACTCCTCCAAGGAGCAATTTCTCCCAGGTGGAAGAGATCTGTTCCATCCCCATTGTCTTTAATCCCTTCCTCCTTCCTGCCTGCCTTCCTACCTTTTCGTACTCAGCCATTCACCAATGCAAGATGTAATGGGTCTCAGGTTATTTTGTTGTTTCTTTTTTTAAAGTTTATTTATTTATTTATCTATTTTAGAGGTGGAGAGGGGCAGAGAGAGAGGGAGAGAATCCCCAAGCAGGCTCCACACTGTCGGTGCAGAGCCCGACATGGGGCTCGATCCCACAAACCGTGAGATCATGATCTGAGCCAAAATCAAGAGTGGGATGCTGAACCCACTGAGCCACCCAGGCACCCTGTTGTTTCTTGATTTTGAAAGGAGCTGCTGTGTCCCAGTCCCTGGGCACAGAGTTGACCAGTTATAAAAGACTCAAGGCCAGCCTTCTTTTTTTTTTTCTTGAATTCTTTTTTTAAAAATTTTTATTTATTATTATCNCATAGGGGAGTTCTATTGTTAATTTTTTGAGGAACCTCCACACTGTTTTCCAGAGGGGCTGCACCAGTTTACATTCTAAGAGTATCCAACCTAGACCCACAGAGAGACAGGGAAGCAGCTGGTTATGCTGTATGGCGCTGGGTGCTCCAAAGCAAGGCAGCCAAGATGCTTGACTATCCATTATCGCTAAGGTGACCACACCTTCCCAGCCCCAGAATGGGACACTTGGTCTGCCAAGAACTCTTAATGCCTTAGGAGACAACAGGAGATAGAATATATGAAATTGTGACAGTCACCAAAAATCTGTGCTGTTTGGGCACCTTAATTATAGCATCGGTCTAAATTTACTTAACATAAGAGTTATATGTGTGGTGTTTATTTCCAGGGACATGCGCAGATACGTTTGATGCCTTGGCCTTTTGATCAGACACCACTAAAAATCTGTTTTTGTTTTCTACCTTAATAAAAATTTGGGAAGATTTCACCCTTTTCTGAAACAAATGGAATTGCATTTTTGTCTTTCCAATACCCTTGGCTAATGGTATGAACCTGCGACAGTTGTTTTGTGTCTCTGACAGCCCAATACACTTGTCCCCCCTGGGGAGCAGGGCTCTGTATGGGTGTCTAGCTCCCTCTTTGCTGAGACTGGAAGTTCTCTGAGAGCAGGAACGGAGTCTTTATTTATCTTTATTTCTCTATCCTTCCGGTGCCCAGTACAGTCCTTAGGGTGAGGTAGGGCTTAAGCAGGGCTTGTTGAATTGAATTATTGAGTAGACAGGCTTGCAGTGGGAAATAAACAAACAAAAGAACCGACCTCCCTGTGATTCAGTACCACTCAGCCTGTCACTCGTGGGCAAAATTCCCAGATCCTTCAGATGGATGGATGGAAGGGAAGCACCCAGACATGGGGAGCACCCTGCGGGGCAGACACCATCTTCCTCACCCCTTCCTGCATCCCTCAGCAGGAAATGCTCTTACTATGTTATCACAGATGAAGGAACAGGCTTGGGGAGGTCCAGGATCCTGCGTAGGGATGTGGGGAGCTGGGGAGGGGGGTGTGGCTTGCCTGTCCACGGTGGGTGCTTTTCCTACTGGACGGCGCTGTGTGAGTCAATATTGCTATGACTCCTCATGTCCCCTCACCACTCGCAGTTCCCGGAAACAGCGTGCACCCTTCTGACCTCCTGATCAGGTGAACACAGTGACTATGGAAACCACAGCTGCTATGACCTCTGTACGGGTGGGTTATTTCCTTATTGGTCCCAAGTTTCTGAAAGATGGCAATGTCAAGATCTGATTGAAAGCCAAGATCGGCCAGCAAGACCTCTTTCACAGAAAAATGCTTTCAGTTAGAGGAGGGGATTTTGTTCCTGGGGCCTCCTTCCTGTGTGTCCCATCTGGCACCCAGTGTGTCCTCAGTTACTGTCTTGTCGAATGATGAAGGAAGGAGACATAGGTTGAACAACTGAATTGTCATGGCTTAGGTCTCTCTCAGCTCTTCTCTGAGAATGCCTAATCTCAAAGCAACCCTAGAGGTCAAAATGAAAGAACAGAAAGAAAGAAAGGAAGGACGGATGGAAGGAAGGGAAGGAGAGAGGAAGAAGAAGAAAACGACCAGCCTCCTCTCTTTCCCCTGTCCTCCCCTCCACCTACATTCTCTAGGAATAAATGGCTGCTCCATGGGCTCCCCTGTGCTACTCAAAGTGTGGTCCATGGACCAGCAGCATCAGCATCACCGAGAGGCCTGTTAGAAATGCAATCTCAGGCCCCACCCCACACCTACTGAAAAGCAGAGCATGCCCTTAGCAAGGTCTTCAGGAGATTTGTGTGCACATTAACTGCGAAAACAGGACCACTGGAACCCTGTCTATTCCTTTACAAGGTAGGGTGGGCTTCTTCCACATCATGGGAAAGGCACTAGAGAGGGTTTTCATGCAAGGACTTTAGGAATGGAGAGAGAAAACAGCATGGTGGGAGACCGATAGTGATTATTACCTTCATGACTAACGTTGATTGAGCATTGACTACTTGTGTGCCGCACATTTGACACTCGTGAGCTCATTTTGTCCCCACATCAACCCTCTCAAGGAGATCCACCATCCCTCATTCCCATTTCAGAGATGAGCAAACTCAGGTTGGGTGATGAACAGCCTGCCGGGATCTCACAGGGAGATTTGAGTTCCCACTGTGACTCAGCTTCCCTTTGTTCTGTGACCTTGGCCCAAAGACTTTGATCTCCAGGCCAGGCTGCTCCCTGCTTTCAGACAGGAGTGAGAGCACAAGGCCCAGAGCCCCCTAGGAAGCAGGCAAGGGTAGGAATAGCAAATACACAAGCCTGCAAGGTCCTTTGGATCTGCGACGCCCTATTTCTAACGCACTAGAATCATTTAACTGATAAACATGGAAGCAATGTCAAGATCGCAATAAATTGCCTCACTATCGAGCTAGGCCTTTGTGTGGTGTTCAAAAGAAACTAATTAAAAGGATTCTTCTTTAAAGTATATTTGACCCAGACATTTCCACATCAGACTAGGAAGCCAATCCAGTTTGAAAACTTGGTGTGAAGCATGAATTATTAGCACACGCCTGAAAAATGGTACTGCATATTTGCCTTAGAACACTTTGGGGCTGGGGGAGGATTAAATGCATCTCTTGAGGATTTGAGCGGGGATGAGGCTGGGAGATGAGGCAAAGCCCGAGAAGCCTGTGAGGGTGCGCGTGTGTGTGTACGCTTGTAAAACATACATCATGAAACGCGGCGCTTTATCGGAACTCCGGCGTTCGGATGACTGAGACAAATTTTAAAGAGAATTTTTCACAGCTAATACATAAAACATGATCCCCACAGTCTCCCTCTTTAAACAGCTTTGTTAAATAGGCAGTTGAATGACATCTCCCTTGCTACCATGAATCCATTAGGGAATCGTATTTATAGAGGGAATTTCACCTGATCCTCTACAACCCCTTAGAAAACATCAGTCTGTTCAGCCTCCCAGCACCCTTGTGAGAACTCTGCGTACACACCCTGGCTTATTTCCCCTCCCTCCATGCGGTGACATAGCTCCACGAGAAGTGGACTTGGCAGGACTGGCTTCCCAGCTAGTGTCTTTCAGGACAGCTGGCCCAGGGCCGTTCTGTCTCCTGCTGGTCAGGCTGCTGGGGTCCAGAGGACCGGGGCTGAGATGAGGCTGCTGCATCTCCTGCTATCACCCCCACTCACCGCTCCGGTGTTCATCGAGCTGACAAGCTGACGTGGAAATCCCAACAAGCTGGCGTCTAAATAATGATGGTAATAACGTGAGCAGCTAATGTGTCTTGTGTAAATGTGCTGACAGGTGCCATGTGAAACACGCGGCACGGGGTGGCCCCGTAAAGCCTTGCGAGTCTTCCAGGTGCTTCTGGTGTTATCCCTACGTCACGATGAGGACATTGAGGTCTAGAGAGGTTAAACGACAGGCTTAGGCCCGCTCTTGTCTGCCTCAGTCCACCCTCGCAGCCACCATTTTGATAGACCACAGGGCGCCATACTCAATGGGAGCACAGACAGAGGGAGAGGACGGAGCATGATGTTTTATGTGTAGATATGTATGTATATTTAACGAGTGCCTTCAGTAAATGCCTCCAGTCTCGCTTCCTTTCATTCAGCATTGAAGCCGAAATAATGCTCTTTTCTTCTCTTTGAAACTATCTGTACCTGGTTATGGGAAGCATGGTGGCCAAAACACAATGGATGATCAATGGGGCTCTTTCTCTTTTCTATTTACAGCCCAGACATACATGCTGACACTCTCTGATTTCATGAATCAATACATTTCTTGAAATCATATTGGAAGGAGAATCCTGAAAACATGGATTGAGCAGGACCATTGTAGTCATCCGTTTAAACATGGCTAGTGATATCAGCAGAAACCACGAAAAGCTGGGTTAGGGTATCAAGGAAGTAGAGGGGCCTATTAGGTAGTATGGAGCAAACAGAGTGGTGGGTGGGCGGCAGAGTGGTGAAAATGAGGACCAATCTGATATTTTGCCGTGGGAAGGCTGGCCAGGCTGACACTGAGAAGAATCATCACTAATGACCCCAGGCTACCATGTACTGTTGTGCAGGCTGTGCACTGCAGAACTCCAGGGGGTGCTATTCTCACCCACCATCCAGGGAATGGCAGCCCTGAGCAGTGCACAGTCAGAATGGCTATTGGCCTTGCAGGGACCATTTACCGAGCGCTAATGAGAATAAAACCATGTGATGTGGAGAGGTAGAGAAAACACAGGTCAAAAATTGGGATGGGATTTTTAAGCTACACCTTGTTGATTAAGTGGAATCTCAACAAATGCCAATAGGGAAGGGGAAAGTCCAGGTGGCTCTCTCTTATTCAGCCCTCAAGACTGATCTCCTACCTCTCTGCTCTGGGATGACTTCTGATGCCTCCTTCCCCCCCCCCCGCCGCACTGGGCTTACTGTATCCTAACCTTTACCACACCTTTCTGAAACAGTTCATTCACAAGTCTGCTGACTCCATTGGTACCCCCACTACACTGTGAGCTTCTCAAGCATGAACAATGCCTTTCAGTGTGGCATGCAAGCCCTAGCATGAGTGTTCAGGTACATAGTTGTTCCTGGCACATAGTAGGTGCTGAGTGAACCAAGTAACAAATGAATGAGTGAGGCTCGTGCAGAAAAAATGACAACAGAGGCAGGGAGGTCAGTTTGCAGCTAAGAGATGTCAATGTCCTCAGCAGGGGCTGTGGACCAGGGTGAGAAAGGGCAGACCTTGGGGACCACTCAGCCAGGAGGCAGTGGGGAGAGTCAAGAGGAAACTGGGTGATGTGAGCTGCCCAGCATGGAGTGGAGCCTCTGCTCGTGAATCTGACGCACAGCTTGGGGCTTGGAGCCAGGTGACAAGCTCCCGCCCTGTACCCTGAGCCTCATTTGAAGGCTGATGATTTTTTAACGGCATTTGTTCCCCCGAGGGTCAGGATTCAGGATGCGCCTCTCTCCAATAGGGCAGAGAAGTGGCTGCAAGACAAACAGCTTTTATCAGATTGAAAAATTAATGTGTGAAGCAAAGCCAATGCTGCCGGGCATTGCCAGGCACAGAGAGGCCAGAGACCCAGTGATGTTTGATGACTGACTGGCAGACAGAGCAGGCAGGCCTCCAGGGCCCNNTCCTGAGCCTCAGGCTGGGTTTGCTTCTTGAGGCCTGAGAAGCACTGGCTGCCTCCTCTCTTCTCACTGTGGGAAATCAGACCTTCAAGGTGATGCTCTTCTTACTGCATCAACCAGCCTTGTACCTTAAATCCCATTCACCCGTCCTCAGCAGAATACTATAGACAGAGGGAAAAGCAGGCCCTGGGAAATGGATACATCTTTGATCTGGGCTTGCCAGTTCCTGGCTGTGTGACCAGAGGCAAGTCACTTAACCTCTCTGAGTGCCTGTCACAAAGGGGTAACGAGTATCCTCATAGAGCTGTGCAGATTCAGTGAGATACTGTCCATCAAATGCCTGGCACATAGTGAGTTCCCAGTAAATGACAGCCGTTGTAAACTGTTCTAGCCTCTTGTCCCCTCTGGCCCCAGCTCAGCCCTGCTGTCTGCTGCCCGGGGTGCCGCCTGCACCCCCAGCCTCCACATCCTTCCAGGCCTAGCCAGAGGGGCTGCTTACTCCAGGAGCCCTGTGAGGAGGGCCCCCTCCGCAGGTCTGAACACTCCAGTCTCTCCTCCTGGCCTCAGTGATCTACGCAGGATCCCAGAGTAACTAGTGGCTGAGAGTGTGAGTTCTGGAGTCAGATGGGCTCTCTGATTTCTCGGTGCCTCAGTTTCCTCATCTGTACACTGGTAGAGTAGCATGAAGGCCAGTGACCTGTGCTCTCAATCTGCAGGAGCAGGCAGAGAGCTGTGTGGTCTGGGAACGATGGGTGCCAGCATGTTGTGGGCACACAGTGAAGTCTCTGAGACCCAGGGTGAGGGGCTGAGGGGGCTCCAGGGCGAGCAAGAGGGGGCGTGGGGCCGTGTCTGTCTGGTGTCCACTGTGCTGTCTTGACCCCCACCCCTGAGGTCCTCAGAGAGTCAGGAAGCAGTTAGAGATGCCCAACCAGCCATTATCTCCTCTTCGCAGCTTCCTCTCTGCTTTTCACATACCTATGGGCCTCTCCCGAGGAAGGCCTCCTCCCAGCTAGCTCCGAGGCCCTCTCCAGGTATCAGGAGCAGCTTGCTTCCACCCCCGGTATCAGCCAGCAGCTTTCTCTCCTCCTGTCTCGGCAAAACCCCTCCAGATGCTCTATATCCTCCTTTGCCGGCATTATCGCTCTCGCCTGTTATCTCTCGCCCTGGAAGGCTGATGCTTCCCCAAGTCCTGCACCCCCACCCCCCACCCCCCAGGACTGACGGCTCCTTACAGGAGCGTAATCCTCATGTTAATCTTGCACGCCTCTCCAAGGGGCCAGGGTGCTTGGTGGGCTTTATCTCAGCCCTCCTCCCTCCCTGGGATGCGCGGGGGAGGAAGCAAGGGCAGGAGGAGCATCTTCCCATTTCATAAACGGGGAAACCAAGGCAACAGCCACCTGGGCTTTCCCCCTCTGCCAGGCGCCCAGGGCTCATCCCAGGAGGGACCCACATGCCCACTGCCTGCCCTGGGCCTGCCTCAGCCTCACTGGCCTCTCTTCCCATCCCTACAGTTTCAGCCTCCAATTAAGGGTCTATACCCGGCTTTCCGCCCTGCCTCTCCTGGCTCCCACCCTGCATCCAGACTTCAGAAAAGTTCTCTGTCCCATTTGCCTGGTCCCCGCGTGCATGTAAACCATCCTTTAGGTGCCCTGCCGACTTCTAGTGGCCTTGGAATTAGGAGATCCCACGCATTGGCCAAAAGGCTGCTCAGTACTTTTTTACTTAGCTAGGGGTGCGATTCTGGGAGCTTCTGAAATTACAAGGCATTGTGACAGGGTAGGTGCACCTGGGACTGTTTCCAAGGGAGCACCCAAAGCTCTAACAGAATCTCAAAGGGGCCTGTTACTGCCAAAAGGCAGGAGCCATCGCACCAGCCCGGGAGTGATGGAGGTTGCCTGGGCCCACTAAAGAACTGATTCCTTGCATGCTGGTGCATGCAGGGGTAGCCGTGTCTTGTTCAGGGGGCCCTGTGGCCTCTGGAGAGGGTGTCTGGCTGGCTGTTCTGTCTCTTAGACCCAGACCCACTGCTTGTTTTCCTCCTCATCCCCTGCTCCAAACAGCTGCCATCTGCATTCACTCAGGGACGGATGCTGGCACATGGGTTGGCTTCCCCCTTGTGAAGTCGGCTTCTCCTTGTCTGGATGCCTGGCACCGAGCCACTTCTGGGCCATCCCCTGAAACCAGTGCTGCTCAGAGTGTGGTCCCTGGACTGGCATGCTGAACAGCACTGCCTTAGCCTTTATCCAAACCGTTCCTTTTGTCTTTTGTCCTTTTGTCCATCTGCTGGAATCCAATCCCTCATCCAGGGCCCAGCTCCAATGCCAATTCCTCCAGGAAGTCTCTCTGGCTGGGAGCTGCCCTTCTGATTGCCCCAGTACCGGCTTCCTTCCTCCCTGCCTCCCTCCCTCATAGGCAGCACTGCCAGGCTTCTGAGCATTAGAGGCAGATGGACATTTTCTGTACCCAGCAGTACTTGGCACAAAGGAGGGGCTCAGCAAGTGCCTGGAATATGCTTGGTCACTCTGGGTGAGGAGGAACTCATTCTTACATGCAGCTGTGCATTTCTTCAACAAGTGTGTATCAGGCATTGCACTGGAGGCAAAATAGTGAGAGAGAAGGAGCCGTCGCCCTCACAGAGCTCCGGGTCAAGGACGAGGAACATACATGAAGATAGGCCATGGAGTGGGTGATCACTGCTCTGGTGAGGGGATGGGGGGTGGGTAGAGGGTATCCTGAGGGCTGCCCAGAGGAAGTAGAGTCTAGGTGAGCGGAAAGTAGAGTTGGTGGGGGGCACTGAGGAGGAGTGGACACACCGGCCATCAGGGAGGGCACGTGTGCCGTGTGGGAGCAAGCTGTGTTCCAAAGTCAAGGTATTTCAACGTGGCAGAAGTAAAGTATGGGCTGGGTAGCAGGCAGGGCAGGTCACAGAGGCCTGGCAAGTCATTGTAGAAAACTTGGACGTCATAGCAAGGGCAGACAATGGGGGGGCGTCCTGGTTACTCCACCGGTGTAACAAATTACACCGAAGCGTAGTGGTGTAAGACAGCTCTTTACTATGTCGTGGGTTTTGTGGCTCGGGAGATGGGTCAGGGCACAGCAGGGATGAATTTCTTTGCTCCCACGTCTGGGGCCTCAGCTGGGAAACTCAAAGGCCAGGGCTGGAATCTGTCTGGTGCTTAATGTTGACAGTCACCCGAGGGCCTCAGTTTCTCTCCATATGGACCTCTCTGCGTGGGCTGCTGGCTGAAAGTGCCTGGCAGGGTGGACTTGAGCCGAGACCTTGGTCCTTCTGCATGGCCTCGGGTCTGTGCCTGGAGTTCCCCTACTGTGTGCTGTTGCCTGTCCTAACCCCCTCCTCCTGTAGATGTTGGCTGATAGCCACCTCCCCTGGGAAGCCCTCCCTGATCTCCCTGGGTAGGGCTGGCCACTGACTGTCTGTACCTGAAACCATTTGTCTGCTCTGTCTCCCCTGCTAGCCTGGGACCACCTAGAGCATTACGTCTCACTCATGTCTGATTCCCCACTGGCTGGTATACAGAAGGTACTTGATAAATGTTTGCTGAATCGTCAATGAAACACGAGAGGGATGGTCTATTTCCTGGCAGGGTTCAAGTGGAGTGGCCTCAGCTCTTCGGCTTATCTTTGCTGAGTCTGCCTTTTAAAGCTGCATTCTATTGGCCTCCTTTCTAAGTAGGCTCGCTTGGATCAAATGGGCATACCTGTTAGGGAGCCTCTTTCCTTACCACAGGCTTCCATTCCTGTCCCCTTCGACGTACTCTCTGCAAAGCATTTGGAGCGACTATAGAAGGTAGAAGTCAGATCACCGCCGTCCCCAGCTCAGAACCTTCCGGTAGCTCCCACTGTAAGTGAAGTCCACGAGGCCCTGTATGATCTGCCCTTTGCCTCCTGCTCTAACTGCATTTCCTACCATCCCCCTCGCCCCAGCTCCACCCCCATATTCGGGAGATGCAGGCTTCCTTTCTACCTGAATGGGTCAGCTCCTTCCCACCTCAGGACTTTGCATTTGCTGTTCCCTCTGCTTTGAACACCTTTCCTTCAAGGGCTTACATGGCTGTTCCTCCTTATCACTGGGAGACCTCAGCTCAGATGCCACGTCTTCAGATATCCTTGAAACCCCTAGCTTAAATGGTGTCCTCACCCCAGTCACTCTCTCTTCTGGCACCTTTTCAATTTTCTTCACAGCCATTATTATCTGAAACAATCTGGTCTCTCCGTATGTTTACCTTGGCATTGCTGGTCTCCTTCACCAGAGTGCAAGCTTGCTCAGGGCAGGGTCTTGTCTTATGGATGGCTAGATATAGCATTCAGAACAGGGTGGATATGTAAATATTTGTGGGGAAAAAAAAAAAGAAACGCAGACCCATTGTACAGATGGGAACATCTAGGCCAAAGCAGCCTTCTGGCTGAGGAGTCTGTGACTCTTGGCCTCCAGCCCTGTTCACCTCTCCCCGCTGGGGCTCCCCTCCTTCCCTGCCTGCCTACCCATCCTGGCAATGCTAAGAGCACTTGTTTCCCATGCAGGGAGCACTCCTTCCTCTCCTCAGCAGCCCGGGCTGAGAAGAGTTGATGAGCTGGGGAACACAGGCAGGCAGCCACAGAACTGTTCCAAGAAGTGAGAGAGATCCTGGTCCAGGGGGAGAATTAAACTCCCTGCTTCAGGGAGAGGTGAAAAACAGGCGGATGTCTCAGCCAGCGTGGAGCGGGAGGGAGGCTCCCCTCCAGGGGTTATTGATGGATCAGATGCGGAGCTGCAGATTATGCTCCGTGCAGGCTCCTGCGCCAGCCCAGTGCAGAGCCGCTGGGCCCCGGGAGGAAAGAGGCTTGCCAAAGAGCGGATGGCTCGCCTGCTCGCTCACTGCTAGCCCGGGATTTATGGTGCTGCCCTTGAGCGGGAGTCTCTGACGGGAGATATATCGGCCTGCTTATCTGCTGGGAGTGGGCTCTCCTGATGAATCTGAAGCTATTGTTGCAGCCACTGGGTGGGAGGCAGGAGATCTACAGCCTGCTCTCCGGCCCAAACCCCTCCACTCTCCTGCCCACGGGCGGACAACCACTTAGCCAGGACAGAGAGGCCCCGACCTGCCTAGTCCCAGAGCAGTAATAACGGCTGGTGGCCAAGAAGCATGGCCTATCTGGCTCTCTCCCCCCGAGTCTCCGGGAGGATGGCTGGCGTCCGCATGTCTGTGGTGGCCCTGAGTGGCTGGACAGTCCTGACGGACAATCCCGTGCTGAACCACATGTGGCACTCCAGGCCCGGGGAAGTGGTGGGACTGGGGACTGGTGTACCGGGGCTCGGCCATCTCCTGGATGCCCGAAGCAGCCCGAGAGGGGACCCCTGTGAGCCGGCTCTCGGAGATGAAGGAGCTGAAACTCAGAGGGGAGCAAGGGGGCCCATGTATGAGCACCACATGTGATATGCTGGCTATTTGCTTTTTATAATTGCCCTAAGGGGCGGACACTGGGGCCGCATCTTAGAGATTAGGACGCTGAGCCTCAATGAGGGAGAGGCAGGGAGAAGGAAGGATGGACAGCTGCGACCAGAGTTCTCCTGTGTGAAGACACACGGTTAAGTTCTGTGTGCATGTGCCTGGCCATCATCACTGCGAGTCCAGGAGGTAGGTCCTACTGTCCCAATGGGATCAGTGACACAAGGATCAAGGAGGTCTGGTGGCAGGAGGGGCCAGATGGAGCCAGTCTCTCCTGGTCTCCCGGCCAGACAAAGATGCTTCTTGGGGACACCGGAATCCCCTTCTGGCTCAACATTGGAGATAAGCCAGTGGGGGTAGAGCCATGGCCTTCATGTTAAAGACCGGGGCCCCAGGACCCCATGCCCACCTGTCCCCCAGCGAGGGGAGGGCCAGCACCGAGCCTGGCAGGAAGCCTCCTTGGGATTCCTGTCCACCCCCCCTCCCCCACCCCCAGAGCCTGTCAGGCTGGCTCCTTCCCTCCTCCCAGCCCAGCCAGCCCTGGGAGACTTACGGTAAAGGCACTTTGATCACAGACACCCTGGGGAGCTGAAGTGAGTGGGAAAGAGAGAGAGAGCATGTGTGTGAAAGATTTACATCCAAAGCCAGATCAGGCAGTCTCGCTCCGTAGCGGTTACACGTGGACTTGTCCCTGTCGGCAGCAGTGACCAGACAGATAAAGCAGGAGTGGCAAGGTATGAGCCTGTCATTAGGAGAGGTAATTGGGCCGCTGGGCAGGTCTCCCGCAGCCTGGCTGTCATCCCTCTGACGAAGTCATCACTTTTTGGGTGGAGAACCAAACCTCCCCTTTATGCCAACTCGTTACAATCAGAGCACATCAGAGCCAGCAGGCCCTCAGAGATCACCCCCCTTTTTACAGGTGGGGAAACTGAGGCTTGGGAGACAGCAGTGTGCCCAGGTCACACAGTTTACCTACATCAGAGCTGAGGATCTGGAGCTCTGGGCAGTGTTCTTTCCAGGAAGTTCAGAGAAGTAGTGAAGAGCACAAGCTTTGGAGCCAGGTAGGGCCCAACCCCAGGCTAGCTGCTGTGTGGCTTGGGGAGAGTGTCTCAATGCCTCTGTTTCCTCACGGGATACATATGGATGAGGACTGCTGTTACCATTGGTGGTGGTGGTGGTGGTGGGGCTTCACTCTCAAGCCAGCAGACAGAGGCAAGGTGTGGAGCGGGCGGAGGGCCATGTGTGGAGGCAGAGTTTGGCACATGTAGCAGCTTCCTCCCAGAGCCACGGGCCCCGATTTAGGGACCTATTGGCAGTGCTGAGCTCTCTGGGGATTCAGATATTCCCATTTAATCCTCCTTACAACTCTAGGAGTTGAGGAGAATTATCCTCATTCTGCAGATGAAAGGAGAAAACGAAGGTTCAGAAAGATGGCGCATCTTGCCCTGTTACTCAGTTGGTAAGAGGCAGGGCAAGATTTGAACCCTGGTTCCTTTGGTTCTTTCCGTTTGGCCAGCAGCATCTGAGGCCAGCGTCACTTTCTAGGGGTGCAGTGCTTGCCGGGCATGGGATGGGCAGGCTGCCTGCCTTCAGAGCCTGCTAGGAGGTTCTGCCCTGGCCTGGATGGGGCCCCCATTCCCAGGGCTCCCTCCGAGACTAAGCTGTGTCCTGCTTCACCCGACAGAGGGAGCCAGCGGCTTGGTTATCTGGCTGCCACAGGGCCTGCTCTCCTGCCCCTTTCCCTGGAGACAAGGTGGGGTTGCCATGTCCCCCCCCCGCCCCCCCCGCCAGGGTTGGCCCTGACGGAGGCCCATCTCTTTTCTTCCCCTGCTCCTGCCCACACTGTTGATGTTCTTGACCTACGCTAGCTCTGACTGGGGAACAATACAAAACAGGATGGCATTTCATAGTAAATTACTTTAATTTTTACGGTGCTGTGTGCTATTTCCTGACAAAGTAACTCCATTTAGTGTCCAAGTGGAATTTTTTCTTTGGGTGTTCTGGTTCTCCATCCCCTCAGAGCCCTGCTTCACCCCTTCGTGCCCTCACCTCATGCTTGCCTCCACCCTCAGGACTTGATTACAGCCTCAGAGAAGGAGGTGGGAACCATTAAACCCCCCCCCCCCCACAAGTGTTACTGTGAGCAAACTGGGACCCAGAGAGGGGGGGAGACTGGGCCCCCTGTTCTCTCTTTTTTTTTTTTTTAAATATCTTTATGTATTTCTAGGAGAGAGAGAGAGAGAGACAGCGTGAACAGGGGACGGTCAGAGAGAGAGGGAGACACAGACTCTGAAACAGGCTCCAGGCTCTGAGCTGGCAGTCAGCACAGAGCCCGACGCGGGGCTCGAACCCACGAACCGCAAGATCACGACCCAAGCAAAAGTCGGATGCTTAACCGACTAAGCCACCCAGGTGCCCCTGGGCCCCCTGTTCTCCAGGCAGGTGGTGGCTGACCCCCTCCTCCCCACGGGGCAGGGCAGATTCCACACCCTAGGGCTGCAGGGCTGCAGGGCTGCAGGGAGGCAATGAGCTCAGCTGAAATTGGGGGCGACCCATTCTGAGAACAAGCAGAGGCTTGGAGGCAGCCTTCAGAGCTGCCCCCAGCTGCCCTTCCCTGATGCCAAGGCAAAGTGGGGGTGTTCTGCCTCCCACTCTGCCCCCTCAGGCTGCCCTTTTCAGATCCATCTCATCTCTTTTATTCTCAAAGCTAATATTTGTTGGGAAAGAAATCCCTTTGAGGCTGTCCTTGAGGTTTTCGTTGACTTGGCTTGTATAAAAAGGCTGGGGTTGTGGGATTGTACCCTCTCACAAAGTACTAGCACATTTAAAAATCTGCTGGGGTGGGTGGAAAGGAGGTGGAGCTTCAAGGCCCCCAGGGATATCGTGAGCCCTATACCCATGATCTAGCTGCACCCCCTCCATCCTCCAATGCCAGTGCGCTAATGCTGTATGCTGGGCATTAGGTGAGGCATTTGAAGCCCGTGTTACGCTAAACATGAAGCATGCCAGCTGCAGCAGACCCTGGGAGCTTGTTAGCAATGTAGACACTCCCTGCCCACCCCAGATTTGCTGAATCAGATTCCGCTGGATAACAGGATCTCCAGGAGACCACACGCACACCAGAGTTTGAGAGGGGCTATTTGAAGCCACCCTTATAATCTCCACCAGCCCTGTTTCATGGAGGCAGATGCTGAAGCAGGAAGGGTAAGTGGCTAGCGCAGGCGATGCTGTTCTTAAGTTACAGGGCTGGGAATCAGACCCAGATCCGTTGGAAGATGGGCGGGATTTCAACAGGAGGGATGAGGGAGAAAGGCGTTAGGGGACATGGGATGGCTTGAGCGTGGAGGTGGCACACAGAAGGGGAAGCTCGGGAAGCACATTGGAGTTACTTGGGAAGAGGCAGTGGGGAACCGTTGGAGACCTGGGAACAGAGAGAGGCAGGCCTTGCAAGGCAAGGGAGACCCCAGGAGAGGCAAGGGGTGTCTGGGGGTCATGGGGCTGAGACACATCTTTGACCCTTCCTTGAGGGTCCTGGCTACAGCTCTGCTTCTGGCCTCATATGTGGCTGCTGGTCTGAATTCTCCAGCCCAGTGTGGAGTTGAGGGACAGGTGGGCAGGCTTCTAGGGTCTGGGACGCAAGGGGTCCAGGGGACAGTGGGAGGAGCCCTGGAGGGGGAGGGGGATTCATGCGCCCGGAGGTGTCTCTTCTCCAACAAACACCTGCTCTTCCTTCCTCTCGGCCTTGAAGACTCCTGTTCCTGTGCTGCCTCGAGTCATCTCTGTGCTCCTGTGTGCCAGCGTTCAGCCCAAGGTGCGGGGCTCAGAATGGACTGTGAGCAAGGATCCTGCCTCTCTGGGTCTGGAGCTGACGGCCAAGGAAGAATTCCTGAAGACGTCTTTGGTGCAAAAAGGTGATTTTATTAAAGCAGAGACAGGACCCGCGGGCAGAAAGAGCTACCCTGGGACCATGAAGAGACACAGGTTATATACTATGGAGCTGGGGGAGGTCAAGTCCAGGGGAAGTTTCCAGTGAGATTTTCATATGCTAAAGAAGATTCCCAGGATCCTGGAGGTCTAACTGTTGTCAAGCCAAGGTTGTTTTTCCCTCTAGCAAAGCATTAGCATTAAGCCAGCAGGGAGTTCTGGAGAAATGTTTTACTCTGCCTGCCTCAAGTTATCTGTCAATGGGCTGCAGGTTTCAAGGATGCTTGATCTTACCTGCCATTTCCTTCTGCTTTTGTTTCCCACATCACTATGGAGGGGTGCTGTTGGGGCTCCAGGGAAGAGTCTATAGGTTTCTGGAGATGAGGCTATTGATAAGACTGCCTTTCCTTGTGATTTACTAAGATATTTGTAAATACATGGAGACTCAGATCCACAGGACCATGGTCTCTCGCACACATATCGCCCCCGGGGGTGTGGTCTGTCGGCTTGCTTTATGCTCCCTCACCACTTGTCACCCCCTCCTCTGCCCCCATCTTCTGGGGAGCTCATGTTCTACCCTCTCACTTCTCCCTGCTTCTAGAAGCTTATTGTCCTTTTGCTGTGGCTTGTTCCCTTCCCTCAAGGCCTCCTCTTTCTGACCAATCCCAAATTGGCACGGGGGTCATGGTGGGTGTCATGGGGCAGGACCACTCTGGGCTTTTCTCCAGGCCCCATCGAGGTTCGGGAGCTAGTCCATCTTCAGTGTGGGCCAGCCCGGAGGGGAAGGAGTCCTGGCCTGTGGTCCCTGCTCCCAACACACGGGGTGACCTTGTTACCTGCTTCATAGGATTAAGTCAGTTAATGCCCCAAAGGGCTTAGAAACAGCTTAACGAGCAGCAGAGATTCTCTGGGCCTCAGTTTCCCCATCTGTAGAACAAAGGGGGGTACGTACTCTGTTCCCCTAAGGCCCCTCCGGCTCTGACATTCCAGATGGGCCTCAGTTTCCCCATCTGTAGAACAAATTGGGGGTATGTACTCTGTTCCCCTAAGGCCCCTCTGGCTCTGACATTCCAGAATTCAAGCTGTAGGCAGTCGTGAGTTCTGCCTATTTCTCTCCCTCTGTGGAATCTCAGTGGAGGGTCATGCACAAGATTCATAAATAAATGGATAAATAAATAAATAATGCCTCTTATTTGTGCAGCGTTGAATCGTTTTCAAAGTGCTTTCTCATCCATTAATTATCTCAGTCGAGCTTCGTGCAGGCCTTGGGAAGTAAGCGGCCCAGGGATTATTCCTGCTGCTTTCAGAAGAGGAACAACAGCTTCAGAGAGGCAAAGTGACTTGTCTAAGGTCACGCTATTATTTGATGTCAAGATGAGAAGAGGTAGAAAAAGACAAGCTGAAAAAGAAAAGAAAGCTGGTGGAGGTGGCGGTCTGGGTGGCAGAGAGCAGAAATAAAAATGGACGAGAGAGGTTTTGCCAAAGGCAACCTCGGGGCTTTGGAGTTCCTCCTCCTGCTTCGGGGCTCCTCAAATATCTGACTTCTGGAGCATTTTCTTCTCTTACTGTGATTAGATCAGTGGCTGGGGCTCAGTCTAACCTTTGGCTAGGAATTAGTAAAACCTTGTGCAGCATTAATAGAGGTATGGTGCTCACAGTAAGGGAGGTGATAACCTCGGTGTGAGAAGCTGGTGTCCACTCCTAGGCACTGCACTTTGAGGTGGACTTCGACAAACTGGAACTGAGTGGTGAAGAGTGTGAACCCTGATCCATCTGGGGTAAAGTCAAAGGAACCAGCCTTGAGGAGGAGTAGGCTGGGGAGTTCCAGCACTGTCTTCACATATTAGAAAGAACTTGGATTTGGCTCCAGGAGGCCCCAGAGGGAAGAAGCAGGACTGGTGGGTGGATGGGACCAGGAGTAGTTTCAATTGCAAGAGGGAGGGAACTGGCCAATCCTTGCTGTGAAACGGTCCTGACCACCCCCTTACCCCAAGGCACACTGAAGCTCAAGTCCTCTTGGCTTCCCCCTTTCCTGCCTCTCCCCTCCACGAAGCCCTTCCCAGGCTGCAGGGGTGGGGTGGGCCCTTCCCTGTCACTCTTTCCGGGGACTGAGCTCCCGGAGGCCTGGACGGGGTACAGGGGTCGGGGCCCTGCTTTGGGTGTAGGCTGACAGTGGAGGCTGCTGGCTGCTCTGAACAGAAGTCATTCAGGGCTCTGTGCAGGGAAGGCAGATGGGAAACAAGGCTTATTTCCGGCCACAGCACCGGGTGGTGCGGGATCAAACACTTTCCCCAAGCCTGGGGCAGCTGTTTGTTGAAGAGGCCCTGGTCCCGGAGGCCAGGGCCAACGCTGGGGGAGGAGGGGCAGCGGGGGTCAGGGTGCGGTATGTGGGTGGGGATGCTGGGACCTGAAAAGAGGTAGGAAAGGAGGGCCGGAGGTTTGGGGGGGGCCGGCACCCTCTGAGCGGGGCCAGGCTCAGCCTGGAGCCCACTGCCCTCTATGCCAAGCACTTATCCTCAGATGGAATGAAAACAAGGCACTTATCACAGTGTCTGGGAATCCTGAGCTCCCCCTCGGATTCCTCACCGACTGGTGGCAGGGATAGATTTTTTAAGAGAGTGTGAACCAGACGTTTGCAGAACCCCCAGTTTACAGAAGCCCCAACGTGTCCGCGGTAATCAGCCCCTGTTCTGCTCTCTCGGCTGGGGTCCGGGCTGCCTCACGGGGAGATAATTTACCTCTAAGAAGCTGTATTGCTCTTGCCGCCTCTTCCCAGGGGCCGGATCACAGGGCCCATTGCCTTAACCGGCACTCTGTGGTGCCTCGGGGTGCCCCCACAGCCCCGCCCTGCAAGGGCAGGTGGCCTCCGGGAGTGTCCTGTGTCTCTCTGATCCATTTTTTCTCTCTGTCTCTTTGTCTTTCTCTCTTATTTTCCCACACCTTCCCATCTCAGCCGTTGGTCTGGAGGCTCCCCATTTCTCCTTCCCGCTCTCAGCCCCGTGGCAGTGAGGACCACAGGAGGCAGGGGTAGCACGGAGCAGGAAGGAGTGGGAAGACGGCGTGCAGCTCCGTGCTCAGGACTGGTGTCTGGCTCCCCCCCACCTAGGGGCCTGGCTCAGATTTAGCAAATAAAAATACAGGGTGGCCAGTAAACTTGAAGTTCATATAAACAGCAAAAAAAACTAAAAAAAATTAGTTTAAGTATGTCCCTTGCAGAATTTGGGATGCACTTATACTGAAATTGCTATTGTTGTTTTTCTGAAACTCAGACTAACCCAGGGTTCTGTATTTTCTCTGGTAGCACCAATCTTGACTGTTACTTCCTGCTGCCTCTGGGAAGGCCTTTGAGCATCTCACTGGCTGGGAGGGAGCAGCCCTAAACCCTAGTCCTTATAACCATTGATACTTAGGAACAAAGGCCCCATCTCCCAACAAGGGACAGTCAGGGATGACTGATGGCCTTTAGGAAGCTTCAGGATAGCCTCTGGCAATCAGTGATTGTTGTCAACATCGTCTGTGAACAGTACATGTGTATAAAGCTATATGCTTCGAGGTTAGCGATGCTGGGGTGGCCCAGAGAGGCACATGACTGGCTGCAGTAGAGCAGTCTTGGGCTGAGGCTTCGGACTCCTCACAGTGCTCCTCTCACCCCATGCATTTCTCAAAGCAACAGCTTAGCCACATTTCACTTGGGAAAGGGTGAGAGCAGGTGCGGTGGTCAGAGCCAAGGGAGCAAGGGGGCCCTGCCTGGGATCGACCGAGGCTCACATTCTGGCCCTTGGAGCTTCTCTCCCTCCTTCTGCTCACTCCTTACCCCCCTGCCCGCCACAAGCCCCACACAGTTGGGGACCATCCTCTCTAGAGGGCTTCCCAGTGGGATCACTGGCCTCTGTGAAATTAATTTCAAACTGAGAGAAGCAGATTTGGAGGCTGCAGGTGGGAGCTCATGCAAATGACTTTGGGGTGGGGTTGGGGCAGGTACTTCGGGCTGCTCAGAGGATAGGTGATGCTAATTCATCCTGTGCGAAGCTGGTGTCCAGCCCCACGCCATGCACTTTAAGACAGGCTTTGACAGAGTGGAGGTGTGTGGTGAGGAGTCTGAACCCTGAGCCTTCTGGGGCAAAATGGAAAAAGCCGGGCTTGGGGGAAAAGGGCTGGGGAGTTTCAACACCTTCTTCTCATGTTAGAAAAAAAGCTGGACTTGTTCTGGGAGGTCCTGGGGGTATAAACAGGGCTGATGGGTAGAAGGTCCCAGGGACAAAGCCATGGGCCCATATCTGCACCAGCAGGGGGAGGGACTGTGGTTGTAGTCTCAGTTTTTCTGTGTGACCTTGTTGAAGTTACTTGCCCTTTCAGAACCTCAGCGCTCCAACTCTATCATGTGGTGCTCTAGAGTATACCCAAGGCTCCTCTCAGTGCAGGGTTGAGGTGAGTCTAACCTGTGGTTGACTCCATGACCAGCGAGCTGAAGTCAAAGGCCATGCTTCCTTCTGCTTGATGCGTCCCCTACCTCTAGCTTGCTTAATAAAGATGCGTTTGTCGTTGGGAAAGAAAGAGGAAGGAGGAAGATGTGTTCATCCAAAGCACAGCTCAAAGTCTTCTCCATGAAGCCCTTCAGATTGCTCTTGAGGGTCAGAGTCCTTTCCTATTTTGCTACACGAAGAACTCAGGCTTTGCTTTGACCTGTGTATACCTCAGGCTGGGTGCCTGTTGGGGCAGCAGTCAGAGCCTTATTGACTGTGCTGACTGATGAGGCCCAAGTGGGTGCTGGCAGGAGCTTCAATCTTTCCCAAACACGCCTGATCTTTATCCTGTGCTCCTTTTCCTCGCCTGTAATTCTCTCTCATTTGTGTCTTACCTTGTATCTACTTATCCTTTAAGACTCAGCTCAGATGTCTTTGTAAAGTCTTCTACCCCTCCTTGCGCTCACAGTACCAGAAGACTTAGTTACTTCCTTGGATGCCCCAAGGGACAGATCTCCATGTACTGTGTAGAGCACTCAGTGAGCTGCAAGGCTGGGGTGTGTGTGTCTCCTATTCAGCCTCCAAGACCAGGACCACACCACATTCAGCTCCCTGGGGAGCACCCATGGGACACATGACATGTCTCAGTCTGTGCGGCCCAGCTTTGACATCGCCTCTGCACGGACACCTCCCTGCCCACCCATTTCAAGAAGATTCTCCGATTCTTTTACAGCATCCTGCTTATTTGCTGCATGGGAAGTCAGGATCTGTAATTTAAATTAAAATGTGCTCTTGATGCCTCTGTTTTTTACTTCCATCTCCAGAGTGCCAGTCTGTCTTGGCCAGCACTGAATCTCTAGCACCTGAATGGGGCCATCTATTCCTTCCCTGGGCTAGTAGCCATCCTCCCTTCTTCTGGTGGCCACACTGTGGTTATCCTTCTGGGAGGCTTCTCTCTCAGTCTGTGTGGCTGAGCAGCTCTGACCTCTTCCCCGGTCACATAGCCAGGCCCGCAGCCCACTCCAGGCCCATCAGAACATTCCTCTCTCTGACTGGGGCTGGGCACTGCACCAAGCTGCTCCAGGGACACCCAATCCCAGGACACTTGCTGCCAACATGGTAGGATAGAAACTTGTTGCTGCCAGTGGGAAAGTCTGTCTGGGAATGATGCCCACAGAGAGGGAAGAGATGTAGACACAGATTTCTGGCAACATTGTTGGAGCTCCTGGATCTAGATGTGCCTGAAGCTACCCTTAGACTTTCTAGTTACGTGCCAATAAGTTGTCTTTTCTGCTTAAGCTGATTTGAATTGTAATGTATTATTACAACTTGAACAGTCTTTGTTAATGCAGATTGGAAAAGTATCTTAAAGCATCTAACAGGGCCCGGCATGCAATAGTCACTCAATAAACGTTTTGAGAGAAAAAATGACTACAAGTGCTTTAAAGGGATAAAACGTACTTTAACCGTTTTTCCTCCTTCTGTGCAGACAAATGTGCAGTATACATCATGCCATGAATGTTATTTGATCCCAGTTGGATAAAATTCATCTCCTCTTCTCTTCCTCCTCCTGTATTAATGTCCTCTTAATAGAGTTCCTGCCTCTCCCCCCGACCTCCTTTACGGCTCCTGAGTTCTTCTTTTCTCCTTCCTTCAGTTAATAATCGCGATGGTTTGCAGTCTATCGTCTAGAATAAATTCTCGTCCTAGGTCCCAAAATAACCTGGGAAAAAATGAATGCTAACAAATAAAATCATAGGTGTTGCATACACACGGGCTGATGAAGGGTTCACCCACCATGTTGCTCACACAGGCTTCTCAGTTTCACGTTCCTGTCCAGAGCACCTAGAGAACTTCCCTTGGTGCTGGCTCCCTGCCATTTCCTTAGGAAGCAGGACATGATGTCTTTCAGAAGTAGTAATGGCCTGGGGCACCTGGGTGGCTCAGTCAGTTAAGCGTCCGACTTAGGCTGAGGTCATGATCTCACAGTTTGTGAGTTTGAGTCCCAAGTCAGGCTCTGTGCTGACAGCTCAGAGCCTGGAGCCTGCTTCAGAGTCTGTATCTCCCTCTCTCTCTGACTCTCCCCTGCTCACTCTGTCTCTCTCTCTCTCTCTCTCTCAAAATAAATAAATAAATAAATAAATAAAACATTAAAAAAAAAAAAAGAAGTAGTAATGGTCCTCTTGCCTTCCTTGGGTTCTAGTGTTAGAAGTAGACCAGCTATGAAAAAAAGAACTTGGTATCATCAAAAATTTCAAGCACACAGAGGGGCACCTGGGTGCCTCAGTCAGTTAAGCATCCGACTTCGGCTCAGGTCATGAACTCACAGTTTGTGGGTTCGGGCCCTGCACTGGGCTCTGCGCTGACAGCTAGCTCAGGGCCTGGACCCTGCTTCGGATTCTGTATCTCCCTCTCTCTCTGACCCTCCCCTGCTCATGCTGTGTTTCTCTATCTCTCTCAGAAATAAATAAAAACATTAAAAAAAAATTTCAAGCACACAGGAAAGTAGAGACAATAATATAATAAGCCACCATATGCTCATCAACCAGCCTCAGTGAACCCATGGACAATCTTATTTCATCTGTACACCCACTCCCGCCCTCCTTCCCACCCCTCGATTACTTTGAAGCATACCATTTGTATGGGAATATTTTCATACCCATTTCTAGATGATGAACACTCTTTTAAAACCATAACCATAATGCCACTATCACGCTGTGATAGGTTGTTTGTTGTACTGCAGTATAACCCCCCATGAGGCATGCGTCTCGGTGGTTACACCCTTGTGAAGACTTCTACATTGACTTTGGACTTGACCATGTGATCCTCTTGGCCAATAGGAAAATGACAAGCACTGTGCAAGGCAGAAGCTCAGAAAGCAGTTGTCCATTGGGCTTTCCCTTTCTTGTCACTTGCTGAAAATGTTTCTGCCACATGTGAAGAGCCCAATGCCTTCTTGAGAGTGAGGGACCACATGGAGTGAGAGAGAGGCATAACTGTTCTTGGTGAGTCGACACATGAGTGATCCAACCACAGTGTTCAGGACAGACATGGGCCATCCTCACTGGCATCTACCTAAACTAGTGACTGACAGTCGTTGATCTAAGCCACTAAGTGTCAGGGTGGCTTGTTAAGTGGCAAGAGCTGATTGATGCACATGCAAAAGAATGAGCACTAATTTCTTTTTTTTAAATAGTTTATTATCAAGTTGGTTTCCATATAACACCCAGTGCTCATCCCCACAAGTGCCCTCCTCCATGCCCATCTCCCCCTTCCCCTCCCCACCCCCCCCATCAGTCCTCAGTTTGTTCTCAGCATTCAAGAGTCTCTCATGGTTCGCCTCCCTTCCTCTCCCCCACTATTCCCCCCTTCTTCTCCCCCATGGTCCTCCATTAAGTTCCTCCTAATCCTCCTATACATGCAAACATATGGTATTTGTCCTTCTCTGCCTGACTTATTTCACTCAGCGTAACACCCTCAAGTTCCATCCATGTTGCTACACATGGTCAGATTTCATTCTTTCTCATTGCCATGTAGTATTCCATCGTATAGATAAACCACATCTTCTTGATCCATTCGTCAGTTGATGGACACTTAGGCTCTTTCCTTTCCATGTTTTGGCTATTGTTGAGAGTGCTGCTATGAACATTGGGGGTACATATGCCCCTATGCATCAGCACTCCTGTATCCCTTGGGTAAATTCCTAGCATGAACACTAATTTTTTAATTTCATCAACAACATAATTGGTGTTGAAATTTCCTTTATTATCTCATAAACTTCTTTTTGTTTTGCCTCTTGTTTATCTTCTATCAGGATCCAGGAAGGTTGATATATTTTGATTGACTGATATGTCCTCTTGAGTCTCAAAGTCTATAATTTCCACTTTCAATGTATATATTTTTTCTCTTAGAATTTATTTTTCAAAGAAACCGGGTCCTTCGTCCTGTAGTCTTCCAAAATCTTAATTTGCTGAAAGATATGGTGCCATTTAATGTGTTCTGCTGTCCCTAAATTTCCTGGAAACTGGCAGTTAGTTAGATCTGGAGGCTTGATCAGATTAGGCTTGATTTATTTTGGTGTCCTGTTCTTCCACGGGAGGGGTCGATATCCAGGTGTTTTTGGGTCACATGACTGTTTCCCGGATCGACAATCCTATTAGTTTTTCCAGAATGATACCACAGTCCTTCACTGTGTTTGTCAGCCGTAATACTTCTATGAAGATATATTTTTCCTCATAAAGTATTTGGTTACCAGTGGTATAAAAGGTACCCACCTTTTATAAAGGTAGGGTAAATGCTTGATTCTTTTCCGTTTATTTCAGTTTTCTAAAGAATGAGCTTGTTTCCTTGACATCCTCCAGGGCTGGCCAATGAGATTTATTTTATTTTTGGGGGTTATCCTTATAAACTCATGGATTTAAACATTTTCATGTATTTTAATACAGTGTATTGTCCTTATTGGCACTTAAATTGCATCAGCTTTGACCAGTGGGAGCCTATTCAAGTTGGCTCCTGAGTCATTTTGACACAAAGCCCATAATCTTTGATAATGTTTGATAGCTTCCTTGTTTCTGGTATAAAGATGTTCTGGCTTATCTTGTACTTTTTCCTGTGCTGGTCTTAAAATTAGCCTTTTCTCCAAGGATACTCGTTTTCCTTTTGACATAGTTATATATGATATTTCACAAGTAGGAAAAGTTTGGATGAGGGTTCCTTTCTTTTTCCCCCTCCCCTTAGAACATAAAGGGCAGAAATCTTCTCGGAGGTCAAGTTGCTTGGCACATTTAGGTAGGTGGCTTTCCCCGAGATAAGTCTGGAAAATTCTACCAGGTAAGAACATATCATTCTTGTGTTTGCAAAGAGCAATCGTCAAGAGAAATGACATTTTTTGCTGATCCACTGACTTCCATAATAAAGAAGAAATCTTACCTTTGTAAACAAAGGAACAAAAAGAGCTATTTCAGAGCTGGTTGATTCTAAGAAGGGGAGGCACTCGGAGGCATGACTTGACGCCTGAGTCCTGACTGGGCGCCTGGGACAGCATGTATACCACCAACCTGGAGAGTCTGAGCTGCACTCTGGGAGGCATTTACAAATCCTGGGCGGTTTGGGGGACACCTGGGTGGCTCAGTCAGTTAGGCTTCCAACTTAGGCTCAGGTGGTGATCACGGTTCATGAGTTCAATCCCTGCCTTGGGCTCCGTGCTGACAACTCAGAGCCTGGAGCTTGCTTCGGATTCTGTGTCTCCCTTGTTCTCTCTGCCTTTCCCCTGCTCATGTTCATTCTCTCTCTCTCTCTCTCTCTCTGTCTCTCAAAAATAAACATTAAAAAAAAAATCCTGGGCAGTTTGCTTTGCTAAGGCCTGCTTTCTCATCTGAAGACTAGAGATTAACTACTTCCAAACACATTTTGAAGATGCGATGAGTTGATCACATAGAGACTTGTACAGCTCAGCTTGCCGTCTCTCCTGCTTCTCCATTCTCAAATCCCTCTATGCCCCCAGACTTTTTCCATCAGGTTCTGCCCCCCCCCCAACCTAAGAGGTGTCAAAAACCCCTGCCACTTCTCTCAGGAAATAGATTGTGAGAGAGAGAAGCTGAAGGGCAGTGGGACACCTTTGCCCAGAGGCTCTGGGTCCACTAAGCTCACACAGCCCTGTGTGGGGTCCAGAAGGGTCGGGTGTACGCTCCTGATGGGCTGCTTTGGGGCCTTCCTGACCTCCTACTCACTCTTTTTTAAAGTTTATCTATTTATTTTGAGACGAAGACCAGAGAGAGAGTTCATGAGCATGAGCAGGAGAGGGGCAGAGAGAGAGAGAGAGAGAGAGAGAGAATCCCAAGTGGGCTCCACACCATCAGTGTACAGCCCAACACAGGGCTCAAATTCATGAACCATGAGATCATGACCTGAGCTGAAAACAAGAGTCAGATGTTTACTCAACAAATGAGCCACACAAGCCCCTACCTCCTACTCTTGATGATGATAAAGAAGTTGATGATACTAGCAATAGTGATTATAGATAACATTGAGCACTTTGCATGTGCTAGGTTCTGTTCTAGTATTATATACTAGTTTCTATTTGTTCGAGCCACCATCAACTCTCCTCTGGCAAGAGCTTCCTAACTGGGTTCTCTGACTTCACCTCTGCTGCTCAATAGTATATTCTTCACAGATTGTCCAGAAAGAGTCTTTAATTTATTATTTTTTTTACATTTATTTATTTTTGAGAGAGTGAGACAGAGCATGAGCAGAGGAGGGGCAGAGAGAGAAGAAGACACAGAATCTGAAACAGGCTCCAGGCTCTGAGCAAGCTGTCAGCACAGAGCTTGATGTAGAGCTCGAACCCACAAACTATAAGATCATGACCTGAGCCGAAGTTGGACACTTAAATGACTGAGCCACCCAGACGCCCCCAGAAAGAGCTTTTTTTAAAAAAAAAAATTTTATTTTATATTTTTCATTAAAAAATTTTTTAATGTTTTTATTTTTGAGAGAGAAAGAGAGAGGAGAGGGAGAGACAATGAACAGGGGAGGGGCAGAGAGAGAGGGAGACACAGAATCTGAAAAAGCCTCCAGGTTCTGAGATGTTAGCACAGAACCCAATGTGGGGTTGAACTCATGAACTGTGAGATCATGACCTGAGCTGAAGTTGGACATTTAACTGACTGAGCCACCCAGTCACCCCCAGAAAGAGCCTTTTTAAAAAATAATTTCATTTTTTAATTAATTTTTAATGTTATCATTTATTTTTGAGAGAGAGAGAGAGGATGAGCAGGGAAGGGGCAGAGATAAGGAGACACAGAATCTGAAGAAGCCTCTAGGCTCTGAGCTATCAGCACGGGGCCCAGTGCAGGGCTTGAACTCGTGAACTGTGAGATCATGACCTGAGCCGAAGTTGGATGATTAACCTATTGGGCCAACCAGATACCCTCGCCCCCTCAATTTTTAATGTTTATTCTTTGAAAGAGAGAGTAAGAGAAAGAGAGAGAGAGAGAGAGAACACCAGCAGGGGAGGGGCAGAGAGGAGGAGACACAGAATCTGAAACATGCTCCAGGCTCTGAGCTGTCAGCACAGAGCCCGACACGGGGCCTGAAACCACGAACTGTGAGATCATGACCTGAGCCAAAGTTGGATGCTTAATGAACTGAGCCACCCAGGAGCTCCAAAGAGTGACTTTCAATGTCTTCTTGTCTTACTCTAAATAAAAGATAAAGCATGTACAATGCTCTCCCAGCCCCTCATCATGTGGCCCCTCACTACCTCTCTGAGCTCATTTTTACCCTGGATCCACACTGGCCCCCTGGATATTCCTCAGCTCTGGCAAGCACACTCTGGCCTCAGAGTCTTCACCTGTGCCGGTCCCTCCATGTACAATGTTCCCTTCCTCGCCCTCCTCTCTCATTCCTCTGTGTCTCTGCTCAAACACCAACTCCTTGGCGAGCCTCCCCTTCCCTGGCCGTTCTGTATACAATAGGCCCTTTGTGCTGTCACTGTCTAACTCCTTGCCTCTTGGCATTTCTACCACCTACCCGATTATATATTTGACTTGTTACTGCCTCTGTGCCTACATTGGAAAACTCATGAAAATATGAATTTCTAATGCACATAAGTCAGTGACATAATAGATGAGAGATAAACATTTGTTCAATGAACAAATAAATATTAACTCAATAATCTCAGTAACATTTTTTAAATTTTTTAAAAATTTATTTCTGAGAGAGAGAGAGAGAAAGACAGCATGAGCAGGGGAGGGTCAGAGAGAGAGGGAGACACAGAACCGAAGCAGGCTCCAGGCTTTGAGCTAGCTGTCAGCACAGAGTCTGATGTGGGGCTTGAACCCACGAACCATGAGATCATGACCTGAGCCGAAGTCAGATGCTTAACTGACTGAGCCGCCTAGGCACCCCGAATCTCAGTAACTTTTGAGGTTCGGTTGGTACTATTATTTTCCATTTTTACAGATGAGAAAGGCAAAGAGAAGCTATAACCTACCTTAACCAGCAACCAACAATTTCATTAAGGTCACATAACAAGTGGGGCGCCCAGGTGGCTCCATTGGTTGAGTGTCCGACTCTTGATTTTGGGCCAGGTTTGTGGGATTGAGCCCTGTGGATAGACTCCGTACTGAGTATGGAGCCTGCTTGAGATTCTTTTTCTCTCTCTCTTTCTCTCTGCTGCTCTCCCCGGCTTGCGCATGTGCATACTCTCTCTCTAAAATCAAAAATGTTTAGGGGTGACTGGGTGGCTCAGACGGTTAAGTGTCTAACTTTGGCTCAGGTCATGATCAGGTCATGACCTCTGGCTCAGGTTCGTGGGTTCAAGCCTGTGTCGGGCTCTGTGCTGACAGCTCAGAGCCTGGAGCCTGCTTCAGATTCTGTGTCTCCCTCTCTCTCTGACCCTCCCCTGCTCACACTGTCTCTCTTTCTCTCATAAATAAATTAAAAAAAATTTTTTTTAATGTTTAAAGATCACATAACAAGGAAGTGGAAAGATGGAATTGGGTGATCAGGCTGGCAAATGGACACCACTGCTGAGAATATCCGTCTCCTCTTTCTTCTCTTCCTCCTCTACAGTGGGAGTTTATAGAGGGGGCTCTTTATCTTCTACACTCCTTTGGGTTTCCGCCCTAAACCCTTGTCTGCCTCTCTGCGCTGGACTTCACTCTGGGCAAAGCAGAAGGAAACCCTGTAGTTCTGTTTCCAGAGAGTCAAAGAAATGGAAGCACATAGCACACAGCCTTTTGGACCAGGCTTCTCTCACTTAGCAAAATGCATCTGAGATTCATCTGTGACATTGTTGCCTGTATCAGTAGCTCATTGTCTTTTAGTGCTGAGTGGCATTCCATTATATGGATACACCCCACTTGGTTTATCCATTCATTCATGGAGGGAGGCATTCACGCTGTTTCCAGGTTTTGGTCATTACTAACAAAGCTGCTCTATGTGTTCATATGAAGGTTTCTGGGTGAGCGTGAGTTTCCTTTTTTTTTTTTGAGCAAGTGCCTAAAAGTAAGATTACTAGGTCATGTGATAAGTGTATGTTTAACTTGTTAAGAAACTGCCAAGATGTCCCCAGAGTGGCTGCGTATTTTGTATAAATGCTCCAGTCCTAGCCAGCATTCGTATGTCAGTTTAAAACTTTTTTTTTTTTTTAAGCTATGCTAGCAGGTGCATTTTGGCATATGACCAGTGATGCGGAACATCTCTTTACAGGCTTATTTGCCATCCCTAGATCTTCTTTAGTGAGGTGTCCAAATGTCCCTTTATCAAAGTTGTTGCTAAATTGTCATGCAGTCTAACAACTTTGATCCCTCGCCTGAGCCGTCTGGGGGAGGGCATTGTTTTAAGGTCTCTCCACCCAGAACCTTTGCCATATTTTGAAAGGGAGGGTGGGTAGGGGGTGGGTGTTATCCAGAAAAAAGAAACACAGCCGCTCTATTCTCTTTTTAGTAGCTGTGAAAATTCTTCAAGGCTATCTAGTTCAATCCTACCTCTCTACTCTTTAGAAATAAGAAAACAGAGACCTAAGGACAAGAAGCTTTTGCCCAGATCCTACAACTAGAAGGTTCCTGACTGGATCAAGATAGTTGATCAACTAATTTCATTTCTAGAAGTCCCAAGCTCTCTGCTCTATCAACCTTTGGTGCCGTGGGAGATGCTGAAGATGTATATGTAATCCCATCCCTGGGAAGGTTCTGGGAAATTTTCAAACAATGCAGGACAATTCTAGGAAGATACACTTGGACATGTGTCCCTGGGTTGCTGATGATTTGGAGGAAATGGAGAGAAAAGGTGGAGTTTGGTTGAGCAAGGCTTCCTGGAGGAAGGGAGCTCTGGGGTCCAGTTTGGAAGGGAAGCACAAAGTCCATGTATCTGTCACTGTGGCTGTGTGTATAAGCTCAGTCTTGTATGGGGTTGTGTATACTGGGTATGCTCACAAGGTACATGGGACAGTGGTCCATATGAGCAGCTGTAAGGCTCAAAGGAACTTTCTGTTTGGAATGCTTTTGTGGTGAGTTTTCAGTTCTTGCTTATGTCTGGGTATCATTCATCGCTCTCATCTCTGTGGCCTCAGGTGGGGAGCACCTAGGTGACCCCCCTGCAGTCCAAACTGCAGCTGTGAGCACTTAAATCCAGTGAGCAGTGAGCTTCTCGGATTTGCTTCTAGTTGAAATCAATATTTGCTGAGAAGGATGCATCTTAATTTCAGCGGCCAGTTCTCCGGGCGAGAATTGCTCTAAAACAAACCTCCAAACCCACAGACTTAATGTGTGCTAGTTCAGTTGTTTAGTAAATCTTTCTGCACAGAGGAAAAATCCATTAGCTGACAGGGGCAGGGATGGGATAGGGACATGGGAGAGAGCACAAAGATCCAAGTGAAGCCTCAGCAGCAGAGAGTGGACCGAGAGCGTGGGGGACCCAAGTGAGGCGTCTGCCACGTCGCCGGGCCCAGCCCAGGACTTGCCCAGCCTGCCACAAGCCGGGAGGCACAACCAGTATGTCACTGCCAGAATGAACGGGATGTGGAATGAGACCCTCTCCCCAGTCCCTGCCTGGGGAAGTGTTTTCTAATTGCCAACTGTCCTGTTCTAAATCTACAAGGAGGCTATCGATTTTCTTTTCAGCAGAACTGGGGGAAAGCAATCATTTACCCCAGAACACAGGCTTTAATGAATCCGTGAAACATATGAGGTCACTCTGATTACATCTTCCCCCTGACAGCCCAGGATGGATCCTTGTGAACCACTCAGAAAACTTCCTGAATGAGAAGCTTTTCCAAATCTAGGTCCCTCCCTGCTCCTTTCACTCTGCTGTGTCAGGGCACGGCTCAGAGCTTTTCTACCCGGAAGGAAGGAGGCCTCAGTTTAGGCCCCCAGCCTTGCACACATTGTGGAGAGGCAGCTGGAGCTGGAGGGATTAGCTGTGAGCTCCAGCATCCCAATCACCAGAACCAGTGTCCAGCTTTGCCAAATTCCAGTTGTGTGGCTAGGTGGCTGCTTTAAGCTCCCGTAGCCTCAGTTTCCTCAAGAATCCCTGTAGGACAGGGGGCACCTGGGTGGCTTAGTCAGTTAAGTGTCTGACTTTGGCTCAGGTCATGATCTCACAGCCCATGAGTTCAAGCCCCACTGTAGGCTCTGGGCTGACAGCTCAGAGTCCGGAGCCTGCTTTGGATTCTGTGTCTCCCTCTCTCTCTGCCCCTCCCATGCTCATGGTCTCTCT